>NC_139247.1:66237978-66837978 GCF_977018435.1 Lepisma saccharinum | reverse complement strand
TTCTCCTCCAGACGCCTCTGCCACACGCCCAAAGGACCAGTGGCACGCGCGGAGAGCGTTGATATCCATATCCAATCTTTTGTCCCATTTTTGGAGATACTCTGCATAACTGGGGACCTTAACCTCTGCTGGTTACGATATATTTCCTTCTACGCCGGAAGTGAAATATTCTTCCATTTTTTCTTGCTTTCCAACCGCACTATTACGTGCATATTCTTTATCAGTATTTGACCTACCTTGTCACACGTGTCCATAATATTAGCAATAATATCCTGGTTGTCTAGCACCTCGTGTTTGCAGTAAGTATCCTCTGTGAATAAAGAAAGAACATATTAATAATCTCGTAACGATTCTAGAGACAAATATTGGTTTTAAACTTCACGTAGCTGTTGATGGACATGAATGTTTGACATCGTGGTATCATCGCTTCAAACCAGAGTTCATATAACTCGGTTAAACTTTAAAAGTAGACTACCGAATCAAATGTATACTGAAACTTGTTTCGGTTTTCGAAATTCTTTCTGTGAGCTAAATTAAGTCATTTTAAACCAGTCTCGTTTGTCAGTAACAAATTAATTGAGAATGAACTTAAGTTAGCTGTATATCAAGCAGGAATATTTAAGCATTACATGAAGTAAGGAACTACACAGTTTTGAACTATCTTTGAGTTTATTGATAGGTGTACAGTCAACAGCAATAAATAACAAGAAGTATATCCTGAAATACACAAATTTCTGCATAGCGTTAAATGTGTTGCCTTCAGGCGAAGAGGGACAATTACGCACTAGTTGTGCATTTATTTCAATATCGTCGGATTGGGCACTGCTATTTAAAAAAGGGATTAGTATGCAATATAGTATGAATTTCTCTCCATGTTGCAAGGGCCTCCCCGATGGCGCGGTGGTAGCCTCGTTGCCTTGCAATCAAAGGGTCCCGGGTTCGATACCCCGTGGAGGCACAAGTGGTTTGGATCCCACTTTAAACTGTAGGTCCAGTCCCGATTAGCCTTACTGTGCATAAAGTGGACTTAAATCACCAAATCAACAACAATCAACATCTCCATGTTGCAAGTGGAAACTGTTTTTCAAGTTGATTAGTATGCTAGACACGATGTTTGAAAAAATATGATTAATACGTATTTACAGAATCCCATGTATTCCTTTTGGGAAATCAAATTCAACTTAAAATTACGGCTAATGAAATGGGAGTTTCGACTTTTCCTACTACTATGACATGGTTCAAAGTGTCCTTTTTTCCGTCCATGTACTTTTCTATGTCATTGGATGTTTTATATTCCGAGAGAACGAATAAAATAATGGTCCCATAAGCCTAATGCATTTCTACTTGCCTCCTATGGCCATAAAAGAGCTACATTTCACCATTAATAGAGCTAAAGATTACTTTCAAGGAGCTAGATTAACGAAGGATGCATGAAGTGCCTAGGGTAATGTAGGTGTCAGAGGGGAAGGGGCGCTGCTATTGCCGTGATTTGGCGGCATCACCCATCTCAATAATCCACTGATGCTCATATGAAATCGAAAATAAAGGATTCCCTGATAACAATATTGTCGAAGAGGTTTTCTCGGGCAATCAGCCAGGTGATTTCTGGATGGGCTTCCGATATTACGAGAGATAACATCTGACTCTCATCTTCAGGGATTGAAGAGAAAAACCTCTTCAATATTCGCCACCAGGAAAGCTTCAAGAATTATGAAAATATTGTCATCTTCACCTCAGCCACGGCGCTATATAAAAGTAGGTGCAGAGGTAAGGGGCGGGCGACGCAGCCAATATAACAATATCACGTCTATGCAAAATGTACACTGATGGCAAAAGTTAGCCAGTGGTATCATATTTGTGGGGCAGGGAGCGGGTACCACAGTTCACAGCCAAACGAATGCACGAAAGAGCCACATCTGGCTCCCAAAGAGGGGAGTTGGCAACATTGATCGACAGCTGCAGCAGTGAGAAAGACCTAGGGGAAATTTTCCCTCTCCCCCTTAATCTATGGCGCTTGGTGAACTGTAGCCCCATCAGCTAGCACTTGCGTACGCCAGGGTTTGCCTTCAGTCCACTCAGATAGGGTAATCGATACAGAATCTCCACAAGGAATCGTACTCGGATCCCCTCGATTGCAAGGTGATAGCTTTAGTCACTACATTACTGGGTGATCGGTCCGCTTGATTTCGCCGGTTGCAGTCGCCCCACCAGGGATGCAGTGCGGCACGCAACCAGGGGGCAACACGGGGATACGCCCACCTTTGTTGCCCCCTACAAACTATAAAAACTAGATAAGTGAATGCCTCTTAGTTGTGCAAGGTGTTACCTTCGCTGAAGGCATCCTAAATTCAACGTCGCTTCCACGTATCACACTCCGGTAATCGTGATGTTGCAGGCCAGCGAAGTCCAGGCGCTTGGACTCGGAGCGAGAGTAAAGCTTAACGCCCACTGAAGAGACGCTGCAACCGAACGCAACAGACCCGTTTCCGGCGTCTCAGTGGGCGACATCCTTTAAGATAACCTGCAAACTTCTGGTAAGGAAATTCCGCACGTTTCCCTGTAGTGGGCGTTACACCATTTGATTTCAATAGAAGCAGACAATAGAAGTTCTGTTGCCGCGTTTCCCCGCGTCTCAGTGGACTATGTGCTTAATCCGGTGTGGGGCTTGTGTCGTCCATTTGTGTGTCTAAACCCATTTCATCTTATTACCATTCATTGGACAAAAGTGGCAAGAAATACAATTTTAGCCATTAAATACGACTGGCCTTCAGGAAACATCACCATTTCCCAACCCACTCATTGTTCTCAGCTGGCGTCGCTGTTGAAATTATCATTAATTAAGAGATGAAAAATCAATATGAATATAACTGAAAGGAAACTTTCATTTAAAAAAAAAAAAAAAAAGACACTAAAACAACTCTGTGAAGTTGCATGTTAAAGTTTGTTTCAACAAAATTCGAAGCGTGGGTTACAAGGAAATTGTAAAATGCTCCTCCCTCATAGATGCAGTTTCTAACAAGAAGTCGTTTCCTCAAGCGCTGCGAACCACCCACTTCTGTACACACAATCAGAGAGGTACGTACATATTGAGGAATCCAGCTTATGCATTTTTCCAATAGAATGTATTCTTCAACATACGCAGATTTATTTCCCCTCAAGGCACAATACCTATTGCGTCATGAAGGTATGGAGATGATTCCCACGTTGCAATCTCAAAGCCCAAATTGTTATTTATTTGATTATCCGTACATAAAACGGCGGTGGTTAGGTCTTCCCCCGTACGAGATCCAAGTTCGATTTCGGTTATGTAATTGGATTCCCTTGGTGCCGATAGCTCTTGGGTTAGCTGTTCTGGGAACCTCCCAGCCTCTCTTCGATGCAATTCCTAATCCTCCCATTCCCTTGTTTGGAATATATTGACATGTCGCCTTGAATGGGTTGTTGTCTGTCAGGGACAGAGCAACGGACCGATGAAGTTATCATTTCTTCCCTTGTAGGTTCCGAGTTGCCTATGAGTAACACGGACGGACGTGTACTCTTTTCCCAGCTACCATAAAAAGCAACGATTTGCTGCAATTTTCACACCAAGATCCAAATCAGTAGTGTGATTTACAATACTACTGGCGCGAGAAAGTATGAACCCCCCTCAGGCAGATTTGCCTACACTTAAAACTTGCTCAACATGCCCATATGAGCTTTTTGCTCAAGTGTGGAACCCCGTCTAATCCAAGATTTTTGTAAAAATGCCCTCGGGAATTTCCTGAGAAAGTATGACCCCCCTCAGATTGATTTGTCTACACTTACAAAAGGCACTTCTGTGAGATTGTTGTCCATAAACCTGTCAAAAATATGCCCCTCTTGATATTTTTTTTGGCCACACCTAAAACTACGCCAAACGTATTAACACACACACACCCACACACACCCACCCACACACACACACACACACACACACACACACACACACACACACACACACACACACACACACACACACATATATATATATTTACTTCTGGTTTAAGTTTAATTGGACACCAGGCCCAACTTGTATATCTAGTATTAAGATAATGTAATTCTTCTAGAATTGCTCTGTGACTCTCTCATTTCTTACATCATAAACATATGATTTTTCACCTATAAGAATAACACTACATATGGTGTCATCGGGGAGTGTATCGTGGAATTCACAGATAATTTTAATGTTTGTCCTGTCATTAACCACAACTTGTTTCCTTTTTGAAGTGTTGATGACAAACATGGGTCTCTGTGCTTTGAATTCATCTGGTGTGTAATACATGTCAGTATTGCCAGTAGTGACCCTTTTGTATGCTGTAAATGCTTCATATAATTTGAGGAAATCATCCTTGGACATGTCTAAATTATAATTTTCTCTAGGGAATACCTCATTTCTGCCATTTTTAAGATATATGTTCTTGATGTTGCAGTTATCAAATTTACTTGAATTTTTTTCCTGATTATTGTGTCTTCCAGTCTGAAACAGTACCACCACAAAATCCGGCATGTCATATTGTATACTGGAGAATGAATTTGCAGCATCAAACTCATAATAGGTACCAGGGGCAGGCTTCTGTACACATTGATATGTATAAAATTGTAAAGGAATCTGTGGATTTTTTATTATATCTGCTTTGTATTTAAGAGCATAGCTGGCTTCATATTCAACAACCGGGATTCTTAGCTCCATAGTCTGAATAATGCACTTGCCCTCATCAGGTAGGGTATTGGGCAGAGCTTCCCCTGTAGAGTTTAATGTGCTGTACCTCATCAAAGCATTATTATCATTGGCAGCTCTTCTAAATGTAATTCTTAAACCACCCTTCCACATAATATCTTTGTAATCTGAGAAGAATCCTGGCAACAGGCGCATTGGAAACAGCACTGTGTGGCTCTTAGATAAAATTTTATCACCAGCCTCAAATCCACCTATTTTGTAGTAGGAAGCCTCGGTTTTGGATAATTTTAGTGTGGCCAAAGCTGTGGAGGTAATGCCGGGATAATCCACTCTGTTTATAACAACACCATGCTTTCTGATCTCAATTTCAGAGAACAGATGCGGCACAAAATTGTCCACCAATCTTATATTTGAATTTGCCGGATAATCTGTTCCATCGAGCTTTACAACATCAAATTTGATGTATAGATCTGCTCTGTGGGGGTGTATAAACCCATCCCCTACATCAAGATCAACCTCAATCTCTGTGTTGGGTTGATTTAAATTTGCAAATGTCCTCCTGTTTGGGGGGAATGATTGTAGCTCATAACTCTCAATATTTTCCATTTTTTTTTGTATGTATTTTTATTTAAATATTAATCTCTATGATTGCAGTTGTTGTGGCTCCAGCAAAATCAACTAATTCTTATTTTTCATTAGTGACCATCAATTCAATGTTATCTATTCTATTATGGCACACAGGAAAATATAATGTTGGGGATGGAGTGTAGATGATTGGCTCCATAAATTCAGAATTAGGTTTAAATGTTGCAATGAAGCCAGTTTGTTTGTGAGTGCCTATGCCATTTGATTTGGTGATCATACCCTCGGCCACATTACAGTGAATATTTAGAGTCTCTATGGCTAAGAATTTAGGTATATTAATAGCAGTGTGTTTGATGGCTGGTTCAAGTTTTGTGTTGTTCTCAAAGCCTAACAGCTCTCCTATAGTACCCAGATCCACTGTTTCTGTAGCAGATACAATCTCTACTCTGTGAGTGACAGAATTTTGAGTTAATACTATACCTCTGGGTAATTGAGCATTTAGAGTGGATAGATTATATTGCTCTGGAGTGATGACAATTTTTTGATCCCCTACTGCAATTGTGTTGTTGTGGTGTGTAATATTAGGGATCAAGTACATGCCATAAAATGCTCTGAGAGCTATTGTTTTGGGATACACTATATCATCATGTAATTTAAGTTTCAATATTGAATTTTGGCTGGTGAGATGGAATACCCCCATGATGTTTTAAATACCACAAGGCTTTTTGAAAATTTTCAATTGATGGTTTATTTATTTGAGACATAAATCTAAGAACAGATAAACACAAATATCCACAATTAACATCTTTGAAATTTTGAACACGGGCATTATTGTAATAAAGATTAGCTGATTTTAGATATTTTATTAAATTTTCAGGTGGATCACCTCCAAATGAATCAAACACAAATGCCTCATTGTTTAAATATTTAAGATAACAAATCCAGTGAGTGCCCTGATTTTTGTACTTATCCAAATTAACAATGCCACACTCTTTGTTGAGTGGTTGTTCTGGTAAAGAATCAGACATGTACACACCTCTAAAATTTTTGATGCCCAGTGGCTTGATTAAAGCTTCAATATCTTGGTTTGTAAGCGGCTCTTGTTTTTTTAAACTTATTCATGGCTCTCTTAACACCTTTGCCCTGTTTCTCCATGGCCAGGTTATGGCGCTTCAATTCATCTATTTCTGCCTTATTCTTCTTGGCATCTATTACTGTTTTTGCTATGGCAGCTGATCCCCCAGCCAAGCTCCCAACAGCCCCAAGTGCTGCTAAGATGGCCGGGATAGTAAATATGAAACCCCCACATGTGATTTTTTCCTGGATTGCTGTAATTTTTTTAATTGGGGGGTACTAAGCAACAATTTCATACCATGGCCCTTTGCAAGACAAGAGCTTTTTTTTCTTGCGCTGCTTTTTGGTTAAAAGACTATCAATAGTTTTAAGAGATTTAAGACCTGCATAAGGTATTTGATACATAACACCCTTGGCCTTCATTCTAGGTTTATTATATACATATTCACAGCCCCCACCCCAGTTTTTGTTTGGTGTTCATAGCTATGGTGGTCCCCAATGCTGCTATTTTTTCACTTAAAGAAGCATCTTTGCTTACAAATCTACCAAATGCAGCCTCTTCTAATTTCTTGTCTGCAACATGTCTCTTGTCAAGATCAGAATTTGTGTTGTATGCTATGTCATGGTCTCTACAAGCAGCATCTAGGGGATTAACACCAGGATCACCTCTGTTTAATCTATGCTCCAATTTTTTGCCTGGACCACAATACTGATAGCCTGGAATGTGTAGTTCAAATGGCAACTTGTTTATAATGTCATTAACCAACCCCCGGCCCTCAGAAATATTCCAAAATTTAGGTGGTAGAGTATTAATAATTTTTATAAGATATCCAATCCCCTTAGTGTCATTCACTATAAAATTAGACAATTTGGTGCTTATCATGTCCATAATTCCAAACTTTTCATTGTAAAAATTGTGGTTGCCAGCATTTTCCTCCCCAGCTATCACCAATAACCTATCTACAAGTTTCCTGACATCATCAACCCAGACAAATTCTTTAGGCAGGGTGTTGTATTGTTTGATTCCACTGCCTGTCTTAATTTGTGACCATATGGGCTTGATTAAGTTGTTGTATTTTGCTCCACTGCTTGACTTGACTCTTTTTGGTGTGGGATCATTGTTCTGGTATAGAGCATCTGATTTTATTAATATTTCCTTGTAATGCTCATAATCTTGATCTGTATAGCTGCCAGGCCTTTTCCTAGTCATCAGTTCCCACAATCCAGGTGTGCCAAGATACTTAACAAAAGCACCTCTTTCTCCAAGATGAGATTCTGAATAAACAATCAGATCATCTCCCATAAATGTTACTCTGAAATTGCCCATTCTATGTATGATGCTACCATCACGCTCTGTGTCAGCATATAAGCCAAAGACCTCATCTTTGTTGTCTTTAGGTGTGCTTAAATATTTTTGAGCAAGAAGACCCAATTCAATAGGATCCTGAGTAGCTTCAATTCTTCGAGGAGCAACAGGACTAGGTGTATGAATACTAGAAAGTGGGGTGATTGGATAATCTAATATGTTCCTAGCAGCTACAGGTACAAGCTCTGTGATCAAATTTTGATTTTGCTCTGTAACAGTTTTGATATTTTTATCTAATTCACTAATAGCATCAATAATATGCTGTTCTGTTTGTTTGTGTTGTTCATAAATTCCTCGGTTCTGTGATTTCCATCCCTTAAATCTTTTTACAAGATAATCTCTTAATTTAAGATCATCAATGATTGGCCTTTTCATGGTTATTTATATATGTTTCAATGTCTAGAAAATTGTTGATTTTATTTCTGTATTTGCCACTATTGGGTTTTCTTGTCATATCAATTGTGACAAACCCATAACTGTCCTGGTTCCAGCACCTACTGCAAAACTTGGAAAAATCATTGTAGCTCAAGTCCCCACCTACATATTCATCATGTATGTGTTTGAGGTTGGTATGATCTTGATGAAACACACATATAAAATTGCTGTTGTCTCGGATCAGCTGCTTCGGTATTTTAGAAAAAGTCTGTGCCAGGTAGAAGCAATCAATGTTTTTGTGTCGCCGCTGTGTAAAAAAATTTCTAACCTTGTTTTGATTATCCAGTATAATGTCATCAAACACAACAACAGAATTATCGAGACATTCATGGAGTGGCTTAACATCTGGTTCAATAGTGGCTATATCCAATCCATCATATAGCTTCATCAGCTGCTGATATTTTAATTGTTCCAAGCTCTTAGAGAAGACATACAAGTGCCTATTTTTCCAGTCTAACCAGTTGGGTGCCAATAAAAAATTATCAATCATTAGTGTAGTTTTACCACAAGCCGATGGCCCAACAATAAGACATCTAATATTTTCAGGCAGCAACTTGCCATTTCTCTTAATCTGCTGTTCAGGTTCTGGCAGCCTTTTTATAACATCCCAGGTGCTCATATTATCACTTTGTCTGCATCGATCCAGCTGTGTTCTGGAAGTCCTAGCCATTTGACAAATAACTTGTTGCCTTTTCTGCGGATGATTTTTTCTATGAGATATGTGTCAGGCTGTTTAGTTTTGCTGAGTTCTTCTTCATAGAACCGGCCTTTGAGAATTTCTCCTCGGTGGTCTTTTATTATATATGTGTTAAGGGTCCCAGGTTTAATTTGAACCACTGTAAATAATTCAGTGCTCCAGTTTCTTGTAAAGCCTCTTTTGAATAAGTGCTTATATTTGCTGATTCTTACTTGATCACCCACCTTGTATTTGGCCTTTCTTGTTGTTGGCTGGTATCTAGGATAATAAACAGTCCTGATCAATTTTTGCTCATCAGATGAAGTTACTTCAGAGGGTTTCATGTTGATTGTGGAATGGACCGAGTTGTTATATTTATGTAGAAGTTCTGGACGAATATTAAGCCATTTATAATTACCTTGAAGTGTAAATTGTTTATACATAAGATTTTTTAGGGTTTTGTTGAATCTCTCTACAATTGAGGCCTTGAGATCACTGTAACTCGAATAATGTTGTATTGACTGGCTTTTAATAAATTGTTGGAACACAGAATTATAAAATTCTTTGCCATTATCTGTTTGCAAATAGCGCGGTGATCTTCCACTCTGATTGATGATTGTCCTGATGGCTTCTGTAACACATTTTCCAGTCTTGGATTTGAGTGGCACAGCCCAGGCAAATTTTGAAAATGTGTCTATGACAGTGAGTAGATACTTGTAGCCCTTGTTGATTTTGTCTAAGTTTTTCAGCTGTCCACTTGCCATCTCAATCAAGTCGCTCTGCCATAAATCATCTATGCCTTTTGTAACTACTGGCAGTCTCTTATAATTATGTCTGGCTTGTCTGTGTAATTCATCAACAATAATTTGTCTAGACATAATATGAAAACAAGAATATTGCAACTATGGGGTGTTCAGCAGCTGATACTACAGGATTTTCTAAATACAGTTTGTCTCCTATTTGTATATGAAATTCCAGAGAGCCATCATCTTCAGCATAAGCTGTTTCTAATGTATTGGGATCTGTAAAATCCTCTAACTCTACACTGGTGATTTTTGGTTTGTTGTCAGCATTTGTTATTGATAAGGTGGGGTAGTGGTGTGCCTGTGGTTGAAGCCAATATTTGATCTTGATTGGTCTCAGTGTGCCCCCAACAAAAAACTGGTAATAAAATTGTGCAGGGGACAGCATATATATTTTGCCACCTGGTGTAAATGGTGAATCATATTCTTTGTTGGGGATGCTGTACAATTCAAGAATTACTGTATGTTTAGGATTCTCGATTATGCCTGTTATTTCTTTTTCTGCTCTAAGCAATCTGCTTGTTACAGATTCAAGGTGCTCATTGATGGTCCTAACAACATCATCATGGCCTGGCTTGATCTTTATGTCCACAACAAGTTTCTTGTATTGTTGCACAATCTCTTGTAGCTGGGTGGCAAAAACAGACAGAGCATTTGCTTGATTGGATTCCATGGTCCCTAGCTGTTGCTTGATATTAGCTACAATTTGTTGCAAATTTTCAACAACTGCCAATTTTGAATTTTGAGCAGTAAGATCATGGACCTGTCTTCTGATATCCTCAAACAGGGCATGCAGTTCATTAATATGTTGATTAGTTGGTAGAGTGGCCACTTTCTGAGTAAGTTGTTTGATCTCTGTCTGGATATTCTTGATATCTTCTGATTTCAATATGCGATTCACAGCTCTCTTTATATTTTTAAGTTCCTGTGATGTAGGGAGATTTGATACAGTATTTTGCAAAGATTCAAGTGCCAATTTCACATTATTTAATTCAGAAGCATCAGCTACATTTTGCATAGCATTTTGGAGCAGCGCTATATCTGCCTGAGTGGGTGTAGATTGTTGTAAAATTTCAAGTTTTGTTTGGATATCATCTATCAAGTGATGAAAATGAGATAGCTCAGATTCAGTGTTGAGGTTTTCAAGTTTTGTGATCTGTTCCTGGATACTTACAAGAGTGTCTACAATACCGGGCAGGCGGGATTCTTGTACATTTGTCAAATCACTTTGCACTGCTGCTATTGTACCCTCAAGATGGGTTATGGTACTTTGAATTTTTCCAAAATCTTCATATGTTTCAAGTTGCAGCTTAATGTTGGCAACACTCCGAGTTATTGCACTCAAAGCATCAGAAGATGGCAAGTTGTTCATAAAATTTTCAAGTGTCTCAATTTTTTCTTTAACCTCGGCTATGGCATTGTTCAAGGGGTCCAGATTAGGTATTTGGAGTGATTGAATCTGTTCCTTTAGAGTGGAAATCACTAGATCAAAATCTTCTTGTGATTTTATGCTTTTGACAATTGTTTGGAGCTGTGTCTGGACATTATTTATCTGCTCTTCCAATTGCTGTTTCAATTGCTCAGAGTTGGTGGCCTGGGTCTTAAATTTGGCTTGAAGAGCTGCTACAGCCTCTTCTAAACTTTGAAAATTATCCAATGTGGCCAAGTCAGTATATTTTTGAAGCAGCACTTTCAGTTCGGAATCAATTTTAAGAAGAGGGTCCATGCATTGTGATTGCAAATTTGTAATTTCTAGTTGAAGACTGGCATTCAGTGTGGTTTGTAAAGCTTGTAAATCACTTCTTAATTTCTTGACTCTGACATCAAGCATCAGAATCTCATCACTGTGATCTTCATGTCTTGTATGGCCAAATATATCATTAGGCATTTTTGTTTAAGTGGTTATTTATTATTGAATATCTAATTCTTAATTCTATAAAAAAATTTAAAAGCTTGTCATATGATCCAGGGACCTCAATATATAAGCAGTCACCAGCAGAAACAGTATATACAGTGCCAGAAATCATCAAAATCTTTAAGATCTTCAATATTGAAATTTTCAACCCACTCAAGCCCTGCATATGGCAGTTTATCCATCATAGCATAACCATAGAGGCTGTTGGCATCTACATACAGTATATAATTTGATGGCAGTGCTGGATCATAATCAGGAATATATTTGTTATTTGCTCTGGCATATCTCTGAGAACATTGCACCATGCCTCCTCTTATACATTGTTCCATAAACAGATACATATCTTGATCCTGGATCAGATCCAATTGCATTTTAGTGTTTAAAAACATTGCAGACCATGCTAGGCCCGGAGCACTGTAAAAATACATTGGATCCAGTTTATAATTTTGCATGGAAGATTTTCTGAATGCCTGCAGTATATCAGCTAAGAGGGTCACATCAAGTTTTAAATATGCCTTGTGATAATCACCAAATGTCTGGCATTTTAAATTGTTCCACATCAATTGGGCATGGTGATAATCTTCATCTGTGATTCCAGATCCTCTGATTTTGCTGTAAAACTCTTGTTGTGGTGGCAGAGAACACTAATCAAATTTAGAAAAATCTGTAACATAATCATATGGATATACACCCTTCCGCCTAATTAATTTCAGCTCCTGATTTGGAAACAAAGCACATGTGATTTTGAATTGATCATCAGATAATTGAGTGGCCAGTGTAGCCAGGCTAGCCGATAAAATTCTGTATGAATCAAGAAATCTTAAGTGAATAGGAACACCATTAACTTTAATTATTTTGCTAATGGCAATATATTTCTCATTATTTTCAGCTAAAATATTTAAATTCTGCTTGTCAAACCCCTCGTACCTGATCAAATGATGAAAATCATAATTGGATGCTCCATGGCAAAATATAGGGACAAATTTTGGTCTCTGGATCTGAATATTGCAGCTATTACACAGGGCCATTAAGAATTTACCATCTGTATGAGAATGGTGATGAACCTTGATATTTGTATCTGAAAATTCAGAATCACATACCGGGCATTTTTCTGCATTGTTGAAATCTTCAATCTGTTTCTCTGTTAAAGGCAACATAGGTTTTGATTTTAATAAGACATTAGATGCTATGTCATGGCACTCATTTTCTATTCTATGTGCAAATTCTTTGATGGCATCTGCTCCCATGTATAAATATTCTTTACTAACAACACCATCCTGTACAATCACATAATAAAAACTAGAAGGTTCATGTAACTGGTATGATGTAATTGAAGGTTCATCAGGGTCTGGGCTACAGAATGCAAGAGGTTTGAGATTTGATTCAAAATCACAGACTATATATGCTGGGTGTTCCAACAAGGCTTCAAACTTTTTGAATTTTGCATTTTCACTTGGATTAGGCATCACCATATGAACAGGTTTATGGTTGCCACAGTATTTTAATTGTTCAATTAACTTGTTTTTAGCAATTTCTGCATTCACTTCCCGAACCCTATTCACCATTTTTTGACCATCAAATACAGTTAAACATCTTCGGCACAACTTGAATATTGTCTTAGATTTGTCTAATTGTTTTCTGACTAAAGCTTCAAGACTGTGTATCAGAGTGTAATGATATGTGCCATCCCCTTCAATTAAGAGCAGATCAATCGGAACAGCAGAATCATCATCAAATGTACTGATTCTGCGAGGTGCTATCAAGCAATTGCCACGGCCAGTAGAACAAATAAATACATTAATAGATAATTGTTTGCCATTGATATCCCGGGCCTTTTTTTCAAATTTATCAATATTCTGAACAGACATTGGATATTCTAAACCCTCCATTGCTTCATCAAAATCATTTTCATGTTGTTTATAATAAGTTATTCTCTCAGGATCCCTTGAAACTGGATACAAAGCAGCTAAAATACACCCCAAAAAGCATTTCTTATCATTATTTTTTATATTAACCACGGCTTGTTTGTTTTTAATATTAGTAGGTAATGGCACATAAGTGGAACCTTGTAATGGGTTGAATTCAGAAATATTAATATATAACTTGTGTGAAGATCCGCATAGGCTCCATCCAGACTCTTTTGCAGCAAATTCAGAGTGTTTAATATTTAATTGATCTATCAAACTGCTTATTATTTTGTCTGAATTTGCATTTGAATATATAGGTACAGTTTCTGTTATGTGGGGCTGTGTAAATTTTGTGCCATTTGGCTTCTTATATTGTGTAAACAATTTGAGGGACAGCTTATAAGAGCCATTTTGTGCATTTAGAATTGCCTGCACATCAGGATTTATACTGTTCAAAAAATTCTTAATGTCACATTTTGGCTCTGATACAAACCGGTAATCCCTTAATTGGCCGTTAAAACTGCTATGGATGGGTTCATAGCGTGGCTGCTTTGCCGGTTCAGCATTAACAGGTGTTTCATGCTTCCTTTTCAGACCAGATGTAGATGGTTGAGGGGGCAATGTTGATGACTGTGCAGAGCAAGTATTTTTATGTTTATATGTGAAATATTCCGGATTATATTTTCTATGGCATTTAGGGCAAATTTTTGTGGGAGTTCTGCATTTGTTTGGATTACAATTCCTTTGATGCTTAGCCCAATTGGAGCTGGATATATTTTTTTTGCATTGATTACAATATTTTTGATTAGGCATTTTTGTTGTTGTTTATTATATACAATTTCTTGGGATTCAAATCAAAATTCTATGCTTAATAAAAAATATCAGTTGGGTTCAGCAGTGTGTTTTGTATATTTTGTGTGTGTGTATGTGTGTATGTGTGTATGTGTGTTAATATTTTTGGCTTTGGTATTTATATAAAATTTCTTGGGGTTCAAATCAAAACTCTATACTTAATAAAAATATCAGTTGGGTTCAACAATGTGCTTTGTGTGTGTGTGTGTGTGTGTGTGTGGGTGTGTATATGGGTGGGTGTAGGTGTGTATGTGGGTGGGTGTGGGTGGGTGTGGGTGTGTATGTGGGTGGGTGTGGTCAAGGTCAAGGTCAAGGTTATCTCAAGGTCAAGGTCAAGATCAAAATAATGGAAATATTAATCGAAAAAATAATCGAAAAAATAATCGAAAAAATAATCGAAAAAATAATCGAAAAAAATAATCGAAAAAATAGTCAAGATCAAGGTCAAGGTCATCTCAAGGTCAAGGTCAAGGTCAGTGTGTGTGTGTGTGTGTGTGTGTGTGTGTGTGTGTGTGTGTGTGTATGTGTGGGTGTGGGTGTGGGTGAGGGGGGCTTAGTTTTAGGTGTGGCCAAAAAAAATATCAAGAGGGGCATATTTTTGACAGGTTTATGGACAACAATCTCACAGAAGTGCCTTTTGTAAGTGTAGACAAATCAATCTGAGGGGGGTCATACTTTCTCAGGAAATTCCCGAGGGCATTTTTACAAAAATCTTGGATTAGACGGGGTTCCACACTTGAGCAAAAAGCTCATATAGGCATGTTGAGCTTGTTTTAAGTGTAGGCAAATCTGCCTGAGGGGGGTTCATACTTTCTCGCGCCAGTAGTATTGTAAATCACACTACTCAAATCCTTATTAACAACGAACAGATTAATACGTATAAGAAAGTGTTGTGTAAACTTAGTCGTGAAAAAGGGCAATTTTTATTAAGCAAACAACTCACCTAGATAAATAAAATGCATTTGTCCTAAGTAACATTAATTTTAATGAAAATTTGATTTATTATCTAATGTCTCGAGAGGTAATGAAATGATATTTAAAATATGCGAATGGATTACACTGCGCAATTGTGAGCTTGCATTCTCTATTATTGAGGAGGATGTTACAATAATATATCTGGTGTCAAGATTAAAAATAAACAGAGCACAAAACTAACAGATACAGATGAACAGAAAAGTTTTGGTACTGAACAAAAGAAGGAAAGGGTAAGTAGTAACATGAATATGGAACATACGAGTAAATTGCGGAGAATGTTCGAAAATATGAAAATTATAAGGAAAATGCCTAAACCATATGCTTAAAGCTAATGTATGTAAAAATATGGAGAATAAAAATAGCATTTTTTGGAGCTTACATACCGAAATTTGAAGAAAAAGTATAATATGGCGTTTATTTTAATATCTTATAAAGATATGTATTTACATATAAATCCGCGACCTGCTTATTAGAAAATATTCTACATAATTTTCAGTTTTTCTTGAATCTAAAAGTTTTTACTCCTTTCCATCCTTATACCGCGTATTTAATTCATACTTATTTCGACTTCCAGACCCTGAAGGTCAATATATGTTTTCATCTAATTATATCTGTCTGACTTTGACGATGATAACTTGCTTTACTTTTGCTCCAGGAAATATCATCAGCCTAAAAAACCCAGCCTTTTTATGTTCCCTCACAGCAAAAGAAACCAGATTTCGGAATATCGTCTGCATGAACACACAAAGGACAGTGATGGAAAAGCAGGAATTCAAAGTAGAAACTTCCATTTATATGTACACACACACACACACACACACACACACACGTACACATATATATATATACGTATATATAAACTTATAAAATAGGAATTTTTTAGAGAAACCATTGCGAATAATTCCTCAGGTTTCTCATTCCAGGAGATGCCTCTAAAAACTAATTAGCGTTAATAACAACATTGTTATAGGTCTTTTCTACTCTTACGGCGGGCGCCCTATATGCTGGCAAGGGAAGTGGGGAGCGGGCAAGCGACCAATCCAGCGCGATAAGAAACTCGGCAGCCTGTAGAACGAGGTGCGCGCTGCACCTCCCCTCCTCGACCTTGTAGTTCTCGGCGACACGCTGTTGTCTGGTTGGTGTGCGGCGTAATCCCCGCTCCCCACTTCCCTTGCCAACATATAGGGCGCCCGCCGTAAGAGTAGAAAAGACCTATATATATATATATAAAAAAAAGTGTTGTACTTTGTTTCGAATGGTCAGGGGTATAAGCTGTGAGTGACATTTATCAGTACACCCAAATGTCAACCTCGCTTCCGCGTAGTACGCCCTGGACTCCATTTTGCATACTAGCGAAGCGCTGGCGTCTGGACTCACAACCACTATAATCCTCTGTGTCCTGTCAATGTGTGTTTGTGATTGTCCTTTCGCCAGTTTCCACTTACCACCTTTCATCCTCATCTTCGCAAATAGCGAGGTGAAATGGAACGAATCAAATCAAAATTGAATTACTCGTAAATGATCGGATGAAGGGACTTCGTTGCACTCTTGGAAAATGAACATCCAAACAACATCCTTGTTGGGAAATATGATGGTAAAAGACCTAGAACAAGAAAAGGATGAAGCAACAATGTTCAGATAGATCTGGCAGACCTTCAGGTTTAGGATTGCAAGAGAGTTGATATAAAGATTTATTCAGCGTTTCTGATCATTTGTAGAGAAATGCATCTGGTGTGTTCGGGAAGAAGCACTTAATTAGAAAAATGAAATTTTACAGCAGGCAGTTAATTATGTTAATTCTTTGAATATGAAACATTACAGGAATGCTGGAGATCACTGTTAAGTATCTTTACACTTGTCCAATATAAAATTATAATATTTTCTGTAATTGATGCAGTGTGGCTTAAATAGAAGTAACAGAAAATTGCAGTTTGTGACTTAGGTGCTATTTCCAGAACACCGTAGATATAAACATATACCTCTTTTAATATTAACCTGCGTACAAGCCATTTTAACTGTTCCTTAACAAAGAAGTCATTAATTAATGAAATATTACTCTTCGTGTTTAATTAGTTTAATTTTTAACCATAATTTATTGTTGCAATCTACGTATTACGTTCTGAATTTGATTAATGAAACATTGATTTATATCTGCTAATGTTTGAATGAATGTCAGAGTATTGTTCCCATGTAGTAGCATATTCTCATGTCATATTATTACCATAACGTTCGTAACAAAACAATTTTTATTCCTAACGTTCTTCCATACAATACAAATACCGAATATAACCTCATCCAGAATATACATTACACATTTTCATGGCTAACCTATTGTATCGTCAAGCGAAGTAATGATCACTGGAATACAAATTTCCCAGAACTCCATGCGAGAAAGTTCCGTGTAACTTTCAATGTGTTGCAAATTTAGGATTTACTTCTTAAAAATGTATTTCCATTTCGCATCAAATATGTCATGTTCTTATTAAAGGAGCTCTTTACGGACTATTACACGGATTTTAGTAACTTTCCCTGTGTTCTCTGAAGAATTCCTGACGGATACGAAGTTGGAAACTTTGTTTTAGGAGCCATCATTGTTCACGTGGCAAAGTTGCGTGTACAATGGCAAAATATCTTTCCACGTTAAGTGAGCCAAGCTTTTGATGTAATGGGAGTATTATGTTGCAATTCCTGAAGCCAGAACTCGGCAGTTCGTCTAGGTACAATGGTGCAGTGTAAGAGCTGTTCCAGCACTTGCCAAATCCCAGTCAAAATTACGAACGTCTTTCAAAATGTGTCTTCCATCAACCTTACGTTCTCGTCGTATGATACAAATGTGTTAATGTTTAAAATTCAATCTGCGGCATTATACTTGTTCAGGTGAGACTTTGTAATTCTGTCCTTATGGAAGCGCAAAATATTTTCCCCGAAACATACATGTTCCAAATTTGAATTATACTCCAGCTTTCCTTAATTCTGAGCCGAATTCTAGACGGGAGCAAAGTGGGAGAATGTCCCCATCAATATAAAATTATTATACAATAGTGCATGTATTATTACTAAACCCGCCGCCGTAGTATATTGGTCTAATATCAACGAATCGATTGATAAAAGTACGTCGCTTTGACACAATGCACAAATGATAGCAATATATGCAATTTATGTGTACCCGTTCCTTTTTGTGAAATGCGCTTAAAATTTACAAGACAACGGAGTATTAACAATGTCTACTGCAGAGGCGTGGCGTGCATGTAGCCGGTGTTACAGCAGGTAACAGCAAAATGTAAAGAATTAAAAAGTTGTTTCAATAAAATGACAACATTGTTAAATACGTTAATGAACACCGTTGCCGCCGAGTAGATATTGCCTAGGACATTTTTTCTGCAGCCGACAGAAGCGATGAGGGAGGCCGTTCCGCTACCCTGAAGAGGCAACAAGGGAGAAGAGGGCGCCAATGCAAGGGAAGAGCGGGGAAGGACTTTATGGGGTTATTCATAACCCTTAACAGGAAGTATGATTTTTTATTACATAATTGGAAGTATGTGTCTGACAGACACGGAACGCCGAAACTTTTGTTTCCTTGCAAAGTATTACATAGATTTATTCTTATAATCTAATATTATAAAATTTATTTCAAAATACATACACAACGCAAGTGCTACGTAAGAAAAAATAACTATTATTGAGAAAAACTTTTCTTTTTTTATGAAAATGCAACTTTGCTTGTCTCCTTCCGTGTTTCTCTTGTTTCAGAGTCGTCAAATCAGAGGCAGAGTAACAAAATTTAGAAACGCTTCACTGACATAGCTGATCTAAATATGGGTCTACCCATAGAATCAGTAGAAAATAGGAAAACCATATCCTCATGTCCAGACTTACAAATTGATGTAAGCATAAAAATGAGCTAAAAGTGCCTTTATTTCACACTTATGAGTTGGTCTGTAATTGCTCTTTTGATGCTCTTTGACTTTAATTCTTGTTTTCTCTAATTTTACATTTGTCCACAACAGAATATGATCAATAATGTCGTCATCAAAAATTAGAGACCAAATATCTTCCATTTGAGGATTTTCACCTAAATTTCTAACAATCTTTGTCAAGCCTGGAATTCCTCGTATTATATTTTGACGAGGAACACGTCTAGTCTTTATTGGTTCTTTAGATTCCCAAGAATATCCTTTCTTCCCTTGAAAAAAAGCCGGAACGTCTTTCTCTTTATTTGTTCTGCAACTTACAGACGAAATACTAGCTTCGAAATTACGACAATCTTCATCATCAGTGGAAGAACCATATGTATCAGGAATGAACGTGGGGTCCACATCGGAATCATCATCAGAAAATAGATCTTCCATCTCCTCTTCTAGCCCATCTTCTTCTTCCACTTCTTCCCACATTTTTAAAACCTTGGCGCAAAAATTGGGTTCACCCAGTTTAGCTACATCGCTTAGTTTCCTTTTCCTAGATGTAGAAGGTCCTTCCTCCATTATAACTAAGTTCTAATCATCAACATCAATAATACTTGTGTGTAAGAAAACTACACTACTGGAAGTATGTGTCCACGGGACACGCAAAAAAACTTACGTTATTGGAAGTATGTGCCTCTCAGACACGGTAGGTTACAAGAAAGGTCTTATCAGCTAACACACAAGCGCGACCGACAACAATGAATCACACCACCAAACTAAGAAAAAAAAATATGAAGGTATTGAGGAGCTCGCTTCACAGAAACATACAGGGTTGCCAGCACAACTAAAAGAAAAACCATGCGTGTCTGTCAGACACATACTTCCTGTTAAGGGATATACCTGTTAAGGGGCCCTGTTGCCGTTCAGACCTACCGGATCAGCCAGTGTTGTCACATCGGATTGGCAGAAAAGAACTAAATCCCGCCTAAATTAGGAATACCATTTCTGTGAAGCAACTTGA
The DNA here is from genome assembly GCF_977018435.1 of Lepisma saccharinum. Taxonomy (NCBI): domain Eukaryota; kingdom Metazoa; phylum Arthropoda; class Insecta; order Zygentoma; family Lepismatidae; genus Lepisma; species Lepisma saccharinum. The sequence continues at coordinate 66,817,771 of NC_139247.1, read as the reverse complement.
GATAGACTGCAGAGCCAAGGCTGGATTGAACTACAACTGAGACCAGTTAGGTAATAGACGAAAATATAGTTCCTTGGTGTGATTCGTGATTTGGACAAAGCTTGCTCCAAAATACTAAGTTGGCAACAGTAGTGCGTACAGCTGAGCTTCTCTTCCACAAAGGAGCGGAGTTCTGTCGTCTGCTCAGTGCCTACCACATAAACGTCAAACTGACCAGAGAAAAGTGTGTATCTTCTTCTTCCCCTTCGCACCTCATTGCAAAGAAACAGAATCAGATGAAGAATTGACAAGGGTCTACCACTATTCATTGGATTTTCGTGGTAACTGTCTCATGAGTGGTAGTTCTTTCTAGGAGTGTTTGTGGCTAAATCACTGTGCTGATTGCAAAACAAGAACGAAGTGAGCAAATGTCTAGCTCGAAGACGTGTTTTCGTTACTTGGGGAGGAGGGGGGTTATAACATCTAGCAGGCATAGTTGTCGTACTGATAGCCGGTAACACTTTCAAAAAATCACGCCACGCCACTGGTTTTCTGGCTCTAACTGAAGGTAAACGAACTACTACCAGATTTAGCATTGTTTTCAAGGATCATAAGAAATTATTTTTCATCAACTTTCGAGCCCTGGTAATTAGATTGGATTCTACAAGGAGCTTCTGCGACAGAAATCATCCATCCATTTGTTCCAAGGGGTGCCTTTCTCCACGAGCCTAATGCTACTTTACAAGCTTGCAACCAAATCCTTGCAATACACAATGGCCATTTAGTTCTGTTGACTTCCTTCCCCGCCCGTTCGCGGCACATAATGAACTTAAGTCCTTCCACGTCGGTCCGTTCAACTGGACAAACCCCGCCGCCGATAAATAGATTAGCTACGCATCGCGGAGTTTCAATCAATGAGTTTCCTCCCTAGTAACGGGAGACGAATCTAGGACGTCATTAATGTCTGCAGACGCTCGAATTTCATCTTGGAGGCGAGTGCTTTCAATTGGCTCGGCCAACCATTGATGGCTTTCATTTTGTCGGATTGCGGGCAACTCGGGCAAACAGGTCTGGGGTGACACTTTCAGCAGCATAATTAGGTCAGATCAAAGGCTTTTCCTCCAGAGAGCCAATTCTTGGGAATGCTTCGTATGCACATTCTTTCACCGGATGTGCTACCTTCATTTGGTGCAAAGGTACATAAACCTTAATCTTAAAACTCAGCTAGCTTATCTACAGGGTAGGGTTCTTTGTAGACAACGAAACCAGACAGGATGCCTTCCAATGGAGACGTTTAAACGAATATATTATTTAAACACATGATACATGGAGTAAGAATATTTAGATGAGAAGCTACTTTCTTCTATAATTTTCTTGTTTACATTCAATTTTCATCTCAATATTCTTCCTTCGTAATGGGCAGATCTGGATCGGGACTTCCTTCTCAATGGACGGCCTGGATAGGGACTTCCTTCTTGGTGGACGGTCTGGATCGGGACTTCCTTCTCAATAGACGGTCTGGATTGGGACTTCCTTTTCAATAGGCGGTCTGGATCGGGACTTCCTTCTCAATAGGGAGGATCTGGACTTCCCTCGTTCTGGATCTGGACTTCCTTCTTATGTTCTTTGTGAACTTCCCTCTGGATTTCAATTTATTTATGTTTTTACTATTTAACGAATTCCTTTACCCTTTTCCCTTTAAGCTTTGGGAATAATACTAATATCCTCCCTTGGGGCTGCGATCGGAACGCGCCACCACTAACTAGGTACAACAGAGTGTATACTTGGTGCAGCCGATTGACATGCGCATCCAAGTAGGTGCTACGGTTAAACCGCGCAACCAAAAAGTGCTGTGGGGCGTCGATCGGAACGCGCTCGCTACTGATGTAAACAAAATTTCCGCTACGGGAATGATAAATCAACCAAACAGATGCAATATCTGTTCAAAGACACAAACTTGTATCAGTGCTTTGACTTCCTTAATTTTCATATTAACTTACATGTGATCACTGATTTGATTTATAATATATATATATTAATTTACTTCTTTCATATTTATTCTTTGTCTTCTTATAATATATTCTATTGTTTTTCATCTTTCCAATTTGCTTTGTTCTTATTTATAAAATTATTCACATATATTATGCCAATTCTTAACCTTGCACGCCTGGTGCTGCCATCTCTATTCTTCTTTGGCAAACTATTTACATTACTTGGTCCTATTGGGTACGTAACAGATGTTAATTCAAAACCGGTTCTGAGGCTGTTGCTAGCAAAACTGAAAACACACCAATTCCTCTTTTACCTAAATTCTCTCAGTGTGGTTATTAGTACAGACAACGGAGTGGATAAAAATAGTTATCTTGGAAATAATTACAATACAAATTGTGTTTGAATTAAAGTTACCCAACTCAGAGTCCTCTGTAGCTTGTTTGAGGCATCGTAGAACTCTGAAATTTAGTGAATCCACTACGCAGACCATGGGGAAGAGAATGGCCATAAAAATAGTTCAATTTTCTGCCACCAGGTTGAAATGTGGCGCTGTACTTCCATGATGGGTTGTAATAATGACGTAAACTGATCCAATTGGTTATGGATTTGCCTTTACCTTGCAATCTTGCAAAAAACAAGAGATTATTTTCTCGCAGCTTCCAGCCACTAACAAATGTCTTTCTAATTAATAACTCAGCTAAATCACTTAACGTGAGTGCTGAACAAAAGTTCGGAAGTGATCACCATGCCATTAAATAAGAAATAACGTTCATTTCTAGTCAAGTTGTTTTATCAGACCGTTAGTAATAGTGCAGCTGTACTGGGAGGTTATAGTCATGCGAAAGGACTTCGAAAGGGGCCCATGACGACGCATGGTTTAAGAAAGATGATGAAGACATTTGAGGAGACTGGAGATCTGGGTGTTGCAGCAGGAAGGGGCCGCCGACCGATTGCAGCAGAAGTTGTCACACTTCTGGCACGCATATTGAACACTGCTGTACTGGCAGAAACCAACAATAAGGATTGTCACACCTGACTTATGTTTTTCAATATTCATTGTTCCAGCACCACATTTCAACCTGGTGGCGGAAAATTTATCGCCACCCTCTTTCCCATGGTCTGCATAGTGGATTCACCAAATGTCAGAGTTCTACGATGTTATTTTTAGCACATTAACAATTACCCTTTCCAGAAACACAACAAGAAACACAATAAAGAAAAAATCTACTGATAAACTCGCGCAGCGCCGATCGAAAAAGAACGCATTGTTGGCACAAAAGAAAGAATGCTAGCTCCAACTTCCTCTGCGCTCTTTCTTGCCCGGCAGAAACTGCGTTACAACTTTTAACAAGAAAGATTTATACGTTTTAGTAAAAATAAAAACTCTCAAAAATATATATACAAGGGCTGCCGAAAAGTAATTAAAACAACACTAAATTTCACCAGAATTTCTCAATCGTAACAATTGTTCATCATAACCCCCCCCCCAAATAATTTGAATAAATACGCAGTAATTGATTTTTGTTTGAATGTCGATAATTTGATTATTTTAAATAAATTTTCGAAATGAGTAAGCTTTAGACAACGAAAACTGACGGTATTTTACAATTATCCAGTCAGTTGTAGCACAGCAATACATACAATCGTAACAAATCCTAAAATCATTCAACACTATAACTAAAGTTCACAAGTCGAAAGTTACGAGCCGACATTGCTTACAACTGCACGACATGCCAACAATCGAAAATCTCGTCCCATTCGAAACCTTTCGTCGCAGATGAAATTAAAAGACTAAAGAAAGGAAAAGCAACTGATTAATTACGCCACGATATTGAACAATCTCGAAAAAATATTGTGGAGCTGTGAAAATAATTTCATTTTACATTCTAGGCTAGCTTCGGCACGTGACTTTGCCTACGTAGCAGCTTTTCCTCTCTACGTCGTCGAACCTAGAGAAACAAAGCAGGGTCATTCCACGTCAATTCATCCAGGCCATGTCACCCACCAACCTCGATTTTGATGAAATTCGGTATACTTATAGAACTTTTCATGCTAATTACAAAAATGACATTTTTTTTAGATTGGTCAAGGGGTTCAGAAATTACGCGATTTTAAAAATCTCCCTGTACGCCACATGCGGCTCCACTTTGACTGACACGCATTAGGTTATAAATTATAGTATCTTCTCTCAGGTTTGCCGTAGAAACTTCAAGTTTGATTTCTTTTGCTCAGGATAGTGTAAGCTTTCATTTTAATAAGGTTTCTGATCACTGTATCAATAATCATGTATTTTATGTATAGTTTCATGTATTTTTTTAGAAAAATAAATGACTAACTTCAAGAGCGAATTTCGTGCAATGCCCTAACTTCAATTTTACCCAAATTTTATATACAGGTAGCTGAGAGTAGGTACTAATTCTTGATGGAAAAATTGGGATGGGCGGTTCAGAGACAGGGTGATAAAAAAATCATTTGCATTAAAAGTTAATCTTATTAAAAATACTTATGTATTTAGCACAAAGTCTGAAGTACAATATGTTTTGAGGTATAATATTCAAAATTTCTGTTCACTATGTGTGAAGGTGAGCATAGGCGTAACCTGGTGGGGGCAAAGGGAATCATTTTCCCTATCCAAAATTTATAGATTAATTAAAACCTACAAGTTAAATATATTTTGTGAACCTCCTGGCACTTGAGGAACAAACAAAAAAAGAGTAATTATTGTAATTTTTCAAATGTATTTAGCAAATAATCTTTGACACTATTTTTATGGGACTGAAAACTTTGATTCTCTCAACCAAAGGTAGTTCCCAAGTTCCCAAGTTACGCCCATGAAGATAGTACTGAAAAATACTTACTCGATTGTATTCTGTGCATTGCCAAAATTTCATGCACTATAAATTGTGCCGTTCACATTTTCTTTTCCCAACTGTAAAAAAAATATATCTGTACCTTCTCTGGATGCTATGTAAAAGGATTTTCTTGGAATTGCTGGCCTGTCAAGGAAGCTATGCTTTGTTGCATGCTAACATCATCCACGCTTTACTTCAATTCATATGTACTTGTATGTGAAAACTTAAGTGTTTTAGGTTTACTGTCGAGCTAGGAAACAGTCATCGTTGAAGGAGTGGATCTTTGGATTTTGTTGAACTTGGAATGGAGGAGAAAGAAATAGGTGCAAGTGGAATCAACGACACCATATTCAAAATATCGTGGTCAGCATTCAAATGATTTCTTAATTAAAATCGTTCAAGCAAAGTTGATTCTGTGTTTCATCATTTATTTGCAGTAGTAATGTAGATTTATGAAGACATACGCATTATGTACTAGAAACACAATTTGTAATTTTTACACAAATCAATGATCATTAACTGTAAGTTTCTTTCACAGTAACTGTAAAGTAACTCAGTTACTTTCAAAGTACCAGTAACTGTAACAGAGTTAACTTTTAAATGAGTAACTGAAACACGGTTACTTGTAAAAAGTAACTTACCGAACACTGTAAATAACCTGTAGCCTAAGTTCAAAGCAGTGCATACTTAAACTTCCTGGTGCTGTTGTATAGTACTTTGCAATCGCTGACACATTGTACTGTGGGTTGTTGTCATTTCACCTTACGTGATTAATAAGAAATTTATGCCTCTAATACTATTTCTATGGAATTGCTGAACTTGTTACTTGATACTGTTGACGTCTATACAAGTCTTCTAAGTGTTCCAACCACCCCATCACAAGGAGATTTTTTCTGGTATGTGGCAAGAAAAGCTCCATTTGGAAAAACTTCAATCAGCACAAATGTATATTATTTATTCTTACTTCATATTACGTATCTCCGTGAAGAGTATAAAAAAAATTCCATATTGAGATAAAATGCACAAAAAGAAGAAGGTTCTCGAAGAAAATTTGCTAAGTTTGGGAATGCTAATGACTATGATTCTAATATTTTTTTTTAAAATTGAAGACAGTTGAAACTAACTTAGATAGAGTGGAACTTCGATTTTACGTTGTTCAGGGGACCAAGCTGAAAAAACTTAGAATGCGAGAAAATGTAAAACCGAGGAAAATTTGCTATGTTGGGACCACCAATATTGAATGTAAAATGCAGGGAAATGTAAAATCGAGGAACTTGAAATCGGGGGGGGGGGGGTACCACTGCAATTATTATTTGTAGGTTTTAATTAATCTATAAATTTTGGATAGGGAAAATGATTCCCTTTGCCCCCACCAGGTTACGCCTATGCTTACCTTCACACATAGTGAACAGAAATTTTGAATATTATACCTCAAAACATATTGTACTTCAGACTTTGTGCTAAATACATAAGTATTTTTAATAAGATTAACTTTTAATGCATATGATTTTTTTATCACCCTCTCTCTGAACCGCCCATCCCAATTTTTCCATCAAGCATTAGTATCCACCCTGAGATACCTGTATATAAAATTTGGGTGAAATTGAAGGGGGGCATTGCACGAAATTCGCTCTTGAAGTTAGTCATTTATTTTTCTAAAAAAATACATAAAACTACACATAAAATACATGATTATTGATACACTGATCAGAAACCTTATTTAAATGAAAGCTTACACTATCCTGAGCAAAAGAAATCAAACTTGAAGTTTCTACGGCAAACCTGAGAGAAGATACTATAATTTATAACCTAATGCGTGTCAGTCAAAGTGGAGCCGCATGTGGCGTACAGGGAGATTTTTAAAATCGCGTAATTTCTGAACCCCTTGACCAATCTAAAAAAAGTTGTCATTTTTGTAATCAGCATGAAAAGTTCTATAAGTATACCGAATTTCATCAAAATCGGAGATGGTGGGTGACATTTTCACAAAATTCTGGATGATTTGATGGAATGACCCAGCAGCCAAAGTAGTGGAGATTGAGCGCTTCTACGCAATACTTTGTAGGTATCGTCTTTTTTTATCAATTGAATATCAGTTTTTGACATATTTTGACAATTTTTTGTCGATGTTTTAGCGTTTAGCGATGTTTTAGTAAAATTTTTCTTTTTTCTCGTTTTTTCCCCACTCATACTTGGTAGGTATATCACGATCTTACGTGATACAACTTAACCTATCTTTTTTTTCTTACGATTTTTTAATTTTTTTTTACGATCCTAAGTGATATAACTTAACCTATCATTTTTTTTATTTACGCACCGAACTAACCTACAAGGGATTCTGTTTGTTTTAATATTTCAGTATTTTAAGGTTTTTCACAAATTTTATATAACCTAAAATGTGTTGGGTGTTGATTTTTTTTTAGTACGTGGCAATTTTTTTAGGAATTTTTTAAAACTGCTCCGTCACCCTCTCGTTCTTCACGTCGTACGCCAAGGACTTCTCTGCAATGAGGATGACGCTGCATAGGGTATCCTCGGGCAGCGCGTCGTGGAACTCGCACACGATTTTGATGTTGGTGCGATCGTTGACCACCACCTGCTTCCTCTTCGTGGTGTTGATGACGAACATCGGCCTGCGGATTTTGAATTCGCTGGGCGTGTAATACATGTCCACGCTTCCCTCCGTTACCCTCTTGTAAGCGGTGTAAGCTTCGTAAAGTTTGAGGTAATCGTCTTTGGTCACGTCGAGGTTGTAATTCTCGCGCGGGAACACTTCGTTCCTACCGTTCTTCAGATAAACGTTCTTGATCTTGCAGTCGTCGAACTTGCTGGAATCTTTTTCCTGATCGTTATCGCGTCCGGTCTGAAAAAGCACTACGACGAAATCTGGCATGTCGAACTGTATGTTGTTGAACTGCGTCGTCACGTCGAATTCCATGTGACTTCCCGACGCCACCTTCTGCACGCACTGGTAACCGTGAAAGTGAATCGGCACCTGCGGACTTTTCAAGATCTCCGCTTTGTACTTGAGGGCGTAGTTCGTTTCGTATTCCACCACCGGCATTCTCAATTCCATGCTTTGGATGACGCACTTGGCTGCTTCGGGTAGAGTGTTGGCTATCGGCGTGGTGCCGTCCGGACCCAAAGTAGCGTATCGCATCAGTGCGTCGTTGTCGTTGGCCGCTCTTCGAAACGTAACCCTCAGTCCTCCCTTCCACATGATCTCCTTGTAATCGGAGAAGAAACCAGGCAGCAGACGCATGGGAAAGAGCACCGTGTGACTTTTCGTCGATATTTTGGTCCCGGCTTCGAATCCCCCGGCCTGGTAGTACGCTGCGTCCGTTTTGGATAATTTCAACGTTCCCACTGCCGTCGACGTGATGCCTGGATAATCTATTCTGTCGATGACGGTGTTGTGTTTCCTCACCTCCACCTGCGAGAACAGGTGAGGCACGAAGTTGTCCACGAGTATCAAGTTTGCTGCTGCAGGAAACGCGTCTCCGCTTTCCTTCTTCACCACGTCGAATTGAAGGTAGAGGTCCGCTCTGTGAGGATGAACGAACCCATCGCCTACGTCCACGTCGTATTCGATCTCCCTGTTCGCCTCGTTGAGATTGGCGAACGTGCGACGGTTGGGAGGGAAAGATTGCAATTCGTAACTTTCGATTTGCTCCATTTTACATGTATGGTTATTTATTATACGTTGATCTCCACGATGGCCGTCGTAGTGGCACCTGCGAAATCCACCACGTCTCCTTTCTCGTTCGTCACCACCAACTCTATGTCGTCTATGCGGTTGCGACATACTGGAAAATAGATCGGCGAAGAGGGCGTGTAGATGATCGGTTCCATGAACTCGGAACTTGGTTTGAAAGTGGCTATGATTCCCGTCTGCTTGTGACTTCCTAACAATCCGTCCGAAGATTTCGTGATCATACCTTCCGCCACGTTGCAGTGTACGTTCAGAGTCTCTATGGCCAAGAATTTAGGAATATTTGTTGCCGTGTGCTTGATGCCAGCTTCGAGTTTGGTGTCGTTCTCGAAACCTAAAAGTTCTCCCATGGTGCCCAGGTCCACGGTCTCCGTAGCGGATAGGATTTCCACTCTGTGCGTGACCGAATTTTGAGAAAAGTACGTGCCTTTGGGTAATTGAGCTTGCAAAGTGGAAAGATTGTATTGGCCTGGCGTGACGACGATGTGTTCGCTTCCGACGCTAATTTTGTTGTTGTGCTGCGTGACGTTAGGTATGAGGTACATGCTGTAGAATGCACGCAGAGCCACGGATTTAGGATAGACGATGTCGTCGTGCAGCGTGAGTTTCAAGATTGAAGATTCGCTCGTGAGATGGAACACGCCCATCCTAGTGATGCTGTTTGAGGTTCCACAGTGCTTTCTGGAAATCCTCGATCGTAGGGTTATTTATTTTAGAGAGAAACGCGAGCACGGAGAGGCAGAGATGGCCGCAGTTCACGTCTCCGAAATTTTGAATGCGTTCGTCGTTGTAGTATATGGAGGTTTTGTTCGTTTTCAGATAATGAATTAAATTTGTAGGTGGAACGCCTCCGAAAGAATCGAAAACGAATGCTTTATCATTATCGTTTTTGTGGTAACATATCCAATGCGTGCCTGGATTTTCTTGACCGTCCAAGTTGACTACTCCGCATTCTCTTCTTTTGACGGTTGAAGGTAACGAGTCGGACATGAAAACTCCTCTGAAGTGCTTGATTTGTAACGGTTCGATCAGAGATTCAATGTCTCGGTTGGTGAGTGCTTCTGTTTCTTTTTTTTAAACTTTCTCATCACACCCTTGCCTCTTTTCTCCATGGCCAGGTTGTGACGTTTCTGTTCTTCCAACTCGGCCTTGTTCTTCTTCGAGTCGATGACGGTTTTCGCGATGGCGGCACTTCCGCCGGCTAAACTTCCAACGGCCCCCAATGCTGCCAGGATGGCCGGGATGCTGAATATGAAACCTCCGACCTTTTGCTGTTTCCGCGAACGCTGCAATCTTTTCAATTGAGGTGTGCTGAGCAGCAATTTCATTCCGTGTCCTTTCGACAAGCAAGAACGTTTCTTCTCGCGTTGTTTCTTGGTGAGTAACCCATCGAGGGCACCTAGATTTTTAAGATTGGAGTATGGTATCTGGTACACGACACCCTTGGGCTTCATGTTGATGCTCTATGTGTTATTTTCACGGTATGTTATTTATATATATATTCTGAGATTTTTTCTTGTGTAGTTTTTTACGGTATGTTATTTATATATTTTCAAGGCCTCGCAGTCGTTACACAAATTCTATTACGTGCTTCGTTTTCTTGCCAAGAAGTTCCTTTGTCCCCTTGTACACGATTCGAGTTTTGTTCTCGATTAAAATAGATAGCTTCTCATCGGATAACATGTTAGCGTATCGATCTGGTAAAAATAGACTGTATTGTGCGTTGAGCAACAGGCGTACCTTGGGACCATACTGGGTAGAAACGATTGAACCGGAAGTTATCGTGTAAGGTTTGTCGACTTCCAATTCCTGAATTTTTACATACTCGACTGACAAATTTAGCATTTGTTTTAATGCTTGGAGATCACTTATTTTTTCGGTCGTCATATCAAAAAAAATTTCAAAGTGTTAGAGAGAAATTTAATTGTTTTTTCACGATGTGTGTTATTTATATATACCGAAGATTATTTTTTTTCACGATGTGTGTTATTTATATATCAAGTTTTTTTTTTTTTGCGATTTGTATCGTATATATATTATTATTTTTTTTAACAGAGGAAGAAAGTCCGTGCTTCGGAGAACGCGATGATGTGCGTAATGATATTTTTCTTCTCCTGCTCAGACTTGTACCAATCTACTGTGTACCGTCTTCTTCCCTGCATCGCCTCGTGCAATTCATCTAACCTATCGTTTAATTTCTCCCCTGCAGCCGAAAGCAGAATGTTGAGATCACCACACCTCAGGCCGCTGATCTCCCGAAGATGGTCCTTGAGAACTATTTCACAAGGGATGCGAAATTCCGGCGTTGTTCTTGCTATGATTACAAGTTTATTAACATCTCCGTTTACTACTTTTTTGAATATTTTAGATAGTAGCTCGGGTGGCAAATCAGTTATGCAAGCCATGTTGTTTTTTTTTTTTTTTTTACGGTATGTTATTTATATACCCCACCCCAATTTTTGTTTCGTGTTCATGGCGATGGTGGTACCCAGTGCGGCGACCCGTTCACCCAACGATGCGTCTCTGCTCACGAACCTTTCGAAAGCTGCGTGCTCTAACTTTCTGTCTGCTTCGTGACGTGCGTCCAGATCCGTCTGCGTGGTGTTGTAGGCGATGTCGTGATCTTTGCATGCCGCGTCCAACGGATTCACACCCTTGTCTCCTCTTTCCAATCTTTTCTCGAGTTTGGTACCCGGTCCGCAGTACTGGTAGCCAGGTAGATGCATCTCGAAAGGTAACTTGTTGATGATGTCGTTCACGAGTCCCTTTCCTTCGGCCACGTTCCAAAATTTCGGAGGCAGCGTGTTGATGATTTTGATCAGGTAACCTATGCCCTTGTCGTCGTTCACGATGAAGTTGGAAAGTTTCGTGCTGATCATGTCCACGATGCCAACCTTCTCGTTGTAGAAATTACGGTTGCCTGCATTCTCTTCGCCGGCTATCACCAACAATCGGTCCACGAGTTTCCTAACGTCGTCCACCCAAACGAATTCTTTGGGTAACGTGTTGTAGCGTTTGACGCCGCTGCCCGTTTTGACCTGGTTCCAAATCGGTTTGATGAGATTCCTGTACTTCTCGCCGCTGCTCGATTTCACCCTATTCTGCGAGGCGTCGTTGTTCTGGTACAAGGCATCCGTCATGATCAGAATTTCCTTGTAACTCTGGTAATCTTCGTCGGTGTAATCTTTCGGCTGCTTTTTGGCAACGAGTTCCCACAGTCCCACCGTACCCGGATACCTGTTCCAACTGTCCTTGTCGCCTAAATTGACTTTAATGTCGTTGCCTTCGAAGGTCACCTTCGATTTCCCAATCTTCCACACCACACCGCCGCCTTCGCTGGTTTCCATGCTGGGATACAATCCGAACACTTCATCCTTGTCGAATTTCCCCGTGCTCAGGTAGTCTCGTGCCAAAGGACCCAACTCGATTTTATCCGAAGACGACGTGCTACCAATGGCTCGACGTCGTGCCGGTGCATCCTTCAGTTCGAACGGCGTCGAAGGAATGCTCGAAATGGGTGTGGGTACGGCGTAACTTTTAGCTGCGAGCGGTACGAGTTCATTAATCAAATTTTTATTTTGTTCCGTGACACTTTTAATTTCTTTACCTAGACTGCTGATGGCATCGATCACGGGTTGATCCTGACGTTTCTTCTCTTCGTAGAATCCGCGATTCTCGGATTTCCAACCTTTGAAGCGCTTCGCGAGGTAATCGCGAAGCTTGAGATTTTCATCCTCGATTTTTCGTTTCGTCATGACGTTATTTATATACGTCGTTTCTCACAACGTTGCAACGTTTAGAAAATCGTTGATTTTGTTTCTGTATTTTCCATCGTTGGGTTTTCTCGTCATGTCGATCGTCACAAATCCGAAATCGTCACCGTTCCAGCAAGTAGAGCAGCCTTCCGAAAATTGATTGTAGTTCATGTCTCCGCCTACGTAGTCATCGTACGCATGCTTGAGGTTGGTGTGATCTTGACGAAACAAACATATGAAATTGGCGTTGTCGCGCACTAACTGTTTTGGAATTTTGGAAAACGTTTGAGCTAGGTAAAAACAATCCATTCCTTTGTGACGACCTTGCGTGAAAAAGTTGCGAATTTCATTTTGATTTTCCAGGATGGCGTCGTCGAACACAACAACTGAATTTTCACGACAATCGTCGAGTGGTTTTATTTCCGAGGCGAATGTTGCAATGTCCAGACCATCGTACAGTTTCATCAGTTGCTGCTATTTGGATTGCTCCAAACTTTTCGAGAACACGTACAGGTACCTGTTCTTCCAATTTAACCAATTCGGTGCGAGGAGAAAATTGTCCACGAGCAGTGTTGTTTTCCCACACCCCGAAGGACCTACGATCAGACAGCGGATGCTGTCGGGAAGCAACTCGCCGTTCTTTTTCTTCGTTTGACTTTCCGGATCCGGTAGACGCTTCACCACGTTCCACGTACTCACAAGATCACTTCGTCCGCGTCGATCCAACTCTTTTCCGGAAGTCCCAGCCATTTGACAAACAGTTTGTCACCTTTCCTACGCAATACTTTCTCGATGAGGTACGTGTCGGGGTGTTTCGTTTTAGAGAGTTCCTCTTCGTAAAATCTTCCTTTCAAAATCTCGCCGCTACTATCTTTTATTATATACGTGTGTCGGTTTCCAGGTAAAACTCGAACCACGGTAAAAAGTTCCGTGCTCCAATTTTTTGTGAACCCCTTCTCGAAGGTGCGTTTGAATTTGCTGATCCTCACCCGGTCTCCAATTTTGTATTTAGCTTTTTTTGTCGTGGGTGTGTACTTTGGACAGTAAACGGTAGAAATTAAACGCTGCTCGTCGGACTTGGTAACGTCAGCTGGCTTCATGCCTATCGTTCTGTGTACCGTTTCATTATAGGTGTCGACGAGTTCCGGCAGGATGTCGACCCATTTGTAATTTCCCCGAAGCGTGAATCGTTTCCACATGTGTGTTTTCAAAGTTCGATTGAATCTTTCCACGACGCTGGCTTTGACGTGACTGAAAGTCGAATAATGTCGAATCTTGTGTTTTTGAATAAACTTTTGGAATACGGCGTTGTAAAATTCTTTACCCTTGTCTGTTTGCAGAAACCGTGGTCGTCTGCCGCCGCTTTCGCGAAAAATTGTCTTGAATGCTTCCGTGACGCACGTTCCCGTTTTCGCCTTCAAAGGTAGAGCCCATGCGAATTTCGAAAACGTGTCTATGACGGTGAGAAGGTACTTGTTGCCCTTGTTCCATTTATGTATGTTTTTCAAATTGCCGCTGCTCATCTCCACGAGGTCGCTTTGCCAGAGGTCGTCGATGCCCTTGGTTACCACAGCCAAACGTTCGTAGTTACGGCGTGCAGGTTTATGCAATTCTTCGACGATGGCTTGCCTTGACATTTTTTTTGTTTAGAGATTACGTTTCAAGAGAAGCACAAGCGTGATGGGATTCAAAGAGGGCGGCACTTCGCTCGTGTTCTGAATGATCAGCTTATCGCCGGCACTCACGTCGAAAACGGCGAGATCTTCGTCTTCGTGTATTTCATATATGTTGCGCGTTTCGTTCCAACGTGCCAGAGGAATGTTTCCTGCTTTCTGGACACCACGATTCGATATCAAAGTCATGGTGGGAACGCTAGCTTTTCTACCGTGAGACCAGTACGAAAATTCGTTTATCTGAATTGTCCCATCGAGGAGAAACTTGTAGTACGGATGATAAGGATGCAACATGTACAGTTTGTTACCTTCGACGAACGTGGAGATTCTCTGTTGATTGGGTACGCTGTTGATTTCGATGGCTTGCAGAAAATGCAGTTTAGCGAATTTAGTGTCGACGCCGAGCAGATTACTGTGAACTTGTCCGAGTTTATTTTCGATGGGCAGCAAATGCTCGACTATGGTATCCGTTACGGTAGAAAACGACGGTTTGATTTTCACTTCCACGTTCAACTGCTTGTAGTTTTCGTTGAGTTCTTGCAACTTGGCACCGAAAGAGGCCAGCGTCGATTCCTGCGTTGATTCCAGCACTCCAACTTGATCTCTGATGTTGACGACGATGTTCTGAAGGTTCTCGACTTGATTCAATTTCGAGCTCTTCTCGGTAAGATCGTTCACGATGCTTCGCATCTCTGTAAACTGCGTGTGAAGGTCGGCTACGCTCTGGGAAGTGGGCAGCGTCGACACCAGCGAAGCAAGTTCGTCTCGAATCTGTTCCACGTTCGCCGTTTCCGTTTCCAGTCGTTTCAGCATTCGAGATATGTTTCTTTTCAAAGCGTGCAATTCTTTGGAGGTGGGGAGATTGGCCACTTTACTTTCGAGATCGCTCAACGAACTTTTGATGTCGCTCGAATCTGATAGTGCCGTCACCGCCGTTTTCAATTTTTCCAAATCTTCGCTCGAAGGCACGCTCGTTCGTAACGATTCCAAGTCACCCTGTATGTTGTCCAGTACGTGATGAAAATGAGCGAGATTCGTTTCGACGTTTAAATTTTCTAAATATTCGATCTTCTGCTGAACAGTGCTCAACGTGTCTTGAATGCTCGTCAACGCTCTCGCTTCAGCGTGAATATTTTTAATTTCTTCGTTGATCAATTCCAAGGACGCCTGAAGCGTAGCGATGGTGGTTTGAATGTGTTCGAAATCTTGATAGGCCTCCAATTGAATTTTTATGTTCGCGACGCTTTTACCGATGACCTGCAGTTCGTCCGACGATGGTAGGTTCGTCATTGTATCTTCCAAAGTCTGCAACTTGGATTTAATTTCTTCCAACGTGCCGGTGAATTCTTCTTGTAATTTGGAAACGACGACATGCAAGCGTTCTGCGTCTATATCGCTCACGACGGTTTGAAGTTCGGAGAAATTCTTTTCTATTGCGGAAGTTCGTTCTTCGATTTCGAGTTTCAGTTTTTCCAAATCTTCATTTTTCGATTGAAATTGCTGTAATTTGGCCAAATCATTTTGAAGCGAATCCACGCTCAACTGTATATTTTGAACGCTGTCGTAAGAAGGTACGTCGACATAATTTTTTATCAGCGTCTTCAGTTCGGAATCGATTTTCAGAATGGGGTCGAGACATTGCGTTTGGAGCGTAGCGATTTCCGACTCTAAACTTTTGTTTAAGGTTTCCTGCAAAGCGATCAAATCGGTCCTCAACTTCTTAACTCGAATGTCCAACATGAGAATCTCTTCTGCGTGGTCTACACGCTTGGTGTTGCCGAAAATGTCGTTAGGCATTTTTGGTTAACGGTTATTTATAATAGGATAGACGATTCGTAATTCTACGAAGAGAGGAATAAGTTTGTCGTAATCTCCGAGGAGTTCCATGTAAAAATAATCTCCTGCAGACACATCGTACGTAATGTTAGAAAGCATCTTGTCGTGCTTGATTCGAAAAATGTTCTTGCCGGTAGAAATTTTGATTTCGCCTGCGTTCTCCGGATTCACGGTGATTTGAAGTTTCCCGTCGATCGGAATTTCGTAAAAATGTAAATTGTTGTTGAAAATGTAAAAAGTTTTGCCGACGTCTTCATCCAATTTCGTCCAAATGCTGTTGAGGTGAATGATCAACAGACCGTTGAGTTTAGGTAACACAGAAGGTAAGACTTCATGATCTGGTATGGACGGTGCAGTTTCCATGATGATCTGTTTTTTGAAACCGAACAAGTTCATAGGCATGCTGGTTATTTAAGGATACGGTCAAAGTTTTATTTTGTAATGACAGTCAAAGTGTTTGTTTTTTTTTACTGAGTAACAAAATGATTTTTTTTTTTTTTGTTTTGTTTTTATGAATTTTCTGTTGAAGATGGGCATATGTTGCAGGTTTTGCTTTCTGCTAAGCGATAGTGCCCCCACGGCAGTGTGTGAATTCCGCACTTCAGGATGCACCTCTTATCATCGCGCGCATCCAAAGCAATCTTCCTGACAATGTTGGTTGTCAATTTATGGTTGACGCTCTGGATTCGATACTCTTTTCGTAGTACAGGTGAGCGAGTTTTCAGGCATTCAACATAATCCTCGAATGCGAGATGCTTTTGTACAACCTGCCTACCTACACCCTTGGCCTTCTTGGGGACAGATCCCCCGGCCCGAATTGCATAGGCTTTGGCCCGAAGTCCAGCAAACTCAAGAATAACATCCCCGTCCTTCTCGTCCTTGAGTTTACCGGGCACTTTTTTTGTTTCGGGGCAGGATGCCGTACTGGTTCGGCTGGGGATAGCCTGATGTGTCGAAAAGCTCGATGAAAGGTGGAATCGACGCTATATCCTTATATGCATCAACTGTGCGAACATGGTAGACCAAGCTGTCCGTATCTGTATATAAAAGAGAAATGCCACGATCATAATGTTTGCACATTGTACCATAATGTGTCTCAAACATATGCAACTTGCTCAAGTCCAGAATAGTAGCACCAACATAAATTGGCTTTGTCAGGCGCACCACCGGTTTATCCATGTGGACCAGAGCCAACTGCTTATTATAAATAGTCCTTGATTTAAAGAACGGGCTTGCAACCAGCTTACGACATCGCTTCGCATTGGTAACCAGCCTAACGTCCACGCGATTTCTCACGTTCTCCATCGTTTTACCGAACACAGCATTATTCATCAGCTTGAAGAAGTTTTTGTCAAGCTCCGAGGTTGCAGCGATGCGGTGTTCGGTATTGGCTTTGATGTAGGGTACTAACCAGTTACTGTGCTCGAACCTGAGGATGCGATGAATTTTACCAATTGTAACACCTTGCCTCATCAACCAAGCAAGATTCAGGTAATGTAGCACATACCTCTCTTTGGGCTCAACATCCATGATAAGCTTGGGTTGATTCGAGTTAGGTAAACGCTTAAATTCTGGAGCAGGTGGTAACTCGCTGAATACATCATGGAGGTTCTCAGAGAATTTGATGTCCACCTCGGCAAAATATCCGTATGTACAATCTTCGAAATTTTTCATGTCAAAATCCGAAGGATTAACCCACTCGAATCCCTTGTACGGAAGTTTCTGCATCATGGAAAATCCATACAGGTTGTTTACATCTGTGTGGAGGATGTAGCTTGTTGTTTTAGAGGGATCGTAACCGGTGGCCATGTATTGATTGTTAGCACGTGCATAGCGTTGCGTCACCTGGACCATACCGCCTCGGATGCCTCGTTCCAAAAAAAGTAACTTTTCCACATCATTAAGAAGCTGGAGTTTAATCCTGGTCGTGAGCAGCATGGCCGACCATGCCAGTCCGGGGAGGCTGTAGAAGTAGGCAGGGTCTAGGTGGTAGATGTTTATTGCTGTCGCGCGAAACGCCTGCAAAACGTCCGCGAGGAGCGTCACGTCAAGCTTTAAATATGCATCGTGATAATCCCCAAAATTTCGACAACCTAACTCTTTCCACATGGACTGGGCGTGCTGGTATTCCTCATCTGTTATGTTAGAGCCTCTCAGCCGACTGTAGAATTTATCCTGTGGAGGGAGCGATGTTTCCTTGAACTTGTCGGGGTCCGTTACGTACTCGTAGGGGTAGACCCCCTTACGTCTGATGAGCCCAACATCCAAGTTTGGAAAACTAGCTGCAGTGATAGTCAGCTGCTCGTCCCTAAGCTTGCCTGCAAGAGCATCAAGGCTTGCATGGAGGAAACGCAGCGAGTCAAGAAACCGAAGCTCGATAGTTGCTTCCAATTCGGGGATAGACACCCACTTACTCACGCTAATGTAGCGCTCCTCGTTCTGTGCTAAGACCCTGATACGACTATCATCGTAGCCGAGATGGGGTACCAAGTGATGAAAATCGTATCCCGAGCCGTTGTGAAAGAAGATGGGAATAAAGCGCGGGTCCCTAGCTTTTAAGTTGCACGTGTTGCACCACGGACCGATGTAGCTACCAGTACCATAATGGTCGTGGTGGTGTACTTTACTGTTATCGTCGGTGAAGACCAAGTTGCAAACAGGGCAGTTGGTTGCCTCCTCGTGCCTACGCTTATTCTTAGGAGAAAGTCGTCGCATGCGCTTGGGGGACAGCAACACTTTTCCTATTTTTTGGGCCTCCTCTACCATCCTCTGCAAGAAGTGCTTGACCGGGTCGGGACCGCGATAGACATACGGCTCGGGGGTAACACGTCGGTCTCGCCACACCACAACGTAGGCGTAACTCGAGGCCTCGTGGAGTTGGTAAGGGGTGGTGGAAGAAACTTCGGGATCGGGATAGCAGGTGGAGAGGGGTTCGAGGAAGGCTTCGAAGTCTGCTACAATGATGGCAGGATGCTTTGCCATGGCGCTATGCATGCTAAATTTTTCTGTCGCATCAGGATTGGGTAGAATAGTTCGTGCAGGTTTGTTGGTACTGCAGTATAGCATGTGGCGAGCGAGCTTCTCGGCAGCGATGTTTTCTCCTTGTAAGCTCTGGTGTTTTTGTTGTTGGTTGTCAAAAGTGATCAGACACCTTCGACAAACTTCTATGCTACCATGATGCTTGCTTTTTTGACTCGACACCAACCGGGAGAGCGAGCGAATAAGGGCGTAGTGGTGTTGTGTCTCATTCTTCATGAGCAGGAGGTTGACTTCTCGTGCCTCGTTGTTGTTGCTCACGTTGCTCACCCGGATGGGGTAGACCTCATTTTTGTTCTCGGTGAAACCGTAAATGTTTATGGCTAATTGTAAGTTGCGAGCACGTGCCTCAAACTTGCCAACATCCGAAAGCGCCACGGGGCAATCTATTCCCACCATTGCATCCTCCAACTCCGACTCGTACTGCATGTAGTGGGTAACGCGACGCGGTTGTTTTTTCCAGTCGACGGGGTGCAACGCTGCCAGCACCGACCAGACGAAGCACTTGTTATCCCTGTTCTGAATATTCAGAACAGCCTTCTTTGCTGCAACATCTGGTGGTAGAGCGACGTAACTAGACCCGGACATTGGTGCAAACTGACTAAAAGTAACACACAATTTATGGGGTTCTCCGCACAGCGAACTGCCCGAGCCTGTGGCCTCGTGCTCCTCCTGTTTAACAAGCAGCTCT
This sequence comes from Lepisma saccharinum, assembly GCF_977018435.1. Taxonomy (NCBI): domain Eukaryota; kingdom Metazoa; phylum Arthropoda; class Insecta; order Zygentoma; family Lepismatidae; genus Lepisma; species Lepisma saccharinum. Next base: position 66,798,245 of record NC_139247.1, on the reverse strand, counting down.
TCGGTAAACTTGTCGTAAATTTCCCCAATGCTGTCACCATCCGCCAGATGCAGCGTTTTTGCTTTCGTTGCATGAAAGAAAGTGTATCTTTCATCGGTCGGCTTCTTGTATGTGCAACATAGCGTACCGTAGAATTTAGTGGAGGAGTGCGTAGCCAGTGCATTACTAAGAATAGAAACTATCTCTGCTCGCTTCTCCTCTAAAAAGCTACGAACATCGCAAGAGCCGTCCGACAATCGGACATAATCTTCTAATATTCCTCCGAAAGCAGACCGGTCTGCTTTCATCGCAGGCTTGACGCGTTTGGCGGGTGGTGGCGAGTCGGCTACCGCTTTCCTCTTGGTCGAGCTGGTCGACGGTTGTGGAACAGGTGCTCCGACGACGACTTTGCATGTTGTGATATGCCTTTTCAGATGACCAATAGTAATATGTTTGTCGCACCTGGGACATGGTTCGGTGGCAGCCAAATGCTTGCCTGGCACGCAGGTGCGACAATGTCTTGCAAAATGTTGGCTTGACATGGTTCTCTTGCACACAGGGCAACTTTTCATGGAGCGCATTTTTTTCCTTTTTTTCGGGGTATGTTTATTTATATGTGATCTGTTGGTGGTAGAGTGTTTACAAGACAAAAATGCCTTATGAGGAAAATTTTGTAAGCTAATTCTAATTAGTGTTAGTTTGAGGGATTATTTATATATGGGTGGTGTTGTCTTCCTCAAATATGTGCTTTAATCAGCCCTATAAAAAAAATAAAAAAAAATATATAAGAAAAATATGATTGTAGATAGAAAAAACACAATAAATATTGTATGCATGTGTAATTCTATTTAGCTTATTTTTGCTAGACACGAAACTTCTTCAGATTTTATTGCCTACTAGTATATTTTTCTACCAATCTAGTAGAGGTGTGAAACTATGAAAATGTTCTTGTTTAAGCACTAATCATTATGTTTCCAATAGGACTCCTATGGGGCGTAAAACCTTGTAACTTTGCTCTATGTATATACTAGTGCTTTTCCAACATATTCACAAAACCTTAGAACCTTCACAGACAAAAAAATAAAATTTCCCCCTGTGTACATGTATAATTCGAATCCCACTGTAGGTCCAGTTTCGATTAGCCTTACTGTGCATAAAACAACAAATCCAGCCCAGAGTATCAACACATTCAAAAAGATAAAATTTCTCCTGTACACTTGTATAATTTTAATCTCCAAGTTCGATACCCGGCGGAGGTGGTTCGGATCCCACTGTAGGTCCAGTTTCGATTAGCCTTACTGTGCATAAAACAACAAATCCAGCCCAGAGTATCAACACATTCAAAAAGATAAAGTTTCTCCTGTACACTTGTATAATTTTAATCTCCAAGTTCGATACCCGGCGGAGGTGGTTCGGATCCCACTGTAGGTCCAGTTTCGATTAGCCTTACTGTGCATAAAACAACAAATCCAGCCCAGAGTATCAACACATTCAAAAAGATAAAGTTTCTCCTGTACACTTGTATAATTTTAATCTCCAAGTTCGATACCCGGCGGAGGTGGTTCGGATCCCACTGTAGGTCCAGTTTCGATTAGCCTTACTGTGCATAAAACAACAAATCCAGCCCAGAGTATCAACACATTCAAAAAGATAAAGTTTCTCCTGTACACTTGTATAATTTTAATCTCCAAGTTCGATACCCGGCGGAGGTGGTTCGGATCCCACTGTAGGTCCAGTTTCGATTAGCCTTACTGTGCATAAAACAACAAATCCAGCCCAGAGTATCAACACATTCAAAAAAATAAAGTTTCTCCTGTACACTTGTATAATTTTAATCTCCAAGTTCGATACCCGGCGGAGGTGGTTCGGATCCCACTGTAGGTCCAGTTTCGATTAGCCTTACTGTGCATAAAACAACAAATCCAGCCCAGAGTATCAACACATTCAAAAAAATAAAGTTTCTCCTGTACACTTGTATAATTTTAATCTCCAAGTTCGATACCCGGCGGAGGTGGTTCGGATCCCACTGTAGGTCCAGTTTCGATTAGCCTTACTGTGCATAAAACAACAAATCCAGCCCAGAGTATCAACACATTCAAAAAAATAAAGTTTCTCCTGTACACTTGTATAATTTTAATCTCCAAGTTCGATACCCGGCGAAGGTGGTTCGGATCCCACTGTAGGTCCAGTTTCGATTAGCCTTACTGTGCATAAAACAACAAATCCAGCCCAGAGTATCAACACATTCAAAAAAATAAAGTTTCTCCTGTACACTTGTATAATTTTAATCTCCAAGTTCGATACCCGGCGGAGGTGGTTCGGATCCCACTGTAGGTCCAGTTTCGATTAGCCTTACTGTGCATAAAGTAGACTTAAAACAACAAATCCAATCCAGAGTACACGCGTCAATACCATCCACCATGAGTAAACTAACATAATCATAATTATCGTCCCTCCCCTCCCTCCGATTGTTACCTCGCTTTTATGTTATTCGCGATGAAGAATAGTTTTTTCAAGCGCACGTTATGTATGCTCATATTTTTGTTTTGTTTATCGTAAATTTCGATGTTTAATCAAAACAACACTTCCTGTTCACTAACGCCACTCGAAATTATTATTATTAACACACACACACATGCAAGAGAAATAACAAGAAACAAAACTTACCTACAAAAGGCTGCTAGCAATTTAACACTCACAAATGGTAGTATAATCGCGTACAGTCGCAAAAACTTCACTGTTCTGTCCAAAAGCTTTCACACTACTGTGTTTGATTTGACCTACATCCACACCACAGAAACAAAAGTCATCTGGCCTCTCCCCTTTCAGCGTGAACTTTGGGAGTGGCGCGAATTCCACGCCGGAACAAACGTCCCGCCTGGCACAAAAGTTGATGTTTATCGCGGCGTCACAAATCCCACACCAGCTGCATGGAAGTAGATATTCACGTGTATTTTTCACAGGACACGCTAAACGCTACGTGTATCTGCAAGATTATGGCCTTGCATAAAAAAATCAAAGAATTTAAAAACAATAAAACTTTACCGCCGGGCAAACTGCTCGAAATAGACGCCAAACAGAACACGGCTAAATTAATGATGAATAGCATGTACGGGCAAATGTACGAATTGAAAGACATCCCCGAAGAGATTCGCCCCCACGTCAATCAATTTTACGTTCGAAGGCCATTAGAAAACTTTTACATTTTTGGTTGGGCACCACGCACTCCTGGCGAGGTTATAGGGGCCAGGCATCCTAAAAACAACAATTATTATTATTTGTTTGTTTGCTTGCGTCACAAGACACGCATGTGTGTGTGTGTGTGTGTGTGTGTGTGTGTGGCACGTCGTTCCCCCGAGAGAGGTAGGTTTACAAAGGTCACGATCTACGAACATTGCCGGAGTTGGAAAATTACGATAAGGTGCATTCGCTCATTACTCCCCCCCCCCCCAGCTATAGGTCTCTCTCTCTCTCTCTAGCCCTTGCCAAGTAAAAAAAAAAAGGGTGTAGGTAGGAGTTGGCAACACTGCGAGAAAATGGAGCTCATGCCTTACAAGAGGAAACCATTAAGGCGAGCTCCACCGAGCTCCAATTGGTGTTTGTCAATTCTCTATTTAGGTCTACTAGCCAATCAGAAACCTGTTTTGTACCAGCTCTCAAAACTGAGAGTAAGATCTTCTAGGGCACAGAGAAGTAACAATTTTACTATGTCCATGGGTGTCGAGAAGGGAGGGGGGTCGAAACTGTCAATCGACTCCCCCCATGGAAATTGGCATCGTTCTATCCAAGTTACAAAAAACAGAAACATTATATTTCCATTGTTAATAACATGAAAACAATAACAATTACCTAATAATGATGAAGACTTAGTTGGGTAGGCCATGTGGCACGAATGGGAGAGGAAAGAAGAGTTTACAGGATTCTTGTTGGGAAACCTGATGGTAAGTGACCTGTAGAAAGGCCAAGACGTAGATGGAGGGATGACGTTGAGGAAATTGGTAAGGATGGAAAAGATCTTGCCCACGAAGGCTTGTGTTGCTGCAGCCATAAACCTTCGGGTTTGAGAAAGCGTGAGAGTGAGTGAGTTAGTTAATTCGAAATTCTGGATGGGTATGAAAACTGAAAATCCAAATATACATAACAATCTTCTGCTCATCTAATTTTTGCACCTAATAATCGTATCGTCCACACAAGAGGCTTTCTTGATTGGTTTGTTTGTGCTCCTCCAGGTTCGACGACCTAAAGAGGGAAAACTGCTACTTTAGGAACAGTCACGTGCCGAAGCTGACCTAGAATCCATTTTTTACATTTTTTTTCCCCCGCCGTTTGTCACTTGCCAGGAGATCGAAATGGAAAGGAAATTGAGCGACGGTGGGCGAGGAAGACAAGGAAGTGGAGTTTCAGAAAAGACACTGATCTTCATGAATATGTATGGAGTGTCTCCGGCTATTGGAAGTTCAAAGAATACACAGTGGACGAGAGTTTTTTGAACCTAGAGGCGTTACGGCGGTGTTAAAATTTATTACACAAGTATTCGTTACAGGATAATGTATCTGATCTTAGAACGTTCACTTGCTGTTAGTGATGAGTCTCCATGTCTACTCTATGTCTGCATTTCTTCTTTATCTCCCGTATCTTTCTATCTATCTCTGACTTTTCTCTACTCTCTCCATACCCTTTATTCATTTGTCTCTATTCTTGCTTATTTTTCTGTTTGTCTCCCAATTTATCATTTTCTTATTTTTCCCTCTTTTCTTTTCTCTTCCTTTCCCTCCGTGCTTCTCTCTTTTCCGCTCTTCCTTTCTCTCCCTTCTCGCTCCCATTTCTATCTTTCTCTGTCTTTCTTACCTTTCTCTCCCTTCTTGCGCTCTCTTTCTCACCTTTTCTGTTTCTCATTCTCCCTTCTTGCTCTCAATCTTTCTCCCCTCTCCCTTTCTTCCTCTTCCTTCTCGTTCTCTTTCTTCCCTTCTTGGTCTCTCTCTTTCTCTCACTTCTTGGTCTCTCTCTTTCTCTCACTTTTGCTCTCTCTCTCTCTTTCTCTCCCTTTCTCTTTCCTAACTTAATCTAAAAACATAAAGAGAGGTTCCTTATTATTACATATTATGTATTATATTAAATTAAATTATAATTAGAAATTATCTCACGAAAATTTCCTCCTCTTTATATTTTTTTATCACCCTCTCTCTTTCTCTTCCCTCTCGCTCTCCTTCTCCCCTCTCTCTTTCTCTACCTTCTCGCTCTTTCTTCCCCTATCTCCTTCTCTTCCATCTCACTCTCTCTCTCCCCTCTCTTTTTCTCTGTGTCTCTTCCACTCTCTCTTTCTCCTCCTATCTCTCACTCTTCCTCCCACCTATCTCTGTGTAAAAAATGATGTTAAAGGCTACAGAGATTGGTCCCAGGAAGTCCACGCCAAATTTTAGTCAACTTTAACCTCAATGATTTTAAAATTGAACAGATAAGTGGTTGTGATGAACACCATTGTAACACCACTGAGGGTAATGGTTGACCAATATGTTCTGTAGACTTAGTGTGACCATTGACTGACTGTATCCGTTTTGCAACAGGTTTTTTTTCAGTGTATCATTCATTTCACTCATCTCTGTCATTTCTTATGTCCTTTCTATTTGTTACTCCAAATTTAACATTATCTTCTCTCTCCCTCCCTCTTTGTTTGTCTCCCCATCTTCTCTTTCTCGGATTCAGTCTTGCCTCTATAAAATCGTTTCCCATAAGTGTACCTTGTCATAGTGAGATTGCACAGGCTAGTAAATAGTTTTGTGTGTGCCTGAACTATTCCAAGAACCCCTTGAATGGAACAGCCACTGAACCGTGGATTGCCCTTTCATAAGATCATCATTCATCGTCACGATTAGCATAAAGACATGGAAGGCACGCCCTATATGCTAGCAGTAATACTTTCATTATGCTTAACTTTTGTATCTCCTGATTTGAATGCTTTTAGGTGAAATATTAATGTAAAGGTAACAACTGATAAAGTCAAATGTAAGCTAGTAATTGTTGAGTGCCAGAACAGACATATTCCTCAACACCATTAGAAACAAGGAATAATAGGATGCGGGGGGAATTAGCTAATTCAGCTTTTTCCAGAATCTTCGAGAAATCACGATGAGTGTCAAGCATTCGACCAATGGCCCTTCGTTTGAAGAAGTGACTACCTTAACACAAAAACTATAGGAATTAAGATTGCAAACACTCACCTAAGTCCGGATCATATTCATTTATGAACCTCCTTGTTATGTATTTCACTGTAAGAGCTGTAAAGACAATAAAAAATATGGAATAAATATTAGATAGATTACACATTTAACAAGAAGTCATCATCTTCAATATTAGATTGTCAGAGGTTATCCTTTTTTAGCAATTAAAATACTTTTATTGCACACGTGCGCCACAACAGCGACGGGTAGTAACTAGTGCGCAGAAGTGACACTTTCACTTCATTGTGCGCATGACGTAATGCTGGCTAATTTAATAATTAATAATAATTAATTTAATGTATCAATGAAATGTGAAACGCCAGTGTTGCAATATGCAGGATTTAAACACATGAAACGCATATTTTTAGTAGAATAACACACACAAAATGCTTAACTATTTTCAAGTATATATTATAAATTAAATATTATGATAAATATTTTAGCAACTATTTGCCTTATTCTATGTATTAGTTTTCAACACAACTGAGTAACTCTCATATCAATTGTCGTGGATGAGTTCATATCTGTGAATGACATCATCGGAACAAAAAGGCACTGTATAGTTCTAATACAGCTGTCAATAATTGAACGCTTTTCTCAAAACTATCAGTTACCAAGGGAATATTAGGAACACGACTTAGTCACGTGCTAAATGTTTCTATTCTTGAACTCAAATGCACAAGGTCACCTTCAAAAAGGATGCAACAATGAAATTCTTTCTCTTGCCAAACAATCCAACAGGTTCTGTAGCTGCTTTGTTTGATTCGAGTCTCTGCTGTCTGTTCCATGAGATAAACACGTCAGAGTTCTTCCTTGCTTATCTCTAGGTTAGTGGCGGTGTATTTTTGAATTCAAGAATTCACTTCCTCCTTCTTTTTCTTTAGTTTTGGAACTGGCGGTAGATGTCATTCATGTCACTTTACATCCGCATGTCATGTTATGTTTTATACTTCCTGAACACCAGGTGGCACAGGCAAAGCACAATAGTGGCATATTATTGTATTTATTATTGTTGAGTACCATTTCCAGAAATCTTTATTGTCATACTATTTCACGCGCTGGATCTAATAGTAACTAGTATATTGAAGTAAGGTTTGCTTGGATAGGGTTCATGAGGCCTCTTCTATGCTGTTCTATACTATAAAGAGATGGTATACAAGGTGCCCCAGAAGTCTTTTCCTGATTACAAACTTTATTCATATCCGCTATATACAAGGTAGAGATGTGAAAGTGGTGCCAAAATGTTGGAAAACTAATAAAGTTTTTTTGTTGCAGGTTTGAGTAACGTGGCTGTAGTGTAGCAGTGTCAGTGCCCAGGAAACCGGAAATGTTCACAAATCAAAAAAAAGCTCAGCATGTCCTCTGGTATCACGAGACCCGGTCACCAATAACAGTGCAGAGGAACTTGAATTCTTTCGTCTAGAATATCTGACATCAATAAGTTGGTATTAAAAAAATGGAATTTATCTTCATTCCCAAATCCTGTCAAGTCCAAGAAACATTGTATGGAAAGATGCCACCCGATGTCAAGCGCATTAATTCCGGATTTCTTGGCACTGACACTACTACACTACAGCAACATTACTGAAACCTGCAACAAATAAACTTGGTTAGTTGTCCAACATTTTGGCACCACTTTCACATCTCTACCTTGTATATAGCGGATGTGAATAAAGTTTGTAATCAGGGAAAGACTTCTGGGGTACCCGATATGTTTTCTTTGTACGCCAGTCCCCAGGTCTTTTAAGGAGAGGGGATTGAAAAATGTGGAACAAAGAGAAACCCGAAATACTGCTGGAGTATTACATGAGACCAGTACAATGGTAGTATTGTAACTAAATATACTATGGAGCTGGTTAGGCAAGGCTAATTGTAGGTGGCAGCACGATAGTTATCTTTGCGCTTCGGACAGAGGAAATATCCAAACTCAAAAAAGTGTTAAAATTTGCATTGTATTTACGTCAATTGCAATTTTCACAAGTTTAGTGCTTTATCATTGTGAGTTGGTTTACTAAAGAAAAATAGACATAATATTTCCGTACAATTGTACTTCTAGTTTCATAGTTCTTGGTAATAACTGACTATATTTAAACATTAGTGAGAAGAAGAGTTAGTTAAATAAAGTGCATCTTCGGTTTCAGATTTCGCTATCTCTAGACTAATTTTTTACAGGAATTATTTTGCAAGGGTTTGAAAATACAAGGAGAAAATATCCGCTTGACACAAAGGAACCGTGTTACATTAAATTAATGTGCATACTACACTTAATACATGTTTTTAATATTATTATTATTCGGGGAGTTTCTCAGATTCCAACAGCCGGTGTTGAATTGCATGTACTTGCAATCCGAAAAAGCATGAAACGCATGTTTCTTCGGTCTGAAGTCTCCCTTTTGTACAGTGAGGGACACTTCTGGGTTGTAACAATCCCATTAACTTTCAATGTGATCGTTACAACCCACAAGTGTCAATGAGTGTACGTGGCAAATCATTTTGCACGGTGTTGTAAAATAAACGTGGTTTCCTGAATGAAATATGGACGAATAGCACATTTCGAATCATCGACACCCTTGAGAGTTTTAGTACACGCCGAATATTATTCGCGTTTTGTTTGTTAGTATTCGCTTGGTGGAGATATACTGCACCTGATTTCCCACTCCCAAGGGCCCCGACCAAGGCAATGTTGACTTCGACGGGTGCAGAGTTGCTATTCCTGTGCGAATTCATCACGTCCTCACCAACCGCGCACTCGACGGAAACTGCTCGGTCTCTGGCAGGACTCCAGGCAAAGACTGAAATAACGGGTCTCCTACACCTTGCTTCCTGGGATTATTAATAACGAACTGCATCTATCAGTCCCCTCTACGAGGGACAGGAACAGTTAATCCTTTCGGTGCGTTGGTGCAGGTACTGCTAGCTGTACGCTCTGTTCTTGAGTTTCGTCAAGTAAATTGTTCGTTCCATACATCTGTTTTTCTTTCTTTCTGCTTGCTCGGTGGCCAAGCGCCCACTGAGACGCGGCAACAGAATCCAAAAGACGCAAAAAAAAAAAAACTAAAAAAAAACTAAAAACGAAAAAAATGACGTATAAATGTGATCTAAATTAATTAATACCTTCCGTTTTAATTACATATTTAATCAATAATAAAATAAAAAAATTCTGGTGGTATGGAACACACAGTGCGAAAAAACTATATGAATGAAATGCATCTTCTTTCAGACATTATATATTTTTTAGATTAACATAATTTGAAAAATCATATTTGAAGAATCATATTTGGCCTAACCACACTAGGGTTACACGAAATAGGAATTCGTAAACCTTACCTTAGTTGGCATTGCAGTATATCACAATAGTCAACTCCAGCGCGATCTTGCAGACAAGTTACGGTTAAAGGACCTTGTACCGTACCTGCTTCTGTCGACCAAAAGTGTTTTTCTCTCGTTTCAGGGATGGTTCAAATATATTTATTTATTATTTTTTTTTCTATTTCTTATAACACCATTAAGCCTTGTTTCCATGATTATGAAAAAACTAAATGCTGACCAAGGCAGTAATTTTATTTTATTAAAAACATAAACTAACGTAACGTTTCAACCTTCTAGCAAGGTCTTCTTCAGACTCTGTACCAAGTACATTGATACAGAGTCTGAAGAAGACCTTGCTAGAAGGTTGAAACGTTACGTTAGTTTATGTTTTTAATAAAATAAAATTACTGCCTTGGTCAGAATTTAGTTTTTTCATTTTTCTATTTCTTTAGTACAGAAAGGATGTTTAAGGGGTGATAAACTGACGATGATTCGAATTGAGAATGGGCAGTAAAAACGTAGTCGAAAGAAGGTGAAGTTGCAAAAAAAAAAAAAAGCCGTTAAGACCTAAAATGGCTAAAAAGAACCAATAAGCCAAAAAACGCCGAAAAAGGCAAAGAAGGACAAATAAAACCCATCTTTTTCTGGCCTACAATGACCCAAAATGAACATATATTATGTTGGGCCCCGTCTTCGGACACTAGGGAAAAAAAGGATTTTTCCTCAACTTCCGAGACCTAGATAACCTTTAAGATAAACCGCAGACTTCTGGCATGGAAATTCTGCGAGTTTTCCTGTATGCTGGCGTTCCATCATTTGATTTCAATAGAAGCAGACAACAGAAGTTCTGTTGCCGCGTCCCCGTGCGCGTTAAGCTTAAGTCGTCGTTCTTCTGAGCTTGACTTTTGGGCCTCCCTGATGGCGTAGTGGTAACGTCGTCGCCCTGTAATAAAGGGGTCCTGTGTTCGATACCAGGTGGAGTCACATTGCACAGTGATTCATATCACACTTTACACTATAGGTTCAGTTCCGATTAGCCCATCTATGCATAAAGTGGCCTTAAAACACCAACCAGCCGAGTGTTACTTACGTTTTCAGCCCACTTTATGCTAATCGGGACTGGACCTAAAGTTTAAAGTGGGATCAGAACCTCTATGTGTCTCCACAGCGTGTCGAACCCGGGACCCCTTCATTACAAGGGGACGACGTTGCACCACCGCCACCGGGGAGGTTCTGCCAACGTTTCGCTTGTTCGTGATTTTCCGTTCTTGAATTTCATCTACGAGCACTCATCCTCCCCGTCAAATAACAAGTGCAAATGGAGCGTTATTTGCCTCCGGGGCTTCCTTCATGGGGGACATTTATAAGTGGGTGAGTAGGTGGGATTGGGGCTTTATATATATTGGATGTTCTTTCGTCCAGAATGTTCATTTCAATCAATCAAATAAGATACCGTGTTTGTGGTTAATTTCTCGACCATTTGACAAATTCATCAACCATCCACATCGTCGCGATCAGCCTAGAAGCGAGAGGCCACATGCGTCTATCTGTCCATCTTGGTTGCCCCAGTGTGCAGACAATTAGCCAACTTTGCATACGAGCACTAATCATGTTTGAGACATGCTGTTTACTCAGTCTGTTAACAAGCTCTAAATTGTTTGCTTGAACAGTGACGTGGGTCGCGCTGGGAGAATTTCCTCCCATTAGAGGGATTGGGCGCTAAAAACGACACTCACCTTTATGCACCAGGGTTGGTTAAGGAGATACATAACGCGGTATATCAGTTCTTCAGTACGACGCTTGGCATCTATCAATCAGTTAAGCTGCAAATAAAATGAAGAGGTGTATCGATACCAACATGTCGCCACCTAGGTTGTAGAGTGCTTCCAGTGTGTCACTCAAGATCTCGTAACCGACGGTCCTGGGTTCGAATCCTGGTGTGGGAACATGTTCCTTTGAGAATGCCTTAAAGTGTTATTTGTTACTTACAAGTAAGTTACTTTCTCTAGTAACTGTGACTCAGTTATTTTATGAAACGGGTAATTATAACTCAGTTACGTTATGAAACGAGTGACTGTAACTTGTTACTTTATGAAATAAGCAATTGTAACTAGTTACCTTATGAGTAATTATAACTCTGTTTCTTTATGAAAAGAGTAACTGCAACTCGGTTTCTTTATGAAAAGATTAACTGTAACTCTGTTACTTTGTGAAACGAGTAACTGTAACTAGATTACTTTGTGAAACGAGTAACTGTATCTCGGTTACTTTGTGAAACTAGGAACTGTAACTAGATTACTCTGTGAAACGAGTAACTGTATCTCGGTTACTTTGTGATACTAGTAACTGTAACTACATTACTTTGTGAAACGAGTAACTGTAACTCGGTTACTTTGTGAAACGACGAACTCTAACTCGGTTACTTTCTGAAACGAGTAACTGTAACTAGATTACTTTGTGAAACGAGTAACTGTAACTCGGTTACTTTGTGATACGAGTAACTGTAACTAGATTACTTTGTGAAACGAGTAACTGTAACTAGATTACTTTGTGAAACGAGTAACTGTAACTCGGTTACTTTGTGAAACGAGGAACTGTAACTCGGTTACTTTGTGAAACGAGTAACTGTAACTATGATACTTCGTGAAACGAGTAACTGTAACTCTGTTACTTTGTGAAACGAGGAACTCTAACTCGGTTACTTTGTGAAACGAGGAACTGTAACTATGATACTTCGTAAAACGAGTAACTGTAACTCTGTTACTTTGTGAAACGAGTAACTGTAACTCGGTTACTTTGTGAAACGAGTAACTGTAACTATGATACTTCGTGAAACGAGGAACTGTAACTCGGTTACTTTGTGAAACGAGGAACTGTAACTCGGTTACTTTGTGAAACGAGTAACTGTAACTCTGTTACTTTGTGAAACTAGGAACTGTAACTCGGTTACTTTGTGAAACGAGTAACTGTAACTCTGTCACTTTGTGGAACGAGTAACTGTAACTCGGTTACTTTGTGAAACGAGTAATTATAACTATGATACTTCGTGAAACGAGTAACTGTATCTCGGTTACATTGTGAAACGAGTAACTGTAACTCTGTTACTTTGTGGAACGAGGAACTGTAACTATGATACTTCGTGAAACGAGTAACTGTAACTCTGTTACTTTGTGAAACGAGTAACTGTAACTCGGTTACTTTGTGAAACGAGTAACTGTAACTATGATACTTCGTGAAACGAGGAACTGTAACTCGGTTACTTTGTGAAACGAGGAACTGTAACTCGGTTACTTTGTGAAACGAGTAACTGTAACTCTGTTACTTTGTGAAACTAGGAACTGTAACTCGGTTACTTTGTGAAACGAGTAACTGTAACTCGGTCACTTTGTGGAACGAGTAACTGTAACTCGGTTACTTTGTGAAACGAGTAATTATAACTATGATACATCGTGAAACGAGTAACTGTATCTCGGTTACATTGTGAAACGAGTAACTGTAACTCTGTTACTTTGTGGAACGAGTAACTGTAACTCGGTTACTTTGTGAAACGAGTAATTATAACTATGATACTTCGTGAAACGAGTAACTGTAACTCGGTTACTTTATAAAATGAGTGACTGTAACTACCTACCTTATGAAATGAGTAGTTGTACCCAATTATTTTTAGTTTGAGTCCAAGTCTGAGCATGGGTGTTCTTTAAGCATGTTCCTTCATCAAGTTCATGTAATCATCACTTAATCTCATCGAGTAGTATAATTGATGCTATAATGAGCGCACTTATAGCGTAGAAAAAGAAGAGCTCATATGATTAAGCAGCCCGATTTGCCTACGCTTAAAATTATGCCAAGATGCCCTTATTCCCCATTTCTTCAAGTGTGATATGCTCTTAATTCTAAGAATTTTGAATCCTAGTGTAGAAAAGAAGGGTTCATATGCCCCGATTTGCCCACACTTAAAATTATGTCAAGTACACATATGATTTTGTTGTTTATAGTGTGTTATTCTGTCAAAATCCCAAGAATCTTGAATTCTAGTGTAGAAATGAAGAACTCCCCTCAGACAGATTTGCCCATGTGTGTAAAAGCTACATCTGCCAGATTGTTGTCCATAAACTTGTCAAAAATATGCCCTCTTGATATTTTTTTTGGCTACAATTGAAACTAAGCCAAGATACACACACACACACACACCTACACACACCCACACACACACACACACACACACACAAAGCACATTGTTGAACCCAACTGATATTTTTTATTAAGTATAGAGTTTTGATTTGAACCCCAATAAATTTTATATAAATACCAAAGCCAAAAATATTCACACACATACACACACACACACACTAAATATACAAAACACACTGCTGAACCCAACTGATATTTTTTTATTAAGCATAGAATTTTGATTTGAACCCCAAGAAATTTTATATAATAAACCAACAACAAAAATGCCTAATCAAAAATATTGTAATCAATGCAATAAGAATACATCCAGCCCCAATTGGGTTAAGCACCAAAAGAATTGTAATCCAGATAAAAGCAGAATTCTCACAAAAATATGCCCAAAATGCCATAGAAAATATAACATGAAATATTTCACTTATACTTGTTCTGCACAGTCATCAACATTTCCAAACAAAATTGATTGGAAATATTTGTGTGATTGCCCTGTATAACTTAGATTGCAAGGCCATATTTTGTAATTTTCTAGACCAGGAGCTAGACCCTGTGCACCAGAAACAGGCCATAAAATGCCTCTCCACAAATTATGTGAGCATCATGGAGCACACAATACACTTTACAATTTTGAGAATCTCAATTTAAATTCAGGAACAAGAGATTTGGATTTGGTGTATCTGGAAATATCCCTTTTTTCAAAAAATGTTTGCATCTTGAATCAACCTGCAAACAATATTACATATTAGGCTGGGCTATCTCAACAGCAGAGGCATGCAGCTTAGTGGTTTCCCGCACTCACACTCTGTAAATACATTCCATGATTTTATTATCCTATTAAAGCACCCAATGCTGCAATTTTTAAATTTTTGCTGAAGAAGATACATGATTATCTCAGTCATGTTCAACATCTGAGAATTGTATGCATCAAAATATTGCAGGTGATGATTGAAATCTGCACCACTATACAACATCCCACTGTCTGTTGTGACAAATTCTGACCTATGGAACCTGTCCAGATGCATCAGCAAAAATCTGAAATGTTTCCAGTTTGAGCTCTGATTGGGAAGGATCTCAAAATCATAGAATCTCCCCACACTTGCATGATTTGAAAACCATCCGCCATAATAGGAAAAATCAATATAATAATAAAAAAAACAACAAACTGTCCCACAATTCTCCTGCAAGAATTATACTTGTGGCACTCAAAATCAGTGATGTATCTCAAGTTTAGATATTTGAAGCTTTGTGTGCTGTGCAGTGCCCAGTGGAACTCTGTCTTATTGTTGATTGAAAATATTGAGAATCTAATTTTGAAATCAGGAATAAGAGATTCAGACCGAATATATTTTGCAACATTTCTTCTATCAAAAAATGACATGTAGCTATTACTCCAAGAATATGTGAATATTGCTCCTACCCAAAAAACTTTGCACAAGACCCAAACTGAACAATCCCTGTTGTGGAAATTGGTACTCACAACAAAATCCAACCCAGAATATATGAATCCTGTGTTTGTAGTTATAAACTCAAATATGTCAAAATAACATATAACAATATTATGATTGAGTTTGAAGTCTGATCAAAGGGCATATATAAATTGTACATGCATTTGTGAACCAAGTAATTGTTCCTGAAGCCCAACAATTCTCTTATGTGTGAATTCAACCTTTCCCAAATATCCCAGATTCAGGAATCATACAATTCTGGCATATCTATTATCATAGATTTATCAACATGACTACTGTATATTCTTAATTTTAATAGCATCTGGAATTTTATCATAATCTACATATATACTCTGCTCATCCATGTTGAAATTGCCGGGTGTGCAGGGCTTATTGTAGAGTCCTGGATCCTTTAATTTCATATCATGTTGCATGTTGCTTGGGGGCTGATCGATCTCAACAGGTTCTATGTTGAAACTGCCGGGTGTGCAGGGTTTATTGTACAGGCCGGGATCCTTTAATTTCATATCATGTTGCATGTTGCTTGCAGGTTGATAGATCTCAACAGGTTCTATGTTGAAACTGCCGGGTGTGCAGGGCTTATTGTACAGGCCGGGATCCTTGGATCTTCTACCCTGTTGCATGTTGCTTGCAGGTTGAATTCATGTCCACTGTCAAGCAACCACCTGAACTCTGTTTCTTTCCTAACTGCAAACAGATCATATTCCCGACAAGTCAGAAAGAAAAAAAAAACAAGCCTGAAATCACACAGCAGTGAATCTGATTTTATGTATTTTGAGAGGTTCCTCCTGTCAAAAAACATTCCTACATTAACTGTTCTATAGATATGTTAAGATTTGAAGGTTGCAGAAAATTGCACCTCAAAGGTTCAAAATATCTTAAATCATGAAATTTTATCTCCTGGCTCAGCAGATACAGAATAATCTCATTTGCATTGATAACACTTGTGATGTATTTTCCTCCCCTAATAAAATCCACACCAGAAAACACCAAGCCTGTATCTGTAGTTACAAATTCAAAATCATCATAAGATTTCAAATGAATATCACAATTTAAATGTTTCCAGTTCTCAGATATGTTAAATGGGATATTAAAAATTTTTTGTTGTGAACCAGTAATTTTTTCTGTAACAATCATAAAAACGTACGAAGAGCCCAACAATTCTCCTGTGCAGCAGATATATGTATTGTTTCTTCCTGCCCAACAATCCCAGATGCATGCATCCAAATTCACGGCCACAGTCAAGCACCCACCTGAATTCTGTCACATTTCTAACAGCAAACACATCATATTCACATAAATTGGAAAATACAAGCTTGAACCTATCTACAAGTGATTCTGATTTTACATATTGTGACAAGTTCCTTCTGTCAAAAAACATAGAGCAATCAGTGCTGTGTGTCATCCCTCTAGGACAATGACACATTCAAAAATGCAATGCTGTAATTTTTTAAGGGCATGTTCAACACTATGCCTGAGGATATTGTTCCTCTGCTGCTGATAATCTCTGTTTATTTCCAAATCCCACTGCCGGGGATACATGTTTGATTGTTTGCATTGCGGGATTGATTCCCACTGTACCAACCTATGTATGTATTATTGGGAGTTTAGATAATTGTTTCCCGCACCTGCATGTTTCATTCCAAGAGGTTTTGTCTAGGCACAGTGCAAGGCACTTACTGCTGCAATTTCTGAATTTTTGCCTCAGAAAATACAGAACAAGCTCTTTCATACATTTGTGCTTTAAATACCCAACAAGATCCGGGTGGAAATCATCTGCACTGAACAAGTGCCCATCATCTGTGGTCACAAATTCAATATTCCTATTAAACAGATTGGGATTGGAAATTATTCTGTTCAAAAATTTAAAATGCACCCAATTTAAGCTCTGATCAGCCATGAGCTCTAAATCATAATCTTCATACCCATCACAACAATTGCTGTACCAACATTCATCAAACAATTTCAACCTGCAGAAATAATAATAGCTCCCAGTGTGGTGATGCACAAACTATCCACAAATTCTCTTAAACTTGTTGTACATAAATTTTTCAAACTTGCTGATGCTCTTCAGTGACAAGTATTGAAAATTCTTGTCACTATCAAGCACCCAGTGCATTTCAGTCTCATTCTGAACTGTAAACAGGTCATACTCGGACAGGTTCAGGAACCTAAGCCTAAAATCCCCAACAAGTGATTTAGATTTAATGTATTTTGAAATTGATCTCCTGTCAAAAACATTCTGCATTATGACAGGCACAATGGCAGTGTGAACAATTCCCTGCCGCATTGGCATGTATTTTGTATGTTGTGTGCTTCAAGTGACAGGCATATGCATTCATGCTCACAGTTTTTAAATTTTTGCCTAAACATAAACATGAGAATTTCATTGAAGTTTGTATGTTTTAAAAATTTGCTCATGCCTGGCTTAAAATCTTCAGGTAGGTATAAATTGCCCTCATCTGTAGTGACATATTCAAGAGGATTCAGGTCCACATAAACTCTGTTTGAGATTTTATAATGGACCCAGTTTAGACTCTGCGGCATAATTATGCCCATTCTGTGCACAAAACAATTCTTATTGCAATTGTTGTACCAGTAATCATCATACATTGCAAATCCACAATGCCAATAATAACACTCTACAGAATAATGCACAAAAAATCCAACAATTCTTTTGCATGTATTGAACATGGATATTTCAAATCTTGTCAGGGATTTCAGGGACAGGTAGTGAAAAGCAAAATCACTTGAAAGCACCCACTGCATCTCAGTTTCATTCTGCACAGAGAACAGGTCATGCTCAGAGAGTCCAGAGAACCTATGCCTGAAATCCCCAACAAGTGATTCTGATTTTATATATTTGTAAATAGATCTTCTGTCAAAAAATTCCATACCTTTGATTCAATCCTCTCTCCCACTGCTCTGCTTTCCCTGCTGTTTCTGCTCTCTCTCTGCTGTTTCTGCTCTATCTGAAATTAAATTTTTAATCTAGATAATTGTTTCCCACAATTGCATGTTCCGCTGAGATTGCTCCCACCTAGAATCTTTGCAATGCAATCAGAGTCACAATGTTTGAATTTTTCTCTTATGAAATACATAATAATCTCATTCAAGTATATATGCTTAGAGTACCACACACAATTTATGTACAAAAAGTTTAAGAGAATTTGTGGATTGTTTGTGCATCACCACACTGGGAGCTATTGTTATTTCTGCAGGTTGAAATTGTTTGATGAATGTTGGTACAGCAATTGTTGTGATGGGTATGAAGATTATGATTTAGAGCTCATGGCTGATCAGAGCTTAAATTGGGTGCATTTTAAATTTTTGAACAGAATAATTTCCAATCCCAATCTGTTTAATAGGAATATTGAATTTGTGACCACAGATGATGGGCACTTGTTCAGTGCAGATGATTTCCACCCGGATCTTGTTGGGTATTTAAAGCACAAATGCCTGAAAGAGCTTGTTCTGTATTTTCTGAGGCAAAAATTCAGAAATTGCAGCAGTAAGTGCCTTGCACTGTGCCTAGACAAAACCTCTTGGAATGAAACATGCAGGTGCGGGAAACAATTATCTAAACTCCCAATAATACATACATAGGTTGGTACAGTGGGAATCAATCCCGCAATGCAAACAATCAAACATGTATCCCCGGCAGTGGGATTTGGAAATAAACAGAGATTATCAGCAGCAGAGGAACAATATCCTCAGGCATAGTGTTGAACATGCCCTTAAAAAATTACAGCATTGCATTTTTGAATGTGTCATTGTCCTAGAGGGATGACACACAGCACTGATTGCTCTATGTTTTTTGACAGAAGGAACTTGTCACAATATGTAAAATCAGAATCACTTGTAGATAGGTTCAAGCTTGTATTTTCCAATTTATGTGAATATGATGTGTTTGCTGTTAGAAATGTGACAGAATTCAGGTGGGTGCTTGACTGTGGCCGTGAATTTGGATGCATGCATCTGGGATTGTTGGGCAGGAAGAAACAATACATATATCTGCTGCACAGGAGAATTGTTGGGCTCTTCGTAGGTTTTTATGATTGTTACAGAAAAAATTACTGGTTCACAACAAAAAATTTTTAATATCCCATTTAACATATCTGAGAACTGGAAACATTTAAATTGTGATATTCATTTGAAATCTTATGATGATTTTGAATTTGTAACTACAGATACAGGCTTGGTGTTTTCTGGTGTGGATTTTGTTAGGGGAGGAAAATACATCACAAGTGTTATCAATGCAAATGAGATTATTCTGTATCTGCTGAGCCAGAAGATAAAATTTCATGATTTAAGGTATTTTGAACCTTTGAGGTGCAATTTTCTGCAACCTTCAAATCTTAACATATCTATAGAGCAGTTAATGTAGGAATGTTTTTTGACAGCAGGAACCTCTCAAAATACATAAAATCAGATTCACTGCTGTGTGATTTCAGGCTTGTTTTTTTTTTCTTTCTGACTTGTCGGGAATATGATCTGTTTGCAGTTAGGAAAGAAACAGAGTTCAGGTGGTTGCTTGACAGTGGACATGAATTCAACCTGCAAGCAACATGCAACAGGGTAGAAGATCCAAGGATCCCGGCCTGTACAATAAGCCCTGCACACCCGACAGTTTCAACATAGAACCTGTTGAGATATATCAACCTGCAAGCAACATGAAACATGATATGAAATTAAAGGATCCCGGCCTGTACAATAAACCCTGCACACCCGGCAGTTTCAACATAGAACCTGTTGAGATCGATCAGCCCCCAAGCAACATGCAACAGGGTAAGAAATTCAAGGATCCAGGCCTCTACAGTAAGCCCTGCACACCCGGCAATTTCAACATGGATGAGCAGAGTATATATGTAGATTACGATAAAATTCCAGATGCTATTAAAATTAAGAATATACAGTAGTCATGTTGATAAATCTATGATAATAGATATGCCAGAATTGTATGATTCCTGAATCTGGGATATTTGGGAAAGGTTGAATTCACACATAAGAGAATTGTTGGGCTTCAGGAACAATTACTTGGTTCACAAATGCATGTACAATTTATATATGCCCTTTGATCAGACTTCAAACTCAATCATAATTGAATTGAATTGAATTGAAAAGTCTTTTTATTTACTACAGAGCGAGATTCAGCCTTGGGCTGCTCTACCACCTAACTCTGGTGAATAAAAGTTACAATACATACATTTATAATACTGAATAATACTGAAATCAAATAACATAACATGAATGAATACGACATAAATGAAAAATAATAAAATTATAAGAGAATACAATGACAGATACATTAACACACACACACACACACACACATACACACACATACACACGTGTACATACGCAATTTCCAGATCGATACTAAAATAGCATGCACACAGGTTGAAATATTCGTTGTGTCAGATAAGTGTTTGCAAAATACATGGTTTTACTTTACTTGATTCCTGTTGCTTAGCCGTACGAGCTAATGCTCAATTGTTGTCTTTGCAATAAAAATAATACGACTTGTTCTTTGAAGTTTTGGGGTGTTGTAGCAAAAGAAACATAATCGGGAAGAGCATTCCAAACCTTTGCAGACCAGAGGGAGAATGAGCCTTCGAAACTGACAGCAGAGTGGCGGGGAATGTCTATTTTTCGCCGACCTCTAGTATTGTATGGATGTATGGAATTTCTAAATGTCAGTTTCTCGTGGAGATAGATAGGTGTTTGCAATTTTAATACCTTATATATTGTAGAACACTGATGCAGTAGGCGTCGCCTAGACATGTTAAGGATTTTGTATGTATTGAGCAAGAGTAGGATGTGCTGATTTCTCCTGATCGAGAGAACGTAACGAATGCAAGAATTCTGTATTTTTTGTATTCTGTTCGATATTTTACGTTGTAAATTCGTGCCGTACGCCACATCACAGTAATCGAAAATAGGATATATTAGAGTTTCGATTAGATATAATTTAGTTTCTCTAGTGAAAAAGTCTCTCCTCCTGTAGAGTGATCTCATTATTGTTAGTGCTTTTGTGCATTGCGCTGAGATATGTCCTGCCCAGGAAAATTTGGGATCAAAAGTAAGGCCTAGATTTTTAACGGTTGGTGCATACATTATGTTTTGGTTTTTAATTTTGATGTTAATTGTATCATAATTTACTTTTTCAAGATAATAGTTAGAGCCTAAAATTGTGTATATGCATTTATTCTGGTTAATTGCGAGCCCATTTGCAGTGAGCCACTTGTTAAGGGTATGTAGATCATTGTTTAGATTATCTATCTTGTTTAACAAATCCGATGGTGATGACGATATCATCAACTGCGTATCATCTGCGTAACAATGTATATTACAATGGCTGATGGTCTTTGATATATCAGCGACGTAATAGGTGTATAAAAAGGGGGCCAGAATGGAACCTTGCGGGACTCCTCCATTTAATGTTATCGGTGTTGATCCGGTGTCGGCAGGGTAAAAAACCCTTTGTCTTCTTTCGTGTAGATATGATTGGAACCAGTTCATTACAGGCTTCGAAAAACTGTAGTATTTCATTTTTGCTAGGAGAAGGTTATGATTGACAAGATCGAAAGCTTTAGAAAGGTCTAATAATACTAGTATAGTTAGTTTTTTATCGTAAATCGAACGTAAAATATTGTCCGTGACAGATAATAATGCCGTGGTTGTACTATGAGAAGTACGGAAACCTGATTGAGAATCAGGTAAGATTTTATATTTTGCAATGTACTCTTTTAATTGTACAGATACTATCTTTTCTGTGACTTTTGAAAATATTGATAGAATGCTGATTGGTCTTAAATCGCTTAGAGAGGTTAACGTCTGCTTTTTGGGGAGCGGAATAACTCGAGCTTCTTTCCATGCATTTGGAAATTGGCTGGTTTTCAGAGAAAAATTTATGGTATGCGTGAGTGCCGTAAGTATGAAGGGAAGGGCCAGTTTAAGCATTTTGCACGTAATGTTGTCCATATGTTATTTTGACATATTTGAGTTTATAACTACAAACACAGGATTCATATATTCTGGGTTGGATTTTGTTGTGAGTACCAATTTCCACAACAGGGATTGTTCAGTTTGGGTCTTGTGCAAAGTTTTTTGGGTAGGAGCAATATTCACATATTCTTGGAGTAATAGCTACATGTCATTTTTTGATAGAAGAAATGTTGCAAAATATATTCGGTCTGAATCTCTTATTCCTGATTTCAAAATTAGATTCTCAATATTTTCAATCAACAATAAGACAGAGTTCCACTGGGCACTGCACAGCACACAAAGCTTCAAATATCTAAACTTGAGATACATCACTGATTTTGAGTGCCACAAGTATAATTCTTGCAGGAGAATTGTGGGACAGTTTGTTGTTTTTTTTATTATTATATTGATTTTTCCTATTATGGCGGATGGTTTTCAAATCATGCAAGTGTGGGGAGATTCTATGATTTTGAGATCCTTCCCAATCAGAGCTCAAACTGGAAACATTTCAGATTTTTGCTGATGCATCTGGACAGGTTCCATAGGTCAGAATTTGTCACAACAGACAGTGGGATGTTGTATAGTGGTGCAGATTTCAATCATCACCTGCAATATTTTGATGCATACAATTCTCAGATGTTGAACATGACTGAGATATTCATGTATCTTCTTCAGCAAAAATTTAAAAATTGCAGCATTGGGTGCTTTAATAGGATAATAAAATCATGGAATGTATTTACAGAGTGTGAGTGCGGGAAACCACTAAGCTGCATGCCTCTGCTGTTGAGATAGCCCAGCCTAATATGTAATATTGTTTGCAGGTTGATTCAAGATGCAAACATTTTTTGAAAAAAGGGATATTTCCAGATACACCAAATCCAAATCTCTTGTTCCTGAATTTAAATTGAGATTCTCAAAATTGTAAAGTGTATTGTGTGCTCCATGATGCTCACATAATTTGTAGAGAGGCATTTTATGGCCTGTTTCTGGTGCACAGGGTCTAGCTCCTGGTCTAGAAAATTACAAAATATGGCCTTGCAATCTAATTAATACAGGGCAATCACACAAATATTTCCAATCAATTTTGTTTGGAAATGTTGATGACTGTGCAGAACAAGTATAAGTGAAATATTTCATGTTATATTTTCTATGGCATTTTGGGCATATTTTTGTGAGAATTCTGCTTTTATCTGGATTACAATTCTTTTGGTGCTTAACCCAATTGGGGCTGGATATATTCTTATTGCATTGATTACAATATTTTTGTTTGGCATTTTTGTTGTTGGTTTATTATATAAAATTTCTTGGAGTTCAAATCAAAATTCTATGCTTAATAAAAAAATATCAGTTGGGTTCAGCAGTGTGTTTTGTATATTTAGTGTGTGTGTGTGTGTATGTGTGTAAATATTTTTGGCTTTGGTATTTATATAAAATTTCTTGGGGTTCAAATCAAAACTCTATACTTAATAAAAAATATCAGTTGGGTTCAACAATGTGCTTTGTGTGTGTGTGTGTGTGTGTGTGTGTGTGTGGGTGTGTAGGTGTGTGTGTGTGTGTGTATCTTGGCTTAGTTTTAAGTGTAGCCAAAAAAAATATCAAGAGGGCATATTTTTGACAAGTTTATGGACAACAATCTGGCAGATGTAGCTTTTACACACATGGGCAAATCTGTCTGAGGGGAGTTCTTCATTTCTACACTAGAATTCAAGATTCTAGGGATTTTGACAGAATAACACACTATAAACAATAAAATCATATGGGTACTTGACATAATTTTAAGTGTGGGCAAATCGGGGCATATGAACTCTTCTTTTCTACACTAGGATTCAAAATTCTTAGAATTAAGAGCATATCACACTTGAAGAAATGGGGAATAAGGGCATCTTGGCATAATTTTAAGTGTAGGCAAATCTGGCTGTTTAATCAAATGACCTCTTCTTTTCTACGCTATAAGTGCGCTCATTATAGCATCAATTATACTACTTCGCTAGCTGCAAAGTGGCAGAAAAATCAGCAAAATACATATAGGAACGCTACAACATAACCCGAACATTTCATGAAATCACATTCCGTACCTTCACGCTGCTGCGATGGACAAGTATGTTGAGTGTTCGACTCATGTGTCAGTCAACAGTTCTACTTATAAACGTAGACCTTGTATGAGAGAAATTACAACTTTTTGACCAACACCTTTCATAAGAAGTACGTTATCGGCTAAATAGGATGGTAGGATGGGAAAAGTGTTTCCATCTACTCTGCATAATAGACGCGACACTCATCCCCTAAATCGATCGATCGGTATTGGCGTTTCTGCGCCGGAGACGTTTGCAGAAGATATTGGAAATCCTCTTATCCCCTCCAATTTCCTTCCCCTACGTCATCCTACAGTCTTCCATTCAGGAGCATTTCCTTCAAAACTAAAGTAGAGATGGCGTGGTAATCAAGGCCAATCTCTTCTCCGTTGCGTCCCCTAATCTAATTATTGTACTTGCCTTAAATTTTGAAATCACTTCCCACTTATTTTACCAAAGAAATTCAGCCAAATTAAGGGCAGCGTTTATTGAGTGATATAATTGGAGTTAGTTAAAACTCAACGGTCCAACGTGTAGACTATTTATTTTCTGTATTTTCAATGTTAATCTAAGTATGAAAAATATTGAGTCGATAATGGGACAGCAGTAACTCTTTCAGAATCATTTAGGTAGCTTGGAAACGAACCCTCAGTAATCAATGCAACCTTTCGAACCAAAGCGACACGACAAGCTGCACGTTACTCGGGCTGGATCGTTTCCTCAATGGCGTGCATCGTGTAGCCTTGGTGCCCGAGTCGCTTGAATCTGAAAGCTTTCTCACAGTAGAGCACACTTCCAGTGGAATGGAGAGAGAGAGAGAGAGAGAGAGAGGAAGTGTTAGGACATGCAAGAACGGAGCAAGAGACATAGGAAGGAAGACAGAAAACTAAGAAAACAGGGACAGAAAGAGAATAGACAGATGTAAATGGAGAGGAAGATACAGGGGAATAAGGAGAAGAGAGAATAAAAGGAGCAGACAGAGGAAAGAAAGGGGAAAGAAGAAATAGAGGGAACGTGAAGAGAAAAGGGACAGAACGAGAGATACTTGAAGGTAAGAGTGAAAAAGAAGAGGAAAAGGAGAGAATGAAACAAAGAAATAAAGACGGAGAAAGGAAAAGAGGAGAGGGGTGAAGTGAAAAGGAAAAAAATATGAAGGAAAGGAGCAGAAAGAAAAGGACAGAGAAAAAAGGAAAGGAAAAAGGAGGAATGAGTGTGAAAGTAAAGAAGAAAGAGGGAGAAAGAAAATAGACTAGGAGGATAGAATGTGAACGTGAAAAGGAAAGAGATAAAAATAGAGGAATGAGGGATGGATATAGAGATAACGACATAAAGAAAGAATGAATGAAACAGAGGAATAGAGATATTGAGGTTAAGAGGTTAGAGAGATTTAAACAGAGGACGAATGAAAAAGAAAGAGAAGAAGAAACAGACGAGGAAAAAGACTATCGAAGAAAACACAACCTTCGGATTTTGATCACTCCTATTCTCCTTTGGAAAATTTCCTTTGTGCCCCATTCTTTTCAAAATACCTAAACACCCCT
The DNA here is from genome assembly GCF_977018435.1 of Lepisma saccharinum. Lineage (NCBI taxonomy): Eukaryota > Metazoa > Arthropoda > Insecta > Zygentoma > Lepismatidae > Lepisma > Lepisma saccharinum. Next base: position 66,772,488 of record NC_139247.1, on the reverse strand, counting down.
TTTAAGAAGGGCACGTCCTGACCCCAAACCTTGCCAAATCCTGCAATGAACACACCGGGAAAAGTTAAATCCAATCCTGTAGGAAGAGCTGAAAACCCACACATGGAGCATTACCGAGATTAAACCATAACAGTGAAGGTGTTTCACTTTAGGATTTCAGAGTTTATGGTTCGGCTTCTAAAGGATTTGCTTGCGCATGGCGTGCGTCGTTTTGAATCAAAATATTTTGATGCTAACTGCTCAACTGTGATGATGCAATTTGCTGTTCGTGGTGAAAGCTTCCTGTACTGCACACCCGTGATGCATACATTCAAGGTGTAGTTAATATCAATCGTCGGAAGGAGCAAGTTGCCTGTAATAATGTAACAATCAAATACTTCCCTTCCCTTCTGTAGCTGAAACATGTTTTCTTTCAACCAGTGACGTGTCAGGAAGGGTAGCGCCAAATTTTGAGGAAAAAGTGGGTGGGTTGATCTACGAGGGTTGTTTCAGAATTGTGTGCACTGATATGGGTCATGAGTAGGTTGAGGATATGCTTAAAAATGCCTTTTTTTTGTTTTTTCCTTAACCAGAGAATGTAGTATATTTTAAAAATAAATTTCTAGGCCATTTCTGATAAGAATTAATGAATGTTTGGCGGTTTTTGCCTATTATAGTCATAAGTGCCTCTATCAAAGATATCTGCTTTTTGAGTGCTTAATCAGGAAAAGTTATGTAAAAGTCTGTCGATGCTGATCAATTTTAGTACCCACTTTCTATTTTTCTGTGCTTTCTTTTTCTTGCCTACGTTTGAGAGTTTTCAGTGCCTATCGCTCCTCATCCTGGTTATAAACCCTTTCCTCCATTACTTGCCTAAATACGATGTGACCATGTGTAGTGTAATTAATATAGGGCGCTGAAAAGTATCATAGTGGAGTACATCAAATTATTATGACTGGGATTCGGAAGTTGAAGACCTATAAATTGCCAAAAAAAATACCTATAAAAATACCTGAAAATGTCAAAAAAGGACCTAAAAACTGAAAAAAGGATGTATAAATGTGATCCAAATTAATTAATAACTTCAGTTTTAATTACATATTTAATGAATAAAAAAAATTCAACATTCTGATGGTATGGAACACACAGTCCGAAAAAACAAAGCTTCAAGGCAAGAGAAAGTTGCCACTTACAGCGTGACCTTCCTGACAAGTTACGGTTAAAGGACCTTGTACCGTACCTGCTTCAGTCGTCCAAAAATGTTTTTCTCTCGTTTCAGGAGTGGTTGATATATATTTATTTATTTTTTTCTTTACTACAGAAAGGATGTTTAAGAGGTGATGAACTGATGATGATTTGAATTGAGAATGGGCAGGAACAACGTAGTCGAAAGAAGGTGAAGTTGCAAAAAAAAGCATCTTAGGAATAGCGAAGAATGCAAACAAGAAAAAAGAAAACAGAGAAGAGTAAGAGGAAGGGATTATCTACCAAGTAAAATGTAAAGAATGTCAGAGTGTGTACAAAGGAGAAACAAAAAAGAGACTGAAAGATAGGTATAAACAACATAGGGATGATGTACGACTTAAGAGAGAGAGAGAAATGCGATATTTAAACACACGAGAGAAACAGGACATGACATAGAGTGGGATGAGGCTAAGCAGATAGGAAGGGAGAAGAGAATGCTAGTGAGAAAATGGAAGGAAGCCAAGGAAATAGAGAAGAAAGGTGAAGAAGACACAATGAAATGGAATGGGGGACTGAAGTTAAACAAAGAATGGAAGAAGGTGTTAGAAAGAGTGGAAAGGACAAAAGAGAAAGAGGAGAGGAGAAGGGAGAAAAATGAAGGAAAAAGAGCGTGAGATATTCTATATGAAAGTAATTATGTTTAGCCTTTTAGGTGAAAGTACAGTTGGAAAGTGAAAGCCACCTGCTAGAAAGTTCCTAACAACTTTCTAATAGCCTGGAGGGAGTAATGTTTGTGTATATATAATGCCCTTTTTTGCGTATCTTGTTACTTTTGTACTTGATACAGAGTCTGATGAAGACCTTGCTAGAAGGTTGAAACGTTACGTTTAGTTTATGTTTTTAATAAAATAAATTACTGCCTTGGTCAGCATATTTATATTTTTTCATAATCATGGAAACAAGGCTTAATGGTGTTATACTTAAAAAATGGCTAAAAAGGACCAATAACCAAAAAAGCCGAAAAAGGCAAAAAAAGACAAATAAAACCCACCCTTTTCTGGCCTACAATGACCCAAAATGAACATATATTATGTTGGGCCTCGTCTTCGGGCACTAGAAAAAAAAAGTATTTTTCCTCAACTTCAGAGTCCTATTTATGACATATTTTGATAAAACAGTCCTTTCTTCCCTTTTTCTCTCTCTTTTAGTTCTATTTATCTCTCTCCTCGTCCTCTCTGTGTTATCTACGTACAACTTCCATTTTCCATGTCTCTTCATATCACTTTATCTGCCTTTGTTATTTCTTCCTCTATTTTACTGTATTTGACCTTTTCCTTCCGTTTATTTCTCTCTTCTTATATCGCTCTCTTTTGCTTCTATTTCTGTCTTTATTCCCCATAATTCTATTTCTTCCTTTCTTCTCATATTTATCTCTCTTCCTATAACTTTGTATCCAATTCTGTCTCTTGCTAATTCTCTTTATATAATACTGTTTCCAACTCTTTCTTTCTTTTTATTTCTCTGTCGTTATTTCTCTTTTTACTCCATCTCTTCTTTCTCTCTTTTTGTGCGTGATCCTGACAACGTCTTACGTAAACTTAGAATTCTGCGTTAATTGTTGTCCACCCTTGCCCACCACGTTCATTAAATCAACAACCAAGATAATAATGCACTTTTAAGTGGACTTAATACGAGAATGCTTCCACTTGAACTTCAGAAGAGAGATCTGAGAACAGCATACGTGAAGTAGAGGGTCTGCACAACATTCCGACTAATTCTGACAATTAAGTTTTTGTCAAAGCACCTTGGCAGTTTACAAGTGTGTATTATTCTGGTCTGTGATTTCCCAATCGATGGGTGCTCCGGAATAGCGAGGAAGTCATAAGGCCACTTGGAGATCCTTGACCATCGGGAAGAAATTATATAAGCAAATTAGTCTTTTGAATAACTTTTATTCCGAAAGCTTTTTAACTAGTTAATTCTCCTCAAATATAGCAGAAAGCGATAATTGAAGTTCCTGTGATCGTTAGAGAGGAAAATTAAATAAACGGAGAAAAATAAAGGAAAAATTAGTAAGAAAACAAAAAAGAACATTGTGTCAAAAAGAGAGAGAGAGAGATTAGTGCAGCAATACGCTTCTTTATGCAACATATATATCCAATGTCAGTTGAACTGTATCTCGGACAAAACTACTGTACAAAGAAGCGAATTACTTGGACAAAAATGCTGTCTAAAGAAGTGAATTGCTTGAGCAAGAATGCTGCATGAAAAAGCGCATTGTATGCACGTTAAACTTGAATGTGTAATGCATACAAACCTTTATAAAGCGCGCAGTGGAAATTTCCGCCTTATAGGTCTACTTATTTGCTATGGGGCAGCTATGCTAATAGAAAGTACAGATACCACACCTTTTCCAAAATATGCGAGTTTATTCATATTCACATAATGTGCAAGCACCATTAGTCTACATAAAGAAAGATGTTTCGATGTTGAACTCGCTGAAATAAACATTTTCGTGTCGTATCACTTGTGCCAGTTGGATGGATATTAATTGAACTAAATAATTAATAATGATGAACTAAATCTATTCCTTTACAGTCAAGTCAATTCTCCACGTACTTTAACGGACGAGAAAGATGAACAAAATATAATTTGGGTGCGTGAGTGCCAATTCGAAACTTAAAAGTACTTATCCTTCTCATCCCATGTCGTGGTTTCTCGGACATCTTCCTAAGGTGTTTGTCTAGAGGAAAACTACTTCCTCTCCCTGGGTCAGAATCCAAAATGCGCTGCCTGAAGGGCTGCGAGTTCGCACCAAGGTTTCCTTGTTACGTCATTGCGTAACCGATGCTATTGCCCTCTGGTGGCAAAATTAAGAATGATTCCGTTCATCTGGCACACAAATAAACAAAATGACGGCTCCGCGCGCACTACGATCCATAATTGCTTGGGCAAAAATACTGCATGAGAAAGCGAATTGCTTTGACAAAGATGCTGAATGAAGGAGCGAATTGCTTTGACAAAAATGCTGCATGAATAAGAGAATTGTTTGGACAAGAATGCTGCTTGAAGGAGCGGATTGCTTTTACAAAAATTCTGCATGAAGAAGAAGCTAATTGCTTGGACAAAAATGCTGTCTAAAGAAGAGAATTGCTTGGACAAAAATGCTGTCTAAAGAAGTGAATTACTTGAGCAAGAATGCTGCATGAGAAAGCGCATTGCTTGGGCAAAAATACTGCATAAGAAAGCGAATTGCTTTGACAAAGATGCTGAATGAAGGAGTGAATTGCTTTGACAAAAATGCTGCATGAAGAAGAAGCGAATTGTTTGGACTAGAATGCTGCATGAAGAAGAAGCGAATTGTTTGGACAAGAATGCTGCTTGAAGGAGCGGATTGCTTGGACAAAAATGCTGTCTAAAGAAGTGAATTTCTTGAGCAAGAAAGCTGCATGAAAAAGCGAATTGTTTGGACAAAAATGCTGTATGAAGGAGCGAATTGCTTTGGCAAAAATGCTGCATGAAGAAGAAGCGAATTACTTGGACAAAAATGCTTACTAAGTCAGGTGAGTGTACAACAAAGAGTTATACAATAATAAAAGGAATGCCTCGAATTCGGTAGTATTTAAACTGAATTAGAGGTATGTAATAAGTAATTGTTAGTAGTAAGTTGCGAGTACTTGGCACTACGTATGCGTTACATGATATATACTAAGTGTGGCTGCAATTGTTAAGAATAACGTAAGTTAATGCTGTAATAATAAGTTTTTCAGCTTTTCTTAAAAGAATGATGGCAAATAATGTTAGTGAATGGTGTAGACAGTTTGTTGCATTTTATAAACTCTGTAACAATGAAAGACTCGTTATAGCTGGAAGTTTTACTTGGGTTATTTTTAGATTTTGTTTCTTGCAGATGGAGTGTTCGACACAAGTTCTTCCAGAACAGATCTTCTTGGAGAGCCATTTTGTGCAGCGAGGTAAGTATTAATTACAGTCCCGCAGAATTAACTTGAGAGAAATGGCCGCTCTGTGAGTGATGGAACTGCGCTCGAATTGGCTAGAGCGGGGGACTTCCCGCTGTAACGGGCCAATGGAAACTCTAATGCTCTGGCGCGCGAAATGTTACCAACTGTTGAAAGAACTCACGTGCAGTGACTGGTGAAGCAAGCGAAGCGGCAGTGCATAGAGCCTCGGTGTTTTCAAATTACGGATTGAAGGTAAATAATAAACTGTTTATCCATTTATTGTGTAAGATAGATTACTTATAACGCTTATAATTTTCTTAGCATGTCCTCTTAATACAGTGATATTTCCGTTACACAATGTAATTATTTTTCAAATCTCCCGTTGCCAGCTGATTGCCCGTGATTGGCGTGAGAGTCAAGCGTTCGCTGTAGGTTGGTACTCCTGCAGCGGCGCCGGCAGCCATTTGTCTCAAGTTAATTAAGCCGGACTGTACTGTTTAAAAAGTGTCTTCATTTGTTTATTGTGCCGCTGAAACGCGTGCCTGTGAAACGGCTTGAATCACTGCGCTTGTCGGCGAAATCGGACACGGGTAAGCACTCAAGTCAGTCGAATAGCGAATTTCATATCTTTCGTATCGGATGTTTTTGTAAAGTTTCTGTTCGGAAAGCACACTGCGTAACACTGCAATAGAGCTAACTCTAATCAACGAGTCTGGTGCGAGCGACACTCAGCTTCCACCGAACGTCTAAAATAAATGCAAAGAGCTCTAAACGTGGACTTCCTAATCTAACAATTCCTAACCTACAATTCCGCGTACGTGGGTGGCCACCGGTCCCACGCACTGGCCAAAATCTCAGGAGAAAAGTTGTTACGCTTCCCCCAGAAGACTCGAACCTGCGCGCGTTCCGTAGCCGGAGCCCAAAGCTTGCGCCTTAAGCTTAATGCCCTCTTGAGATGCGGCAACAGAAAGCAACATAACTTCTGTTGTCTGCTTCTATTGAAATCAAATGGTGCAACGCCCACTACAGGGAACCGCGCGGAATTTCCGTGCCAGAAGTCTGCACGTTATGTTAAAGGGTATCGCCCACTGAGGTGCCGAAAGCTAAACTGTTCCGTTCTGTTGGCGCGCTTCCGGCGTGTCAGTGTGTGTCAAGCTTCAGACTGCACGGTCAGAATTTCGTTTAACCTGACCTAAAATTCCTATATCTACTGATAATGGCAGTGGATGGAAAACAGAATATCATACTCTGGCTGCAAGCAGGAGACCGTAGTTATAAATAGACGTCGTATTTTAGGTTTTTAACCTATTTTTTTCTTTACAAGTATGTAAGAAATAATAAGTTATGTCAGCGTTTTTTAGATTAGATTATTTCATATTTGTAAAGACTTTAACAGGATTTTTATGTCACAGAGGCATTTGCTTTGTTTCGTCACGAAAAAATTCAGTGTCGAACGTGTTTGAAACGTACTCTCTGTCGATTCCCTTCCTCCAAGTCCATGGTGATTTTTCAAAGCTCTAAACAAAGCAAAATGTCTGGTGTCACTGTTACCATAGTGGTCTGATCTGTATGGTCTTACTAATTTTGGCGCCACTTCGGTGCTTTGTGGCATTCACCCCTTGCAAAGTAACATTTAATCATTGAAGTCTGCACCACTGACTCTGTTTTTATTGAAATATTATTTTCGGCATGTAAGATATCCTAACAGCAAATTTCCAATGGTAAGTTCTGCCTTCGCCAAAGGGTTAGGCAACACACATAACGTTATGATCTAGCATCAAGAATCGATGTATTTTCCTCAGAGTTTGCCTTTTGGTCATCTATTAGAAGAAATGTTTGTAAATAATATCAAATAGTGCCATCTTTTACTTATTTTTTGTTAATTTGCTACTCACTTTTGTGTTATTTTGTTACTTTTATTATTTTTTAAATATGTTTTGCTTATTATTATTATTATTATTATTATTATTATTATCTTTGCATTTTCATTGTTGACAATTTCAGTGTAAAATGGCCAACTGTAGTATAAAAGTATATACTATAAACCCGAGAAAGTATGAGCCCCCCTCTGGCAGATTTGCCTACACTTAAAACTAGCTCAACATGCCCATATGAGCTTTTTGCTCAAGTGTGGAACCCTGTCTAATCCAAGATTTTTGTAAAAATGCCCTCGGGAATTTCCTGAGAAAGTATGACCCCCCTCAGATTGATTTGCCTACACTTACAAAAGGCACTTCTGTGAGATTGTTGTCCATAAACCTGTCAAAAATATGCCCCTCTTGATATTTTTTTTGCCCACACCTAAAACTACGCCAAACGTATTAACACACACACACACCCACCCACCCACACCCACACACACACACTCATCTTGACCTTGACCTTGACCTTGAGATGATCTTGACCTTGACCTTGACCTTGACTATTTTTTCGATTATTTTTTCGATTATTTTTTCGATTATTTTGACCTTGACCTTGATCTTGATTTTGAGATGACCTTGACCTTGACCTTGACCACACCCACCCACATACACACCCACACCCACCCACACCCACCCACATACACACCCACACTCACCCACACCCAGCCACATACACACCCACACACACCCACACATATTTACTTCCGGTCCACTTGTGGCCTATTTCTGGTTTATTTATATTGCATCATGTTTTGCAACAAATTATTACCCAATATTATGCATTAGACATGTGTTGTTTTCTGATTGGATGGTTATGACATAATGTGATGATGTGTTATATTCTGATTGGCTTATTGTTTCAGATGCTTTCAATGCGGTCCGTGCTTAGGGTATATAAAGAGATTTTGCATTGCATATCAGCAATGCAATGTTGTTGTTGAGAGTTGTTAAAGAGTGAGGGTGTGTTGTTGCAGTGCTGCTCATATTTTTTAAACACAAAAATATTGCAGATTTGTATAAATTGAATTACAAATCTATTTGATTTAATATACAGAATTTTTAACAACCTGTCATAGGTTTATTAAGTATAAAGTTTTGATTTGGACCCCAAGAAATTTTATATAAATACCAAAGCCAAAAATATTCACACACACACACACACACACACACACACACACACACACACACACACACACACACACACATTAAGTATACAAATCACACTGCTGAACCCAACTGATATTTTTTATTAAGCATAGAATTTTGATTTGAACCCCAAGAAATTTTATATAATAAACAACAACAAAAAATGTCAAATCAAAAACATTGTAATCAATGCAAAAAGAATATATCTAGCCCCAATTGGGCTAAGCATCAAAGGAATTGTAATCCAGACAAATGCAGAACTCCCACAAAAATATGCCCTAAATGCCATAGAAAATATAATCTGGAATATTTCACATATAAACATAAAGGTACTTGTTCTGCACAGTCATCAACATTGCCCCCACAACCATCTACATCTGGTCTGAAAAGGAAGCATGGAGCACCTGTTAATGCTAGAGCAGCAAAGCAGCCACGCTATGCACCTATCCATAGCAGTTTTAACGGCCAATTAAGGAATTACCGTTTTGTATCAGAGCCAAGATGTGACATTAAGAATGTTTTGAACAGTACAAATCCAGATGTGCAGGCAATTCTAAATGCACAAAATGGCTCTTATAAGCTGTCCCTCAAATTGTTTACACAATATAAGAAGCCAAATGGCACAAAATTTACACAGCCCCACATAACAGAAACTGTACCGGTATATTCAAATACAAATTCAGACAAAATAATAAGCAGTTTGATAGATCAATTGAATATTAAACACTCTGAATTTGCAGCAAAAGAATCAGGATGGAGCCTATGCGGATCTCGACACAAGTTATATGTTAATATTTCTGAATTCAGGCCATTACAAGGATCTACATATTTGCCATTACCTGCCAATATTAAAAACAAAAGAGCCGTGGTTAATATTGAAAATACCGACCAGAAATGCTTTTTGTGGTGTATTTTAGCTGCTTTGTTTCCAGTTTTAAGGCATCCTGAGAGAATAACTTATTATAAGCAATATGAACACAATTTTGATGAAGCAATGGAGGGTTTAGAATATCCAATGTCTGTTCAGAATATTGATAAATTTGAAAAAAAGGCCAGGGATATTAATGGTAAACAATTATCTATTAATGTATTTACTTGTTCTACTGGCCGTGGCAATTGCTTGATAGATCCTCTCAGAATCAGTACATTTGATGATGATTCTGCTGTTCCGATTGATCTGCTCTTAATTGAAGGGGATAATACACGCCATTATACTCTGATACATAATCTTGAAGCTTTAGTCAGAACACAACTAGACAAAACTCATAAAATATTCAAGTTGTGCAGAAGATGTTTGTCTGTATTTGATGGTAAAAAAATAATGAATGGGGTTCGGGAAGTGAATGCAGAAATTGCTAAAATCAAGTTAATTGAGCATCTGAAATACTGTGGCAACCATAAACCTGTTCATATGGTGATGCCTAATCCAAGTGAAAATGCCAAATTCAAAAAAATTTGAAGCCTTGTTGGAACACCCAGCATATATAGTCTGTGATTTTGAATCAAATCTCAAACCTCTTGCATTCTGTAGCCCAGATCCTGATGAATCTTTAATTACACCATACCAGTTACATGAACCTTCTAGTTTTTATTATGTGATTGTACAGGATGTTGTTGTTAGTAAAGAATATTTATACATGGGACCAGATGCCATCAAAGAATTTGCACATAGAATAGAAAATGAGTGCCATAACATAGCATCTAATATCTTATTAAAATCAAAACCTATGTTGCCTTTAACAGAGGATCAGATTGAAGATTTCAACAATGCAGAAAAATGCCCCGTATGTGATTCTGAATTTTCAGGTACAAATATCAAGGTTCATCACCATTCTCATACAGATGGTAAATTCTTAATGGCCCTGTGTAATAGCTGTAATATTAAGATCCAGAGACCAAAATTTGTCCCTATATTTTGCCATGGAGCATCCAATTATGATTTCCATCATTTGATCAGGTACGAGGGGTTTGACAAGCAGAATTTAAATATTTTAGCAGAAAATAATGAGAAATATATTGCCATTAGCAAAATAATTAAAGTTAATGGTGTTCCTATTCACTTAAGATTTCTTGATTCCTACAGAATTTTATCGGCAAGCCTGGCTACACTGGCCACTCAATTATCTGATGATCAATTCAAAATCACATGTGCTTCGTTTCCAAATCAGGACCTGCAATTAATTAGGCGGAAGGGTGTATATCCATATGATTATGTTACAGATTTTTCTAAATTTGATGAGTGTTCTCTGCCACCACAACAAGAGTTTTACAGCAAAATCAGAGCATCTGGAATCACTGATGATGATTATCACCATGCCCAGTTGATGTGGAACAATTTAAAATGCCAGACATTTGGTGATTATCACAAGGCTTATTTAAAACTTGATGTGACCCTCTTAGCTGATATACTTCAGGCATTTAGAAAATCTTCCATGCAAAATTATGAGCTGGATCCAATGTATTTTTACAGTGCTCCGGGCCTAGCATGGTCTGCAATGTTTTTAAACACTAAAATGCAATTGGATCTGATCCAGGATCAAGATATGTATCTGTTTATGGAACAATGTATAAGAGGAGGCATGGTGCAATGTTCTCAGAGATATGCCAGAGCAAATAACAAATATATTCCCAATTATGATTCAGCACGGCCATCAAATTATATACTGTATGTAGATGCCAACAGCCTCTATGGTTATGCCATGATGAAAAAACTGCCATATGCAGGGCTTGAGTGGGTCGAAGATTTCAATATTGAAGATCTTAAGGATTATGATGACAGTAACTTTGGCCTGTTCTTAGAGGCTGATCTGACAATTCCTGATGATTTACACAACATATTTTCTGATCTGCCCCCAATTCCCGAGGTTAAGTGTTCACCTGGCTCTAAACAGAAGAAATTGATGATGACTCTAGAGCCGAAACAGGATTATGTCATATATTACAAAAACATCCAGTTCCTGATGAAATATGGTGTCAAGTGACCAAAATTGGAAAAGTTTTGAGGTTCATGCACTCAAGATGGTTGAAGCCATATATTGATACAAACACAGAGCTTCGAACATCTGCATTGAGCCAATTTGATAAGACCTTGTTTAAATTGATGGTCAATTCAGTGTATGGCAAAACAATTGAAAATGTCAGAAAACATATTGATGTTAAAATAATTACTGACCCCAGCCGGAGCAAAAAATTGATTGCAAAGCCCAACTTCAATTACAGAAGAATTTATGATGAGAATATGGCACTTTTCAACATGAAAAAAAACAAAGATTAAGTTTGATAAGCTTATTTATGTAGGGGCTGTGATATTGGAATTGTCCAAATTACACATGTTAAAATTGTTTTATAATGTGTTGAAGCCTTTTTATAAGGATCGTGTAAAACTGATGTACATGGACACAGATAGTTTTGTTCTTGATATTCAAACAGAAGATGTTTATCAAGATATAGCACAGCCTGAATTGTTTAAATATTTTGATACCAGTGAACATTCAAAAATTCAACACCACAACAAAAAGGTGCCTGGCAAGTTAAAAGATGAGACACTTGGTGATGTTATTGTGGCATTTGCTGGGTTAAGGGCCAAGATGTACAGTTTTGAAACATGTAGTGGCGCTGTTGCCAAAAAGGCCAAGGGCATTGGCAGAGTGACTGGGGACAAAGAGCTTGAATTTGAAGATTACAAAAATTGCCTCAAATCATATAGCACAATCAGAACATCAGAATCCAGAATTCAGAGTGTGGATCACTCGTTGACTAGCAATATTGTAAGAAAAGTGGCTCTGGACCCACATGATGATAAGAGATGCATTATATCATGTGGCATACATACTCTACCATGGGGTCATTGTGATTTGAAAAGTGGCAAACAATGCCCAATTACAGAGCATGATTTGAAATAAATAAACATGCCTATGAACTTATTTGGGTTAAAAAAAACAGGCTATTATGGACCTGCCAACACCACAACCCTCTTCTGATATGATATCTAAACTAAGTGCTTTGTTAATTATTCATCTGAACAGCATACTTACAGATGTTGATGATGAAACAGGTAAAACATTGTACATATTTAACAATAATTTAAATTATTACCAATTACCTGTAGGTGGTCAATTGCAATTTATTACAACCCCTGAGGGTAATGTCAAGATTTCAGTAGGGAGAAATATTTATAGAATTAAGCACTCAAACATGATTTCTGGCACTGTATATACTGTTTCTGCTGGTGACTGCTTATATATTGAGGTCCCTGGATCATATGACAAGCTTATACCTTTTTTTATAGAATTAAGAATCAGATATTCAATAATAAATAACCACTAAAACAAAATGCCTAATGATATATTTGGCCATACAAGGCATGAAGATCACAGTGATGAGATTCTGATGCTTGATGTCAGAGTCAAGAAATTAAGAAGTGATTTACAAGCTTTACAAACCACACTCAATACCAGTCTTCAACTAGAAATTACAAATTTACAATCACAAGACATGGAACCTCTTCTTAAAATTGATTCTGAACTCAAATTATTGCTTCAGAAATATACTGATTTGGCCACATTAGATAATTTTCAAAGTTTAGAAGAAGCTGTAGCAGCTCTTCAAGCCAAATTTAAGACCCAAGCCACCAGCTCTGAGCAATTGAAACAGCAATTGGAAGAGAAGATAAATAATGTCCAGACACAGCTCCAAACAATTGTCAAAAGCATAAAGTCACAAGAAGATTTTGATCTAGTGATTTCCACTCTAAAAGAACAGATTCAATCACTCCAAATACCTAATCTGGACCCTCTGAACAATGCCATAGCCGAGGTTAAAGAAAAAATTGAGACACTTGAAAATTTTATGAACAACTTGGCATCCTCTGATGTTTTGAGTGCAATAACTCGGAGTGTTGCCAATATTAAGCTGCAACTTGAAACATATGAAGATTTTGGAAAAATTCAAAGTACCATAACCCATCTTGAGGGTACAATAGCAGCAGTGCAAAGTGATTTGACAAATGTACAAGAATCTCTAGAATCCCGAATGCCTGGTATTGTAGACACACTTGTCAGTGTCCAGCAACAGATCACAAAGCTTGAAAACCTCAACACTGAATCTGAACTATCTCATTTTCATCACTTGATCGATGATATCCAAACAAAACTTGAAATTTTACAACAATCAACACCCACTAAGGCAGATATAGCCCTGCTCCAAAATGCTATGCAAAATGTGGCTGATGCTTCTGAATTAAATAATGTGAAATTGGCACTTGAATCTTTGCAAAATACTGTAACAAATCTGCCTACAAAACAGAAACTTAAAAATATTAAGAGAGCTGTGAATCGCATATTGAAATCAGAAGATATCAAGAATATCCAGACAGAGATCAAACAACTTACTCAGACAGTGGCCACTCTACCATCTAATCAACATATTAATAAACTGCATGCCCTGTCTGAGGATATCAGAAGACAGGTCCATGATCTTACTGCTCAAAATTCAAAATTGGCAGTTATTGAAAACTTGCAACAAATTGTAGCTAATATCAAGCAACAGCTAGGGACCATGGAATCCAATCAAGCAAATGCTTTGTCTGTTTTTGCCACCCAGCTTCAAGAGATTGTGCAACAATACAAGAAACTTGTTGTGGACATAAACATCAAGCCAGGCCATGATGATGTTGTTAGGACCATCAATGAGCACCTTGAATCTGTAACAAGCAGATTGCTTACAGCAGAAAAAGAAATAACCGGCATAATCGAGAATCCAAAACATACAGTAATTCTTGAATTGTACAGCATCCCCAACAAAGAATATGATTCACCATTTACACCAGGTGGCAAAATATATATGCTGTCCCCTGCTCAATTTTATTACCAGTTTTTTGTTGGGGGCACACTGAGACCAATCAAGATCAAATATTGGCTTCAACCACAGGCACACCACTACCCCACCTTATCAATAACAAATGCTGACAACAAACCAAAAATCACCAGTGTAGAGTTAGAGGATTTTACAGATCCCAATACATTAGAAACATCTTATGCTGAAGATGATGGCTCTCTGGAATTTCATATACAAATAGGAGACAAATTATATTTAGAAAATCCTGTAGTATCAGCTGCTGAACACCCCATAGTTGCAATATTCCTGTTTTCATATTATGTCTAGACAAATTATTGTTGATGAATTACACAGACAAGCCAGACGTAATTATAAGAGACTGCAAGTAGTGACAAAAGGCATAGATGATTTATTGCAGAGCGACTTGATTGAGATGGCAAGTGGACAGCTGAAAAACAGACAAAATCAACAAGGGCTACAAGTATCTACTTACTGTAATAGACACATTTTCAAAATTTGCCTGGGCTCTGCCACTCAAATCCAAGACTGGAAAATGTGTTACAGAAGCCTTCAGGACAATCATCAATCAGAGTGGAAGATCACCGCGCTATTTGCAAACAGATAATGGCAAAGAATTTTATAATTCTGTGTTTCAACAATTTATTAAAAGCCAGTCAATACAACATTATTCGAGTTACAGTGATCTCAAAGCCTCAATTGTAGAGAGATTCAACAAAACCCTCAAAAATCTTATGTATAAACAATTTAAACTTCAAGGTAATTATAAATGGCTTAATATTCTTCCAGAACTTCTACATAAATATAACAACTCGGTCCATTCCACAATCAACATGAAACCCTCTGAAGTAACTTCATCTGATGAGGAAAAATTGATCAGTACTGTTTATTATCCTAGATACCAGCCAACAACAAGAAAGGCCAAATACAAGGTGGGTGATCAAGTAAGAATCAGCAAATATAAGCACTTTTTCAAAAGAGGCTTTACAAGAAACTGGAGCACTGAATTATTTACAGTGGTTCAAGTTAAACCTGGGACCCTTAACACATATATAATAAAAGATCACCGAGGAGAAATTCTCAAAGGCAGATTCTATGAAGAAGAACTCAACAAAACTAAACAGCCTGACACATATCTCATAGAAAAAATCATCCGCAGAAAAGGCAACAAGTTACTTGTCAAATGGCTAGGACTTCCAGAACACAGCTGGATCGATGCAGACAAAGTGATAATATGAGCACCTGGGATGTTATAAAAAGGCTGCCAGAACCTGAACAGCAGATTAAGAGAAATGGCAAGTTGCTGCCTGAAAATATTAGATGTCTTATTGTTGGGCCATCGTCTTGTGGTAAAACTACACTAATGATTGATAATTTTTTATTGGCACCCAACTGGTTAGACTGGAAAAACAGGCACTTGTATGTCTTCTCTAAGAGCTTGGAACAATTAAAATATCAGCAGCTGATGAAGCTATATGATGGATTGGATATAGCCACTTTTGAACCAGATGTTATGCCACTCCATGAATGTCTCGATAATTCTGTTGTTGTGTTTGATGACATTATACTGGATAATCAAAACAAGGTTAGAAATTTCTTTACACAGGGCCGACACAAAAACATTGATTGCTTCTACCTGGCACAGACTTTTTCTAAAATTCCGAAGCAGCTGATCCGAGACAACAGCAATTTTATATGTGTGTTTCATCAAGATCATACCAACCTCAAACACATACATGATGAATATGTAGGTGGGGACTTGAGCTACAATAATTTTTCCAATTTTTGCAGTGGGTGCTGGAACCAGGACAGTTATGGGTTTGTCACAATTGATATGACAAGAAAACCCAATAGTGGCAAATACAGAAATAAAATCAACAATTTTCTAGACATTGAAACATATATAAATAACCATGAAAAGGCCAATCATTGATGATCTTAAATTAAGAGATTATCTTGTAAAAAGATTTAAGGGATGGAAATCAGAGAACCGAGGAATTTATGAACAACACAAACAAACAGAACAGCCTATTATTGATGCTATTAGTGAATTAGGTAAAAATATCAAAACTGTTACAGAGCAAAATCAAAATTTGATCACAGAGCTTGTACCTGTAGCTGCAAGGAACATATTAGATTATCCAATCACCCCACTTTCCAGTATTCATACACCTAGTCCTGTTGCTCCTCGAAGAATTGAAGCTACTCTGAATCCTATTGAATTGGGTCTTCTTGCTCAAAAATATTTAAGCACACCTAAAGATAACAAAGATGAGGTCTTTGGCTTATATGCCGACACAGAGCGTGATGGTAGCATCATACATAGAATTGGCAATTTCAGAGTAACATTTATGGGAGATGATATAATTGTTTATTCAGAATCTCATCTTGGAGAAAAAGGTGGTTTTGTTAAATATCCCGGCACACCTGGGTTGTGGGAACTGATGACTAGGAAAAGGCCTGGCAACTATACAGATCAAGATTATGAGCACTACAAAGAAATATTAATAAAATCAGATGCTCTATACCAGAACAATGATCCCACACAAAAAAGAGTCAAGTCTAGCAGTGGAGCAAAATACAACAATTTAATCAAGCCCATATGGTCACAAATCAAGACTGGCAGTGGAATCAAACAATACAACACCCTGCCTAAAGAATTTGTGTGGGTTGATGATGTCAGGAAACTTGTAGATAGGTTATTGGTGATAGCTGGGGAGGAAAATGCTGGCAACCACAATTTTTACAATGAAAAGGTTGGAATTATGGACATGATAAGCACAAAATTGTCTAATTTTATAGTGAATGACACTAAGGGGATTGGATATCTTATAAAAATTATTAATACTCTACCACCTAAATTTTGGAATATTTCTGAGGGTCGGGGGTTGGTTAATGACATTATAAACAAGCTGCCATTTGAACTACACATTCCAGGCTATCAGTATTGTGGTCTCGGTACAAAATTGGACCATAGATTAAACAGAGGTGATCCTGGTGTTAATCCCCTAGATGCTGCTTGTAGAGACCATGACAGCATACAACACACATACTGATCTTGACAAGAGACATGTTGCAGACAAGAAATTAGAAGAGGCTGCATTTGGTAGATTTGTAAGCAAAGATGCTTCTTTGAGTGAGAGAATAGCAGCATTGGGGACCACCATAGCTATGAACACCAAACAAAAACTGGGGTGGGGTCTGTGAATATGTATATAATAAACCTACAATGAAGGCCAAGGGTGTTATGTATCAAATATCTTATGCAGGTCTTAAATCTCTTAAAATTATTGATAGCCTTTTAACCAAAAAGCAGCGCAAGAAAAAAAATTCTTGTATTGCCAAGGGCCATGGTATGAAATTGTTGCTTAGCACCTCCCAATTAAAAAAATTACAACAATCTAGAAAAAAATCACATGTGGGGGGTTTCATATTTACTATCCCGGCCATCTTAGCAGCACTTGGGGCTCTTGGGAGCTTGGCTGGGGGATCAGCTGCCATAGCAAAAACAGTAATAGATGCCAAGAAGAATAGGGCAGAATTAGATGAATTGAAGCGCCATAACCTGGCTATGGAGAAACAAGGCAAAGGTGTTAAGAGAGCCATGAATAAGTTTAAAAAAAACAAGAGCCGCTTACAAACCAAGATATTGAAGCTTTAATCAAGCCACTGGGCATCAAAAATTTTAGAGGTGTGTACATGTCTGATTCTTTACCAGAACAACCACTCAACAAAGAGTGTGGCATTGTTAATTTGGATAAGTACAAAAATCAGGGCACTCACTGGATCTGTTATCTTAAATATTTAAAAGATGAGGCATTTGTGTTTGATTCATTTGGAGGTGTTCCACCTGAAAATTTAGTAAAATATCTAAAATCAGCTAATCTTTATTACAATAATGCCCGTGTTCAAAATTTCAAAGATGTTAATTGTGGACATTTGTGTTTATCTGTTCTCAGATATATGTCTCAAATAAATAAACCATCAATTGAAAATTTTCAAAAGGCCCTGTGGTATCTGAAACATCATGGGGGTATTCCATCTCACCAGCCAAAATTCAATATTGAAACTCAAATTACATGATGATATAGTGTATCCCAAAACAATAGCTCTCAGAGCATTTTATGGCATGTACTTGATCCCTAATATTACACACCACAACAACAAAATTGCAGTAGGGGATCAAAAAATTGTCATCACTCCAGGGCAGTATAATCTGTCCACTCTAAATGCTCAATTACCCAGAGGTATAGTATTAACTCAAAATTATGTCACTCACAGAGTAGAGATTGTATCTGCTACAGAAACAGTGGATCTCGGTACTATAGGAGAGCTGTTAGGCTTTGAGAACAACACAAAACTTGAACCAGCCATCAAACACAATGCTATTAATATACCCAAATTCTTAGCCATAGAGACTTTGAATATTCACTGTAATGTGGCTGAGGGTATGATCACCAAATCAAATAGCATAGGCACTGACAAACAAACTGGCATCATTGCAACATTTAAACCTAATTCTGAATTTATGGAGCCCATCATCTACACTCCATCCCCAACATTATATTTTCCTGTGTGTCATAATAGAATAGATAACATTGAATTGATGATCACTAATGAAAAAGAAGAATTAGTTGATTTTGCTGGAGCCACAACAACTGCAATCATAGAGATTAATATTTAAATAAAAATACATACAAAAAAATGGAAAATATTGAGAGTTATGAGCTACAATCATTCCCCCCAAACAGGAGGACATTTGCAAATTTAAATCAAGCCAACACAGAGATTGAGGTTGATCTTAATGTAGGGGATGGCTTTATACACCCCCACAGAGCAGATCTATACATCAAATTTGATGTTGTAAAGCTCGATGGAACAGATTATCCGGCAAATTCAAATATAAGATTGGTAGATAATTTTGTGCCGCATCTGTTCTCTGAAATTGAGATCAGAAAGCATGGTGTTGTTATAAACAGAGTGGATTATCCCGGCATTACCTCTACAGCTTTGGCCACACTAAAATTATCCAAAACCGAGGCTTCTTACTACAAAATAGGTGGATTTGAGGCTGGTGATAAAATTATATCTAAGAGCCACACAGTGCTGTTCCCCATGCGCCTGTTGCCAGGATTCTTCTCAGATTACAAAGATATTATGTGGAAGGGTGGTTCAAGAATCACATTTAGAAGAGCTGCCAATGATAATAATGCTTTGATGAGGTACAGTACATTAAACTCTACAGGGGAAGCTCTGCCCAATACCCTACCTGATCAAGGCAAATGCATTATTCAGACTATGGAGCTAAGAATCCCAGTTGTTGAATATGAAGCCAGTTATGCTCTTAAATACAAAGCAGATATAATAAAAAATCCACAGATTCCTTTACAATTTTATACATATCAATGTGTACAGAAGCCCGCAACTGGTGCCTATTATGAGTTTGATGCTACAAATTCATTCTCCAGTATACAATATGACATGCCGGATTTTGTGGTGGTATTGTTTCAGACTGGAAGACACAATAATCAGGAAAAAAATTCAAGTAGATTTGATAACTGCAACATCAAGAACATATATCTTAAAAATGGCAGAAATGAGGTATTTCCTAGAGAAAATTATAATTTAGACATGTCCAAGGATGATTTCCTTAAATGATATGAAGCATTTACAGCATACAAAAGGGTCACTACTGGCAATACTGACATGTATTACACACCAGATGAATTCAAAGCACAGAGACCCATGTTTGTAATCAACACTTCAAAAAGGAAACAAGTTGTGGTTAATGACAGGACAAACATTAAAATTATCTGTGAATTCCACGATACACTCCCTGATGACACTATATGTAGTGTTATTCTCATAGGTGAAAAATCATATGTTTATGATGTAAGAAATGAGAGAGTCACAGAGCAATTCTAGAAAGTCTCTGCATATTACATTGTTTTAATATTAGATAAACAAATTGAGGCTGGTGTCCAATTGAACTTAAACCGGAAGTAAATATGTGTGTGTGTGTGTGTGTGTGTGTGTGTGTGTGTGTGGGGGGGGGTGTGTGTGTGTGTTAATACGTTTGGCGTAGTTTTAGGTGTGGGCAAAAAAAATATCAAGAGGGGCATATTTTTGACAGGTTTATGGACAACAATCTCACAGAAGTGCCTTTTGTAAGTGTAGACAAATCAATCTGAGGGGGGTCATACTTTCTCAGGAAATTCCCGAGGGCATTTTTACAAAAATCTTGGATTAGACAGGGTTCCACACTTGAGCAAAAAGCTCATATGGGCATGTTGAGCTAGTTTTAAGTGTAGGCAAATCTGCCAGAGGGGGGCTCATACTTTCTCGGGTTTATAGTATATACTTTTACACTACTACTGCTGTATCTGAAATGTTCTCAATAAATAAATAAATAGTGCGTATTTGAGGATATAGGTGTCCCATTGTCATTGCCGGTGACTATACCTGATCAGCATTTTTCAGGAATTTTGAAATACTTTTAGTTTTTTTGAACCTACTTCAAGATTTTTCTAGCCTAACTTCAGATTTTTAGGACCTGTTTTAGAATTTTTAGAGCCTATTGTAGGATTTGTGTAGCCTATTTAGGATTTTAGAGCCTATTTTAGGATTTTTAGAGCCTATTTTAGAATTTTAGAGCCTATTTTAGAATTTTTAGAGCCTATTGTAGGATTTTTAGAGCCTATTTTAGAATTTTTAGAGCCTATTGTAGGATTTTTAGAGCCTATTTTAGAATTTTTAGAGCCCATTGTAGGATTTTTAGAGCCTATTTTAGAATTTTAGCGCCTATTGTAGGATTTTTAGAGCCTATTTTAGAAACCTAAAAGCACACTTTTTAGAACCTGAAAATCTGAGGTCTAGTTATGAAGCTACGCTATGTAATACACCGAAACACACTTAACTAAAAATTGAGAATCCTGATTAAGCTTTTCCCATATAGTTTGCCTCCTATGATCGCCTACAACGTTAAAAGCAAATACTGATCATTGTAAAGAGATTCATAATAACGTGAGGTAAATAGAATTGTCGCTTGCAAAAAAAAAGTAATAATCTGATTGTAAACACTGATGTCAAACCCTTTGAAAAGAGCAATTATCGAAAAATTAATCTATCGCTCATAATTGATATACGCGTGTTTTTTTGCAGGTAATCGTTAGCATTGTAATATCTCGCTCTCATGTGTGGAAATGTGTGTAGCCGCGGGTTCAATGAGCTTTATGATCAGCTTTCTAGCGCAAGGCGGTCAACACGGCATGCACAATTAACTGTTAACATCCGAGGACCTTTGGCTATTGAAATGGAAAGCAGGAAGTGTTTGTGACACCATAACAACTGCCATTGACATTGGTTACTTTGGCATTGTTCCAATATTGCGCCAGCTGGATTGGAATTGAGTCTGTTATAAAGGGGTAACAATATTGGAAAAACCTTGATTGGGTTTGCATTTTTTGATTTCCGAACTGCCAGAATAATGCTGCCAGTGTATTAATCGGCTAAAGACTTGAACACAGGACCGTGGTTTTACCTCTAAACAGTACAGGACTTTCCCGATAGCGTAGTGGTAACGCTCTCACCTTCGATCCATGTAGAGCAACATTGAATCGGATACCACTTTTCAAGAATTTAATTCAAGTCCCGATTAGCTTATCGAAGCATGAAGTAGACTTAGACAGATTTCGGACTGAAGCGACTCGCGACAGGCGACCCTTGTTGCTTCAAAGCGGACCATCAGCAATCGAGGCAACCGAAGAGACAAGACAAACTACACGGGTCGCTTATCGCTTGCGTGTCGCTTCTACTTGATCGTTTTCTCAATATCCTGCTTCGTGTCGCCTCGGTCCGTTGTTCGCGCATGCGCTGTGATTGTTGGCTTTCATGCCACTTTCGGCTAATTGCGACGATGAGGATTGAGAGGCGATATGATGAAATTGATGGAGCACTCACAAAACAATACCCATGCCCAGGCTAGGATTCGAACCAGGTATTTTTGACGTCGTAGCGCAGTGTGCTAACCACTCCGCCACGGAAATCGGCTCGATGATAGTTTTGCTTTAGAATGAAGGGGCTCGTTTCGCTTGTCGCTTCGGTGTGAATTCTACGTCTCACGGCTATACTGCACAATCGACCCTTGCGTTTTACCATTTCGGCGTAAAAGAAAATATATATTCATTCGTAGTACTTAATTCCAGCTTCGATTTGGCCTTTTTCAATTAGATGTTCCTGTTCTGTGAAATAATACAAGCTATCTCACATTACTTACCGTAGCTTCTTTCCTGTATCCACATTCATGTAATCACACAGTATTGCCAGGTCGAACTTTGGTTTTTAACGTGGATATAGATGGTAATTTCCACTAGGATTTAACTTTCTATATTTCGTGTTTTTTTTCCGTATTTATGGTTTTTATTTTATTTCTAGATATTGAAGTTTCTATTTTTTAATAGCTGTAAATTATTTTCAATTGTTTTCCATCAATATGTTTGGTAAATATATGGTTTTTCGTTATTTTATTGTTCAAAGTTGTCTGATCGTTGTGCGATAAGGGAGACCCTGACTTCACTTGTCTTCTTTATCGCACAACGTGAGGACAATCTTGCCTTGTGACGTTTCGTGAGGAATGAATATATTAGGTTTGGTCCGTTATGTTTGGTTCTCTTAGCATAAATACATTGTAAATGTACAACCTCTGACAATAAAGTTCGGTGAATGATCGTGAATATCGAAAGTAGACGATTTCTTAATGAAACCTACCTTACTGTCCTTCGAAGTAGTCCCCTCCCATGGCTATGCACCGTTGAGAACGGCTGTACATGTTCTGGAAACTTTTAGAAAAGTCTTCTTTCGGGATGGTGTTCAAGACCCTCGTCACGTTCCGTTGGATGTCCGGAATATCCTCAAATCTCTGACCTTTCAAAGCGATTTTGAGGCGTGGGAAGAGAAAGAAATCTGGAGGATACAGATCCAAATTTCTTGCAATGCATTGCTACAGAGGATGAGAGCTGGTGTGTGAGGTACGACCCTGAAACGAAACGCCAAAGCATGGAATGGCGTTCTCCTGCATCACCCCGTCGGAAGAAGATCAAGGCGGAAAAATTGTTGTTCCCTCCGGCAGGAATTCCTTGTGGATCATGCCATCACTGTCAAAGAAAGTGATAAGCATCGTCTTGATGCGTGATTTTTACGCCTTGACCTTAGCCATGGGAGGGGACTACTTCGAAGGACAGTAAGGTAGGTTTCATTAAGAATTCGTCTACTTTCGATATTCAGGATAATTCACCGAACTTTATTGTCAGAGGTTGTATTATTTATTCTAAGATAACGAAACCCAACAACCATTATATAACAAATTAAGGATTTAACTTACATCTTCACGCAAATTAGGCTCATTATGTTTCATTTTTAATGGAGGTTCCTTAAACTTAAAACTATATTTTCTTTCCACTTTTATTGTTTCCTCACCATAAATCCTACATTTCTGGAATCTTTGATTCATCCCCTTTCCAACGATGTATCATACATATTTGTGTTAGGAACGGACGATTCGACATCCTTATCCGTGTGACTTGTGGCATATTGCTTGCCGTTTGTCGCTTTCGGTCTGAAAGCTCCCTTCAACAAATCACATAGAACACCCATGCCCAGGACAGGATTCGAACCCGGTATTTCTGGCGTCGTAGCGCACTGAGATAACCACTCTGCCACGGAGGTGGGAGGATGACATATGGGGTTTTGAGTCAAGGTTAAGAAGGCTGCTTTTTATTTATTTTCCTTACCTTCCAAACTGGTTATTTTTGCAGTAGTGTGATTCGTTCCTCTCGGCCAGAATTTGTAAGGTTTGCAAAATTTTTGAATGCATTTCCGCCGTCACTCTCTTGTTACGTAATTCAACTTCCTGTTGACATTTGAAGTCGCTTTTTTCCCATTCTAATCTAATAGAGAAGACAAGAAGAGGTTGTAGTGGGGGGCGACCATGCGTTTGCTTTGCAAATTATGTAAATTCACGCATCTATGCTCGGTGGCGTGGTAGCTCTCCGACGAAGCGGACGTGACGTCACGTGTTCCAGCGTTGCCAGCTGTACAGGGAAACAAACATATTACACCGAGCGCATCTAGCCGAAGCAACCGTCCATATTTTCAACCGGCCGTTTATAATTGGATGGTTCATTCTGATAATTCTGTTACGAAGCACAAGCACCCTGTTGTTTTCGGAACAACCGTTTGCACATGCATCATCTCCAGCGCTCGCCATTTTAAATTTAGTTTTGATTGTATCCGTTAGTCTACGATACAGGTTCGTGCTGAAAATTAATTTAATGTTCACTCTAGTTCTTCTCTTTCCTCGCTAATTGTGCCGAATTCTCTCGAATTAAAGCACGAAACGTGGTAGACACTCTAATTAACAAAATTACCTCGTTCTGTGAAATCCTAGTTTCATCTTGTTGCCATGGTAATACTACTAGGTTGTATCAAAAAGTAAGGTAAATTTGTCTGTAAAACCCAGTTTTTTTTTGTAGCTAATTATTTTTTTGTTTGTGTCAGATACCAAGTTGATGCAAGTCTGACGGCAATTACAGTCGTCTACGTCAACCCGTCTGGTACCTAGAGCAATTCAAAGATGGCGCAACGACTTGAACATTACTCCAAGGAGGAGGTGCGCAGTGTTATTCGTTTTTTTATGGGCCAAGGGAAAGAAACCATCTGAAATTCATTGAGAATTGTTGGAGGTCTATGGATAGAGTGTAATATCGCAGAAACAAGTGTGTGTGTGTGTGGTGTAACTCATTTGCAAGTGGTAGGAGTAGTGTGACAGATGATGACAGAAGTGGCAGATCAGCAACGTCCATCGCCGACAGCAACGTGGATGCGATGATTCGTGAAGACAGAAGAGTCACGTTACATGACATTGCTGATTCATTGAACATCTCATATGGTTCAGTGAGGAGTATCGTCCATGACTAACTTGGCTTTAGGAAAGTGTGTGCGCGCTGGGTGCCCAAAAATCTGAGTGAGGACAAAAAACACCACCGAATGGGCATTTCCCTGACCTACCTCACACGATATGCCCACGAAGGCAGTGGTTCCTATGTCGAATTTTAGTGTGTTACCAAGTGTAAAACTTACTACTGTTTCATAGTTTTTCCTATGCACGATTTTCAATAAATCGAAAATTTACCTTACTTTGTGATGTAGTATCCTATTTGTTATGCGTGGCTTAATTGATTGAGTTCACTTTATGCACAGGATCGGGACAAGACATACAGTTTAAAGTTGGATACTAACCACTATTATGGAGCTCCTCCGTGTGTCGAACCCTGTACACCTTGATTACAAGGCGATGACGTTACTCGTACCACTACCCCACCAGGGAGGCTACACAAGCGCGATAAAGGAGAATGGAGTTTATACCCTGTCCCAGCTAACTATAGAGCAGGGGCACGCATAGCGGCAGAGGAGGAGGAGGAAAATCGAGTGGTGCAAGCGCAGTGTTGCCAACCGTACGGTCCAGACCTTAGTCCGTAAACTAAATGCACGGCTTGTCAAAATTTGCTCTTGCAGTTTTATCCCTAATATTTCCCTAAGAAATTCTTAAACCAATCTGGAGACAAAAATACGGTCCGTTTGGCAGGTGCGTTAAGGTATTATCCTTTTCAAAAGTTTGCAACGCTGCATTGGAAATCGGGTAACGCACATTACACAATCCCGTTTCTCTCGCTGTTCATTGGTGGAGCCGTCTCGCGTCACTACTTGCGCAGAGACTTGTTCTCGTTCGCCTGGTCTACAGTTAGCTGGTACGGAGTTTAGTGACATCGCCAGATTGATTGCTTGTTTTTTTTTTACGTCGCTTTTCTGCCACTTTTCCCTTATCACGAAGATGAGGATGAAATGCGATAAGATGAAATTCGTGAAAGTACAATCACGGACACACGTGGACAGGACACAACTGAAACCCTGCATAGGGTTATTATGGCTGTGGGTCCAGTCGCCAGAGCCTCGTTAGTATAGAAGAATGTGGACCAGTACGTGTAACAGGTGTGGACATTTGGGTACATCCAGCGAACATACCCCTTACACCCGTAGTGATGTACCATTGGTATATTTTAATTCGCTTTTTTTTCACTTTCTTCTAATCGCAACGATGAACGTGAGTGATGATATGATGAAATTTCTGAAGGGACACTCGCGAAGAACACCATGACTAGGAACCCGTGACCTCAGGCGCGCTTTGCTAACCATTCCCCGAGGGGCCTCCCCGATGGCGCAGTGGTTGCGTGGTCGCCTTGTAATCAAGGGATTCCGAGTTCGATACCTTGTGGAGGCATATAGTGGTTCGGATCCCACTTTAAACTGTAGGTCCAGTCGCGATTAGCCTTAGTGTGCATAAAGTGGACTTAAAACGCCAACTCAATCAATATAATCACTCCGCCACTGAGGTCAGCACTTTGATAATGCAGGGTAAATAGTTTGATAGTAAACACCCTGTTTTGCAATTAAATATAATGATCGTCGCAACAGTGGGACATTGGGAATGAGAGAAAATCGAATTGATATACTTTTATTAAGCTTACGCTCCCATACATGACTGTTGGTTTTCAACCTTCAACATATTCTGCTTATTGCTTTTAGTTAATAATACGAAATGTTTATATTAATTGTTTATATTTTCCAAGGTAAATGTTCTGACGGAAAAATGCCATAGATTAAGTCCATTGTGTCTCCCCTTCATGGTAGAATTCCCCTCTCAAGGGGGACCAAACACAATGGACCTTGTTTAAGGTATAATTTCCCCTCAGTGACCTATGCTAATTCCACACCTTTCAAATTTCTAGATAGGCTTCTCTATCACTAGAGGGACACTTTACATCAGTGTACTTTGTCCCCCCGGTAACGAAATAAAATCGGTCACCTATGGTAGAAAACACGGTAGACAAGGGACACTGATGTGAAACGTCCTCCTAGCGATAGAGAAGGCTATCTAGAAATCTGAAGGGGGAAGTACACCCAATTGACAGCCTCAATTCCACGTAGTACACCCAATTGACAGCCTCACTTCCACGTAGTACAACCAATTGACAGCCTCACTTCCACGTAGTACACCCAATTGACAGCCTCACATCCACGTAGAACACACAATTAACAGCCTCACTTCCACGTAGTACACCCAATTGACAGCCTCACTTCCACGTAGTAAACCCAATTGACAGCCTCACTCTTCCACGTAGTACACCCAATTGACAGCCTCACTCTTCCACGTAGTACACCCAATTGACAGCCTCACTTCCACGTAGTACACCCAATTGACAGCCTCACTCTTCCACGTAGTACACCCAATTGACAGCCTCACTCTTCCACGTAGTACACCCAATTGACAACCTCACATCCACGTAGTACACTCAATTGACAGCCTCACTTCCACGTAGTACACCCAATTGACAGCCTCACTTCCACGTAGTACACTCAATTGACAGCCTCACTCTTCCACGTAGTACACCCAATTGACAGCTTCACTCTTCCACGTAGTACACCCAATTGACAGCCTCACTTCCACGTAGTACACCCAATTGACAGCCTCACTCTTTCACGTAGTACACCCAATTGACAACCTCACATCCACGTAGTACACCCAATTGACAGCCTCACTTCCACGTAGTACACCCAATTGACAGCCTCACTTTTCCACGTAGTACACCCAATTGACAACCTCACTTCCACGTAGTACACCCAATTGACAGCCTCACTTCCACGTAGTACACCCAATTGACAGCCTCACATCCACGTAGTACACTCAATTGACAACCTCACTCTTCCACGTAGTACACCCAATTGACAGCCTCACTCTTCCACGTAGTACACCCAATTGACAACCTCACTTCCACGTAGTACACCCAATTGACAGCCTCACTCTTCCACGTAGTACACCCAATTGACAGCCTCACTTCCACGTAGTACACCCAATTGACAGCCTCACTCTTCCACGTAGTACATCCAATTGACAACCTCACTTCGACGTAGTACAACCAATTGACAGCCTCACTTCCACGTAGTACACCAATTGACAGCCTCACTTCCACGTAGTACACCCAATTGACAACCTCACTCTTCCACGTAGTACACTTAATTGACAGCCTCACTTCCACGTAGTACACCCAATTGACAGCCTCACTCTTCCACGTAGTACACCCAATTGACACCCTCACTTCCACGTAGTACACCCAATTGACAGCCTCACTTCCACGTAGTACACCCAATTGACAGCCTCACTTCCACGTAGTACACCCAATTGACAACCTCACTTCCACGTAGTACACCCAATTGACAACCTCACTTCCACGTAGTACACCCAATTGACAGCCTCACTTCCACGTAGTACACCCAATTAACAACCTCACTTCCACGTAGTACATCCAATTGACAGCCTCACTTCCACGTAGTACACCCAATTGACAGCCTCATTTTCACGTAGTACACCCAATTGACAACCTCACTTCCACGTAGTACACCCAATTGACAGCCTCACTTCCACGTAGTACACCCAATTGACAACCTCACTTCCACGTAGTACACCCTGGACTGCATTTTGCAGACTAACGAGTCTCTGGCGTCTGGACCTACGGCCAGTATAGTCTTCTGTAGGGCTGTGTGTGTGTTGTCCGGTGTTTTGTCCATATGTTCGCTCTGTACCGCTTTACCGCCTCAGCTTTTAACCCATGTAGCAATAGTTTATCCCGATATTACAGCTATGTTATATTTTAGTTGCGGTAATGGGCTGGACCCCACATAATGTGCCGGGTGCAAAATAGCCTAAGTGCTGACACAACGAAAATTACAAAATCAATTCAATGAAAACTTTGAAGGGCGATGGGGGACAAATACTATGGGTGACCTATGTTAGAATGTCCTGGAAGAAAATATACAAGAATTAAGGCAATTTGTGTTTTGTCCCACTTGTGCTTTCTCGGGAGGAAAGTTTACAATTTACTTAATCTAATGATAATTTTTTTCCCGCGGGAACATTGTACACTGTGACTCCGGCCCTGCCTGTAGACACAATAATCGCCATGGGCATCCAGTTCCACTTTTGGCTCAGAGAGACACTTGCAACAGGCCATGTGCGTCGGATTCTCGGAAGCAGTTACAATTCTGCAATGGACAGAATTTCCGAGGTTTAAAGAAAGGCGCTGTGTCGGAGCCAAGGGCTAAAAATAGCCACGCTTGCCAACTGTTTCGTCTAATTGGAGGCTACAACTGTGTTAACCCATGACGCATTGGGGTGTGCTCACGGTCTGCTGGGTGCCAAATGATTTAATAAATCTTGTCGGTTCTTTCACCCTTGGAAACTGGTATCTTCTCAGCGTTAAAAGTGCACCAGATGGACTTGTATTTATCTGTCCCCTGACTCAAATTGCGTCGCATGCTCGTAAATGTCTTCATCTCTCCTCTCCGAACTTAATGTGACACAAAACCTGGATTCAGTTGGTCCGAGATTCAAGTGTTCTTTCCTTCTTTGCTCCAGAGTGGCATTCTCCTAATTCGATACTAGAGGTCTCTTCTACTGTTACGGCGGCCGATCCTAATGCTGTCAAGGGAAGTGGATAGCGGGGAAGTGACCAATCCAGCGCTATAAGAAACGCAGCAGCCAGTAGAAAGAGGTTCACGTAGTACTTCTTCCTGTCGCGTCGTGTCTCTCGGCGCCACTGCTGTTGTGTGGTTGGTCTGCGGCGTAATCCCCGCTCCCCGTGCCAGAGCGAGGACCGGCCGCCGTAAGATTGGAAAATGCCTATAGTCGTCAGCGAATGGAAAGGTTTAGAGCCCTTATTAATTTGTTTTGGCGTTTGTTGCAAGCTGTGTGTGACCTGCACCATGCCCTAACTACATATGCATCATTAGACCTAAGCGGAATTCTAGGTCAGGAATTGTTAGGATTAGCCAGGTTTAGACCTCTTAGCATTTAATTTTGTTTTGTAATTTTGCCTGTAGTATTATACGGATGTGAAACTTGGTGATGAACATACTACTACGTGCAAAACGTACCCGGAATTTGTGAATAAAACACATAATACGTGGTTAATCATCAACGTTTATTTTGTCGCCTTCAAAATAGGCCCCCATCAGATGCAACACACATATACCAACGCTTAACCCAGTCTTCAAAACACTTTTCATACGCAGAAGACGGTATCGGCCTGAGTTCCTTCTGTGAATTTCCTTTAATGGATTCAATTGATTCAAAACGCCTTCCCCGAAGTGGTAACTTGAGTCGCGGAAAGAGCCATATCTGGAGAATATGGGGCTTGGGCGAGGACATGTGTTGAGTTTTTGGCCAAACACTCGCGAACAAGAGTCAACGTGTACGACGATGCATTATCGTGGTGCAAAATTTAAGAATTGTTTTTCCATAACTCTGGCCTTTCCCGGCGAACATTCTCACGCAGACGCCTCATAACGGTCACCTAAAACTCTTTATTCACAGTTTGTCCCGCTGGAAGGAATTCTGGGTGCGCAACACCACGATAATTAAAGAGAACAATGAGCATGACCTTAATTTTTTAGCAACTTTGGCGTGGTTTTTTGGGTTTTGGTTCAATTTCGAAGCGCCATTCCGAAGATTGTTGACCTGTTTGCATGTCATAGTCATACACCCATGTCTCATCACCAGTTATGCTGCGTTTCATGACGGTTGAGTCACTAGAGGCTCGCGAAATCATGTCTTCAGCAACATCCCTGCGATGTGCTTTTCACAGGAAATTCAGCTCCTTCGGATCAAATCGTGCCGCGACGCGTTTCATGCCTAACACATCAGTCAAAATATTGTGAACGGACATGTGTGATATGGCAAGCTCAAGAGCCACCTCTCTTACACTCATTGTCCTGATATTTCCGACGTTTTCGTCAGTCGTCGACGTGGAAGATCGACCAGAACGGGGCAAATCAGCAACAACTTCTCTGCATTCTTTGAAAGCCTTGTACCATACATACGCTTTTTTCGAGACACAAATCACCAAAGGCTTTTTATAGCATTTTCCACGATTCAGCACACGACAGTCCGTTGGTAACACAAAATTTCAAACAAATTCTGTGCTCGATATTTGTCTCCATTCTGCAAATCGCAGGACACTCGTCAACAGATGGATAAATTACTCTACCCCTCTGCGTGGTCATTCAGTACAGTGCTGCCATCCTACAGACAAAATTAATTCTCGATACTTCCAATGTGGGACTTTTAACAGCCAATTTTCGGGTAATTTAGAGCATTTGAGAAAAATCCTTAGAAAAATATTTGGTCCTAAAAGGGATGAGGTGACAGATTAGTGGAGAAGGTTACATAAATTAGAACTGCACAATTTATATTCATGTCCAGATATTATTAGAATAATTAAATCAAGAAGAATTAGATGGGCAGGCCATGTGGCACGAATGGGAGAGGATAGAAGAGTTTACAGGATTCTTGTTGGGAAATCTGATGCTAAGAGACCTGTAGGAAGACGAAGATGGAGGGATAACGTTGAGATGGACCTAAAGGAAATCTGTAAGGATAGAAAAGATTGGATTGATCTTGGCCCGGATAGGGACAGATGGAAGACTTGTGTTGCTGCAGCTATACACCTTCGGGTTTAAGAGGGATAGATATTTAGTTAGGGTTTACTTTTGGCGTTTATTGCAAGCTGGGTGGGCCTCGCAGCGGACCTACTAGTTGCCTGTAATTCTTGCCGACTACATTGGGCATCCGCGGCTTGGTGGTTAGCACAGCTCGTTACCATGTCAATGGTCTTGCGTTCGAATCCTGGGTAAGAAATAAAGTAAAGTGCCTCCCTGTGCATAGCACCACGCCATGAAGGCGTATAGGGGATGTGGGGGTAAGAAATGCATGTTGGTTTTGAGATTTAAAATTAAAATAATTAAAAATGAGTTGTTGAATGCAAGAACAATGAAAATCAAGATATTAGGAGGTTTTTTTTAAACTGGGGGTGGGGATTGGTCTGTATCAATCTTACCAGCAAAGTTCCCGGGTTCAAGTCCCAGATTGGGTCTAGGTGTCCCTTCATCTAATCATCAGCATCGTCGCGATTAGCCAAAAATGGCAGAAAGGCTCATAAAATACAAAAAATACGAAACAATTTGATGTTAGAATTTGTTTGTATTTTTGTTATATAGGTTTTAACAGTAATTGTTACCTTCAGTATTGAAATCAATCATCCTTCTAACAATACGTTCTCATGTTAAAAATTATATGTAACAAAGATAGTCCATTGTTTTTTTTTCCTGTTGCATTGTGATCACAAGAAAGGCCAGGATAACATTTTAGCACAGCCTCAGTTTTAACGTAATTGGATTGTAATCAAGCAATCGCGGGTTTGTTTTCGGAGTTTGGGATCAATATTCAAACTGTTGCTCAAACTCTGATTAATGCATCTGTGTGAAGTCGACTTCGATCTTGAAGGCCTTTTTCGCCGATTGTTAATGCAGTAGAAAGGTCCGCAAAGAAAGTTAGTGCGGACTCGGCCTATTATCATCCCCGTGTGATATATGTTAGCAAGGACATGGCGATAACGAGTGAACTTTAAATATTATAAGTAGGGACACAAATTTATGGTAAATAAAAACTGAGGAGAGCGGTAAATAAAATGTTAGATCAGCGATATATACCAGCGGTAAAAAAAAATTGCACACATTTTTTTCATTATGAGTGGAAACAACATACAAAAGAGCTATAAATTGATAAACTACTTCATTTTTATATACTGTACACATGCACAAGTACTTAGCTGTCCAACCAAAAAGAAAACATCAACACAAAATCACTTCATTTCTAAATTGCATATCTCATAAGTGATTTACGCATTGAATGTATTTAAAGGATATCCTTGGTGTCCAACAAATAAAATAACCACTACTGCACATACACAAACACATGTTGAAAATTACATGATAGTAGTGTGTTTGGCTATAGGATGAGGACAAAAATTGTACAAATGAAGAGCTCATATGATTAAACAGACTGATTCGGCTATACTTAAAACAATGTCAAGATGTCTATATGAATCAATCGGCCAAGTGTGGACACAGTTGAATCTAAAGAATATTGAGCCCTAGTGTACAAATGAAGAAGCCTCAACAGACAGATTTGCCCATGTTTGCAAAGGCTGAATCTGTGAGATTGTTGTTTATAATCTTGCTAAAGATATCTAATACAATACAAAATTACCTTGGACAAAGACAAGTTGCAAATAAAATTGTTATTTGTTTTTTTCCTAATCTTTGATCAATTTTATGCCCGGGGCAAGCAATTACTTTGCTCGGAAATGCATTAGTCTATTAGATAATTTTGATTGGGAAAATTGATGCATTGTTTGCCCCGGGGCAATAAATTATGCACGCTTAGGGGTTTTCATATTCCATTATTGTTGTCACGCATGGGGGGAGAATCTATATAGAAAAATAGGTTAAAAGATTTTTCTGTATAATTCTAGGCCTGACACATGGCATTGACTCCAATTCACTGAAAGGGCATAAAATTTCCATTAATATTTCTGTGTAATAGGAGGAATTCTTAGTAAAAGAACATTACCCCCTTGCATAACAACATGCAAGTCTGAATCCAATTCTAAAAAGCCTTGCTCTGCAATAATATATACACAAGTAAGACTTTAAGAATATTCACTGCTAGCTGATATCCAGCTCAGAGGCTCCCGGGTTAGAAAACCGGTAGAGAGTGTGGGCATAGCCCCATAGCTTATATGCCTTGTAATCAAGAGGCTTCCAGGTCTGAAACCTGGTAGAATGTGTTGGCCTCCCCTGATGGCAAAGTGTTGGTATTGCTGCCTTGTAATCAAGGGCTCCGGGTTTGAAACCTGGTAAAATGTGTGAGATTGAAATACATGTGGCAGAATAATATCCCCACACGTGAGATTTTGAAAATATTCACTGCTAGCTGATATACAGCTGAGGTTTGATACCTGGTAAAGTGTGTTATACAACAGCATAATAGAGCAAAATTATTTTATATTGGGGATCACCAGAGCCTAGTTACTGCTGTTGTCTGGGTATAAAAGCACCAGCTCAGCCACTAACTGCTGTTATAATTGTTTTGGCATTCTATCCATAGTTCTGTTTTCTTGGAGCAAGAAATTTTATAAAAACAAACAATAAAAATGCCAAACTTGAAATATTGCAATCAATGCAATAAAAATATATCTAGTTCTAATTGGGCTAGGCACCGGCATAATTGTGATCCTAAGAAATGCAGAAAGGCTACTAAATTGTGCCCAAGATGACATAAAATATTAAGCAAAGCATATTACAATAGGAATAAGTGTACTTGTTATGTACAGTCATCAATATTGCCCTCACAGCCATCTACATCTGGTCTGAAAAGGAAGCATGAAACACCTGTTAATGCTAGAGCAGCAAAGCAGCCACGGTATGCACCTATTCATAGCAGTTTTGCTGGGCAACTTAGTGATTATTGTTTTGTATCAGAACCAAGATGTGACATTAAGAATTTTTTGAACAGCATAAATTCTAATGTGCAGGCAATTCTAAATGCACAAAATGTCTCTTATAAGCTGTCCCTCAAATTGTTTACACAATATAAGAAACCAAATGGCACAAAATTTTCACAGCCCCACATAACAGAAACTGTAGCTGTATATTCAAATGCAAATTTAGACAAATTAATAAGCAGTTTGATAGAGCAATTGAATATTAAACACTCTGAATTTGCAGCAAAAGAATCGGGTTGGAGCCTATGTGGATCTTCACACAAGCTCTATGTTAATATTTCTGAATTCAGCCCATTACAAGGATCTACATATCTGCTATTACCTGCCAATATCAAAAACAAAAGAGCCGTGGTTAACATAAAAAATAATGATGAGAAATGCTTTTTGTGGTGTATTTTAGCTGCTTTGTTTCCAGTTTTAAGGAATCCTCAGAGAATAACTTACTATAAACAATATGAACACAATTTTGATGAAGCAATGGAGGGCTTAGAATATCCAATGTCAGTTCAGAATATTGATAAATTTGAAAAAAAGGCCAGGGATATCAATGGTAAACAATTATCTATTAATGTATATATTTGTTCTACTGGCCGTGGCAATTGCTTGATAGCACCTCTCAGAATCAGTACACTTGATGATGATTCTGCTGTTCCGATTGATCTGCTCTTAATTGAAGGGGATGACACATATCATTACACTCTGATACATAATCTTGAAGCTTTAGTTAGAACACAACTAGACAAATCTAAGACAATATTCAAGTTGTGTAGAAGATGTTTGACTATATTTGATGGTAGAAAAATGGTGAATGGGGTTCGGGAAGTGAATGCAGAAATTGCTAAAAACAAGTTAATTGAACATTTAAAATACTGTGGCAAACATAAACCTGTTCATATGCTTATGCCTAACCCAAATGAAAATGCCAAATTCAAAAAATTTGAAGCCTTGTTGGAACACCCAGCATATATAGTCTGTGATTTTTAATCAAACCTCAAACCCCTTGCATTCTGCAGCCCAGATCCTGATGAATCTTCAAGTACATCATACCAGCTACATGAACCTTCTAGTTTTTATTATGTGGTTGTACAGGATGGTGTTGTTAGTGAAGAATATTTATACATGGGACCAGATGCCATCAAAGAATTTGCACATAGAATAGAAAATGAGTGCCATAACATAGCATCTATTGTCTTATTAAAATCAAAACCCATGTTGCCTTTAACAGAGGATCAGATTGAAGATTTCAACAATGCAGAAAAATGCCCGGTATGTGATTCTGAATTTTCAGGTACAAATATCAAGGTGAAACACCATTCTCATACAGATGGTAAATTCAAAATGGCCCTGTGTAATAGTTGTAATATTAAGATCCAGAGACCAAAATTTATCCCTATATTTTGCCATGGTGCATCCAATTATGATTTTCATCATTTGATCAGGTACGAGGGGTTTGACAAGCAGAATTTAAATATTTTAGCAGCAAATAATGAGAAATATATTGCTATTAGCAAGATAATTAAAGTTTATGGTGTTCGCATTCACTTAAGATTTCTTGATTCCTACAGAATTCTGTCTGCTAGCCTGGCTACACTGGCCAGTCAATTATCTGATGATCAATTCAAAATCACATGTGCTATGTTTCCAAATCAGGACCTGAAATTAATTAGGTGGAAGGGTGTATACCCATATGATTATGTTACAGGTTTTTCTAAATTTGATGAGTGTTCTCTGCCACCACAACAAGAGTTCTACAGCAAACTCAGAGCATCTGGAATCACTGATGAAGATTATCACCATGCCCAGTTGATGTGGAACAATTTAAAATGCCAGACATTTGGTGATTATCATAAGGCATATTTAAAACTTGATGTCACGCTCTTAGCTGATATACTTCAGGCATTTAGAAAATCATCGATGGAAAATTATAAACTGGATCCAATGTATTTCTACAGTGCACCAGGCCTAGCATGGTCTGCAATGTTTTTAAACACTAAAATGCAGTTGGATCTGATCCAAGATCAAGATATGTATCTGTTTATGGAACAATGTATAAGAGGAGGCATGGTGCAATGTTCTCAGAGATATGCCAGAGCAAATAACAAGTATATTCTCAATTATGATCCAGCCCTGCCATCAAATTATATACTGTATGTAGATGCCAATAGCCTGTGTGGTTATGCTATGATGGATAAACTGCCATATGCAGGGCTTGAGTGGGTTGAAGATTTCAATATTGAAGATCTTCAGGATTTTGATGACAGTGACTATGGTCTATTCTTAGAGGTTGATCTGACAATTCCTGATAATTTACACAACACATTTTCTGATATGCCCCCAATTCCTGAGGTTAAGTGCTCACGTGGCTCTAAACAGAAGAAGCTCATGATGACTTTAGAGCCAAAACAGGATTATGTCATATATTATAAAAACCTCCAGTTCCTGATGAAACATGGTGTTCAAGTGACCAAAGTTGGCAAAGTTTTGAGATTCAGGCACTCAAGATGGTTGAAGCCATATATTGATACAAACACAGAGCTTCGAACATCTGCAGTGAGCAAATTTGATAAGACCTTGTTCAAATTGATGGTAAATTCAGTGTATGGCAAAACCATAGAAAATGTCAGAAAACATACTGATGTTAAATTAATTACTGACCCCAGCCTGAGCAAAAACTTGATTGCAAAGCCTAATTTCAACTACAGAAGAATTTATGATGACAATATAGCACTCTTCAACATGAAAAAACAAAGATTAAGTTTGATAAGCCTATTTATGTAGGGGCTGTGATATTAGAATTGGCCAAATTACACATGCTGGAGCTCTATTATGATGTGCTCAAGCCTTTTTATGGTGATTGTGTAAAACTGATGTACATGGACACAGATAGTTTTATCCTTGATATTCAGACAGAAGATGTTTATCAAGATATGTCACAGCCTGCATTGCTTGAATATTTTGATACCAGTGAACATTCAAAGATTCAGCCCCACAACAAAAAGGTGCCTGGCAAGTTAAAAGATGAGACACTTGGTGATGTTATTGTGGCATTTGCTGGGTTAAGGGCCAAGATGTACAGTTTTGAAACATGTAGTGGTGTTGTTGCCAAAAAGGCCAAGGGCATTGGCAGAGTAACTGTGGACAAAGAGCTCCAATTTAGAGATTACAAAAATTGTCTCAAATCATGTAGCACAATCAGAACATCAGAATGCAGAATTCAGAGTGTGGATCACTTGTTGACTACAAATGTTGTAAGAAAAGTGGCTCTGGACCCACATGATGATAAGAGATGCATTTTGTCATGTGGCATACATACTCTACCATGGGGTCATTGTGATTTGAAAAGTGGCAAACAATGACCAATTACAGAGCATGATTTGAAATAAATAAACATGCCTATGAACTTATTTGGGTTCAAAAAACAGACTATTATGGACCTGCCAACACCATCACCCTCTTCTGATATAATATCTAAACTAAGTGCTTTGTTGATTATTCATCTGAACAGCATACTTACAGATGTTGATGATAAAACAGGTAAAACATTGTACATATTTAACAATAATTTAAATCACTACCAGTTACCTGTAGGTGGTCAATTACAATTTATTACAACTCCCGAGGGTAATGTCAAGATTTCAGTAGGGAGAAATATTTATAGAATTAAGCACTCAAACATGGTTTCTGGCACTGTATATACTGTTTCTGCTGGTGACTGCTTATATATTGAGGTCCCGGGATCCTATGACAAGCTTATACCTTTTTTTATAGAATTGAGAATTAGATATTCAATAATAAATAACCACTAAATCAAAATGCCTAATGATATATTTGGCCATACAAGGCATGAAGATCACAGTGATGAGATTCTGATGCTTGATGTCAGAGTCAAAAAATTAAGAAGTGATTTACCAGCTTTACAAACCACACTCAATGCCAGTCTTCAACTAGAAATTACAAATTTACAATCACAATGCATGGACCCTCTTCTTAAAATTGATTCTGAACTCAAATTGCTGCATCAAAAATATACTGACTTGGCTACATTAGATAATTTTCAAAATTTAGAGGAAGCTGTGGCAGCTCTTCAAGCCAAATTTAAGACTCAGGCTACCAACTCTGAGCAATTGAAACAACAATTGGAAGAGCAGATTAATAATGTCCAGGCACAGCTCCAAACAATTGTCAAAAGCATAAAATCACAAGAAGATTTTGATCTAGTGATTTCCACTCTAAAGGAACCGTAACGCAACTCCCATGCTGCGTTTGGGATCGAACCAAGAACCTCTAGATTTAATTGGGTGATGTAGCTATTCCTCATTCATCTCTCAGATGGTTATCACTCGCTTGGCCTAAATGTGATAAATGCGAGAGGTTACCTTTTAAAGGAATGGCGATAGAAATTAGCTTAGATTAGATATGGGTTTCATACTCTCCATGACTGAACCGATATGGATTGGTTAAGGAAAGGATATTACTTGCCTTACAAATATATGGAGATTGTTCCTAGCTTGTCCTCTCAACTATCACTTGTCTCTTGTCACACACCATCGTCCAATAGTCGTCCCCACTTTGTTCCTCTCTCACAATCCGTAGTCCTTACTCTCTCTCGTATTCTCGCCAACTGATCACACCTCCTGACAATTCCAACACTCATGCCACATACGACTTCCAAGTCAATCACCCGACCTTTGCCTGATTACTTATTCAGCATTCCTTTCTCTGATACCTGCTATGCTAAGACTTTATACATCCTACCCAATACCTTGGGTACGATACGCTCCTCTACCCCCTAAAGAAAATCCTTTGATTTTCACCTAAAGATGAAAGATTTAAAGTTGTATTCCATATCGATCCTTTCTATGGAGAGATTTTTTTTTATTATAAAATATAGTGTACTAAAAATATTGTAATAACATACCATTACCCAGAATATATGTAAATGGAATAATATAGGTCCTGAAAATATAGATATATCACGAGTCCCGATAGAAACAAAGAGAAGAAAAAAATACATGTCTGCGTAAAGCATATAAAAGGTAAACACTGGCACGTGAGTTTGTTATGCTAACTTGACAATCTGCTCGTGTGCGTATTCATTGAGAGGCTTACGCTACACATCTGAGTTCCAATACTACATGATGACGTAGCGAAGTCCGTGCATAAGCATGCAACACTCTGACACCACGTGAGAAAATTATAAAAGCATTGTTCCACAAGAATGGATCTTGTCAAAATTTATATCTCAATGACACACTAGCGAAGTAGTGTAATCGATCCTGCAAGCACTGACACTGTACAACACTGTTGTGTATTTGGAAGTTAATATTTACAAAATCAGCAACGTTTGTGATACTCATCCGAGTTACACTTGCACAC
Organism: Lepisma saccharinum; assembly: GCF_977018435.1. Classification (NCBI taxonomy): domain Eukaryota; kingdom Metazoa; phylum Arthropoda; class Insecta; order Zygentoma; family Lepismatidae; genus Lepisma; species Lepisma saccharinum. The sequence goes on along the minus strand of NC_139247.1, from coordinate 66,732,552 downwards.
ATATGTCATTATCGATGTAAATTTCACCGTCTCTTACTTTATTGTATCATTTAAATATCGCTGTCGTTTTTATTTATAATATATGTCAACTATCACAATAAATATTTAATTAGAAAATTTGAAGTTAATCAAAATATATACACTGTATCAATAACTGTCCTTGAATAATAATATATGTACATGAATTTATGTATTTGAAAATAAGAATATAATAGTGTTCGATAGATAAAATCACAGCACTAACATTTGTCCATAAAATAATCCTTGAGTTATCCTGATTCTCATAAAGAGTTCAAGTAAAATACCATAATTTTACTCGTGTTAACATCACTTAATAGTCTCTGCGTATAGCAATGAAGTTTCTTCTTGAACCAAACCACGTATATATGTATATAGTAGTTCCTTGAGGCCGTGAAAAATGTTTTTCACTTTGATGCATTAACTTTGCAGCTACAAATATTGTCATTGATGAAAAACGCACAGTAGAGAACTGCATATCGTCGAATTGTGAATGTGAAATATTTAGTTGTATGTAAATATTCCTTCAAATCGATGTATGTATTATCAGCGTTGAATATCGGGTCTCACTACTAATTGACTTCAGTAGGAGTCATTAAAATTGATGAGAGGTCTAATTGTAATTCATGTTTCCACGTGTCGAAAAATTAAAAGAAAAATCTCAGAAATAAAAATCTTGAGAAATTCTCAAAAAAAAATCGTAGGACAAATAATTTCTCTCCGTCCTTCAGGTGTAATTCGTGTTGATTTCTTATTTCTCCAAGGTTTTAGCTGGTGATCATCTCTTGGCGTTGACATCTGTGAAAAAGTTGAACTGAGGACTGTTAACATGGTTTCATAATATTGTTAAAATGTTCATTTCACCGTTAAAATTTGAATTATCTGTGAGGCAATTCAGGTAGGTTTTGGAAAGGAAATTTGCATCATATACCGAACAGGCATTTCCTCCTGATCGTTAGTGTAATGTTGTTCGTGAGAGAACTTAATATGTCGGTATGTGTAGAGGTTTTGTTGAGACAAGGGCGCCTCTAAGTCACCCTTATTTTTTAAAAAATAGTGCTTGTAAATATTACAAGTATGAAAAATCTTGTAGTTGAGGGTTGTTACATTTTAGGAAATGGAATTTGAAAAGGAGTACCGATTCAGTCATAACATTTACTCTTACTATAAATTACCCAAATTCTAATTAATGCCATCCTTTACACACCAAATATAATTAGAATCTTGAAAAGAGAAAAATAAATAAATAAATATAACTACTAATAATTACTGAAAACAATTGAACTTTATATATGAATTGAACGTAATATTGTAAATACTCTTGAGAGTGTTATGAGTGTATATTGTAGACTACTGCAAAATTTAAATTACGTAGCCTATAATTGATTTCTGAAAATATATGAATACTTAAATTAACTGAAAATATTTATAAATAACAATTGAATTGAATGAAGTACTTTAAATATTACTAAAAAATAATGTATCGAATGATCGTCCTTCTGTTAGTATGATATTGTTAAAAATAACGTCATTAATAAAGATTAATTGTAAAATATCCTGTGCACTTGCTAATATTGTCCACATAAATTGAAATACATAAGATAATATTCTAGGAATCCGAAATCTCGTTGTCCATTATAGACTCTTTCTCCCTTAATGATATTGCAATTAGCCTAAGAATATTCAAGGAAAATAATATACAATTGTGTATACAAAAAAAATATGGAGACAAAAAAAAATGAAAGTTGACAATTGGTAGTGTGTAACTATATGCATATGCACCTAACATTAAATAACATAAAAATGAAAACTTAATTGCAATTTATATTCCAAATGTTGCCAGATGAAGAAATATCGTTCCGAACGGACATAAGGTTGCATGTTCTTTTGTATCCTTGAAGTCGATAGCCTGAGTTGAAAGAATGCTCTGTCGGCAGTTTATTCAGTTCCCCGGCTAATGTGGAATGTGAGATATCTGCGGTTTAATTTGCAACGTGTTGGTTACTTCATGTCAAGAGAGAATGTTGCTCCTGCCGATGTAGGTAGATATCGTTGCCGCAAGAAACGAATAGAATGCCTAACTTGCATATTTCGTCAGTTGTTCTGTCTTTCTGAATGTAACTCAAGTTTCGCCATTGCTTAAAGAGGAAGGACATTTCCGTTGCACCCCGGTTGAACTTTATCCTTTTGCTGACGACAGATAATTTACCATGAAGACGTTCGAAGCTGATTTTCGATATCGTTTTCAGAATGTGAAATACATGTGAGGGAAATTTTAAGTGGGAATTTTACAAGATGGGAAATTTCTACCATGCGGAAAAAAATTAGGAAGTACTCTAAGTAACTTGATTATAACATACAATAAATTAATTGAGTCATATTTGGAATGAAGTGTTCCAAATTAGATGGATCAATGTAATGTATATGTTTAATGAAAGATATTTTACTTCTTCAAGACTGTCTTAATTCATCTCATGACTGTGTCGTGAAATTGTTAATAAAATCTGACAAGTGGCTGCTGATAACTCATGATCGTAACTGTATTTGTAAAATACTACTTATTTCTCCTATGCTCTTAATTGACTTATTACTCTTCATATTAGATTTGAAATCTAGCTTTTATGTAAAGTTATGTAAGAAAAATATACAAATAATTAAATCTCAATGTAAAATGCGTATAATTATAAAAGTGATCTTAATATTTATATTATTTCCATGTGATACATTTTATTTAAGCTTTATAAATATCAAAGAACTCAATATGTTCACTATTCTCTTCGTTATTATTATTATCTATATTAGAATTCTTATTATCGCAATACTTATTTAGTTATTATTGATCTGTAGCTCATTTAATTGAATAATTTACTGGCTGTATGCCTAGTCAGCTCTTATTATAACTGTTCTCTTTATTTAACGTTATTTAAATCTTATAAAACTGATAATCTCATATTTCTGTCATTTATTTAGTTATTAAAATTATAAATGTAATTAACTTAAATTTAACAATTGAAATATTAAAATGTATACTTGTTTAAACCCTATTTTGACTAACCACGCTAAATCATAGAGAATTTTAATTCTCATTTTCCTTACCGAATGTGTTTAACACATTTTATTCATAAAAAATACTAAAGTCTATTATTGACTTACACTATTTATCTTTTGTAGTTCACAAAAGATTATTTCCATCAGTTCTCTGCAGGCCTACAGAAATCTGAGGAAAATTCCTTGCGCGCAATTTATATTCATTAACATTCCCTTTGTTCACTATCCGTGAATACAATAATATTAATTATTATTATTATTTTGCGCGTTACTGTACTTGTTGTTCATTATTATGAAACCTCGATGTCTACGTGTTATAACTAATGATTTTAGTGTGGTAATAACTAGTTTTACACTTCCGTGCAATTATTAAGGGCTAAACAATAATATTTCACATAATTTTAGTGTTTGTTAGTTTAAAAATATATTTGCAAGATGTAAAATTTATTTAGTGCATCAGAGTACTGAAAAGGAAGTTACGTACAGGGTAGAAGGTATGTTCTCACTCATTCACTCCTGACTGTTGCTGTTCTTCAGTCTCATCATCACCATTTACATTCTCATCGCCGCTACCGTGTTCCGAAGCATAGTATTTCTTCAACCTCTGAACCGAAATTGAGTCCACGACTGTCTGTCCCCGTTTTGTCTTATATTCCACTTTGTAAACATTGGGATTTTCTTTTGCTATAATTTTACAAGGTCCTTTATATACTCCCGAAAAGCATTTAGCGGTGTGTACACGATGACTACCATCGTATATTAGAACCAATTCTCCTGGCGTAAATTCAATGGACTGATGACGTTTATCGTAGTACTTTTTTGCTTGTCGGTGGCGTTTCTGTAAAGACTCATAAGCTGCTTCTCGTGCTTTTTCGAGAATCTTGAATCTCATCTCGTTGTTTACATTCACACTGGGCGTTAAATGTAGTCCGCTCTCCCAGACTAATCTAGGCGTAAATCCATGAAGAAGAAAAAATGGACTGTTCTTCAAATTCTCCTGGTAATTAACATTGTATGACCACACGGCCGATTGCAAGTATAAAAGCCAGTCTGTGTGTTTTGAGTTCACGAAGTTTTTCATAAGTCCCTGTAAAATAGCATGTGATCGTTCCAATAATCCAATTAAATTGTGATTAGCTGCTGGAGCGAATTTCAGATGGATTCCACATTTCTCCGATAGTTCTTTAAATAAACTAGCTGTGAATGAAGTACCTCTGTCCGTATCTATACGAGAAGGACAACCAAAGCGTAAAATTACATTTTCAAAAAGGAAGTTAGCTGCTGTCTCACTTGAAGTATCTGCTACTGATTGAGCAATTAAAAATCGAGTACCATGATCGATTGCACTTAATATATATTTATGGCGAAGCAAACCACTTGGTGGATACGGTCCGCTAAAATCTAAAGCGATTCTATCGAATGGTTTCTGTGAGTTGAACGTTAAAAGTTCTCCATATGGCGCTCCTTTTATGCGCTTATTCTGCTGACAAATTACACACTCCTTGACCATTTTCTGAATATGGTTCTTCATAAATGGAAAGTAAATCCTATCCAGTGCATTTTTGTATGTTTTAGTGAAGCCGTAATGCGCTCCTCCAGCTGGTAAACTATGCAATGTCTCAATGACAGTGTTGCGAAGTGACTTCGGTATGCATAATAATTTCTTAGTCGTAGCTCCCAGTTTATGTTGTCTATAAAGAAGTCCATTGTCCATAATATAATAACAAGCTTGCCTCTGCAGGGAGGGGTTGGGTGGGTTGTTGCCCCCCTCGTCTTCTTTTCCTTCCAAAATATTAATGATATTTCCAAAAAAAGAATCCTCTCGTTGGTGTATAGCAACATCAATTGTCTCATCTAACAATAACAATGTACGTGGCTCTGGAAGCTCCTCGTCTTCATCCTTTGGATCATGTTCTGTTTCCCTGCTGATAGCATCCGCCATATTTTGTGTAGTTTTACAGTGAATTGGCGTAAAATCGAACTCGGCCATCAACGTGTACCATCTAAATAATTTGTTTGAAAGTTGCGTTGAGGAGCGAATGAATGTGATTGCTTGATTGTCGGTAAATAATTCGAAATGTCTCCCAAGTAAAAAGAATCTGAATGACTTAAATGCGTATATGATTGCCAACAATTCTTGCTCGATGGTTGAAAGTCGAGTTTCATGGTCTTTTAAAACTCTACTGCAATAGGAAATAGGCTGAAAATCACCGTTCGCATTCGGTTGTAAAATCACTGCGCCAATAGCCTTACTGCTTGCATCCGTGTATACCCTTACTTCTTTTGATGGATCATATGCCATTAATACAGGAGCTGTAAGTAAAGCCTCTTTCAACCTCTCAAACGCAGTTTGCTGTTCTTCCCCCCAGAGAAATTTCTTCTTTTTTCCTATCAATTTTTGCAAGGGAAGTGCCATCTCGGAATATGATTTTAAAAACTTCCTGACATAAGATGTTAATCCGAGAAATGTGCGAACTTGTTTCACAGTTGTCGGTGTCTTATATTTCTTGATAGAATCAATGATTTTGTCATTGATCCGATAGCCAAATTTTGAAATTTTATGTCCTAAAGCAATAATCTCAGTGTATCCGAAGTGACATTTTTCTATTGCAAGCTTCAATCCCGCGGCCTGTAAACATTGTAACATTTTCTCCAGAGTTACGAGCATTTCTTCAAAGGTATTTCCGAAGCAAAATAAATCGTCCACATAATGCGCAAAGTGATTGGGATCTAAATTTGAGCAAGCCAGGTGAATGCAACGAGTCATCGCACTTGATGAACTGACGTGGCCCTGTGGCACGACGTTCATTTGATACTGTGACATTCCTGGTATTGTAAATGCTGTATATTTTTTACTGTCCTCGGTGAGAGGAATATTAAAGAATCCGCTCTTCAAGTCTGCCGTACAGTAGTATTTCTTGCCCCCCATATTGTATAATATTTCATTGATGTTATTCACACCCAGAGCGTCAAATACAGACGAAACATTCAATCTGCGATAATCCTGGCATAATCTATAACCCCCCTTTGCCTTCTTTACAAGGATAACTGGAGAGTTAAAGGGTGATTTTGTAGGAGAAATAACACCTTGCTTTAATAAAGTCTCAATCTGATCTTTAATTTCATCACGAAGGTGAACTGGAATCGGGTAGGATTTTAAGTGAAATTCTGTGTCATCTTTTAGTTGAATTCTATGTTTATAATTCGTCGCTCTACCTATATCATCCTTTGACCACGCAAAAACATGTGGATATTTCATTAAAACAGCCAAAAGTTGCTCCTTTTGCTGGGGTTCTAAATTCGGATTCACATCAAACCGACTAGGGTCCGCCCGTGCGTCACTGACGTTCCCTGACTCTTCCGTCGCGAAAACCTGTGCCTGTTCACCAATTTCATCCTTATTCTCATCATTATTGTTACTCATGATTGGCCTATCCCATGTTTCAGCTTTCCCGATAATAGTGCCTTTCTTAATTGTAACATTATAATTTAAAGGATTTGTGATCCAAATGAGATTCGAATCCGGATTAATAATTGCTCTGGCAACCATCAATCCCGTTTTCTCTTGAAACTGTAGGGCCGGTTCTAAGAGTGTTCTATCCTTGTCATATGAATTAGCCAATTTCAATGGAATGCACAAATGTGTCCTGGGTTTCACTTTTATCTTTTTAGCAGCTACATATTCTGGTTGCAAAACATGCTGTAATAAATGGGAAACTTTGATTGACACGTCAAAAGCTTTCTTATTCTCATTTTTAATTTGGTTTCTTGGAGGTGTACCGAATCTATGCAATGTAAGCTTATTTTCCTCAAAATCTAACTTAGCCTTTTGTCTCTTCAAGAAATCATTTCCTAATATAGTAATTTGATTAAAATCCTTAACGATTCTAAAGGGATGAACAAATGTTTGGTTATGTATAGAAAATGGTAGTAACACAATTTCCTTAACCGTCAGTTGACTATTAGTGACCCCTCTAATCGCAGTATTTATATTAAATCGCTTGGCATTGACTGGTATGTTCTTATCTCCCGTTACCGAAATTTGACTTCCACTATCCAGGATGAACTGTCGAATTTCCCCATCTACTTTCACATTGATGTAAATCAGATCTTCAGAAGGAAAAGTAGAGACCGTTAGAGTTTTTCCAGAAGGCCTTGCACCTAGGTCCCCGTCATATGCAGGTCTTACTCGTTTAAAATTGCTTCTGTTCTGACGAAAAGTAGAATGATTTGTATTTACAACCTGATTAGTAGGGTTATTTGGATCATCGCGCCCCTGTTGTTGCTCCAAAAATGTTCGCGGCGATGAAGATGAAAAGTGCGAACGCTGAAATCGAGGGTTACCGCCATTGCGCCATCGCCCCCTATGCGAGCTTTGCGACTGTGTGTCGAGATTATTATTGTGGTTGTTATGCCAAGTATTTCTATTCTGAGCTCTATGATTACTATTATGATAATAGGTTCTCCTATTGTTTCTATCTCTATGTTCATTTTCTCTAACTGTATATGAGAATGATGACTCAGTGAATGAATGTTTTTTCCGATGTTCTGCAAGTGCATTTACTTTAGCCTCAAGATTCTGAAATTGCGAAACTAAATCTGACTCATGAGACTGGAGTCCCGCGTTCGACTGTAATTGATCAAGGTCTTGTTGTAGTGCATTTAATCTTTCCTCGATCTCCCGATTAGCCTGAGAATAACTTATGTCAACATGACCATTGACCGTGCGCTGCAACGTGATAGCTTGCTGAGTCGGCATGTAGGCTCGACTCGATTCAGAACACGACAGAGCTTTCATTGTCTCACATTCAGTTTCTAGAATTTTACGTTTTTGCACGAGATATTTGAATTGTTCAACATGTTTCAGGTCTCGTAACATTTCATGCACTGAATCATATTCCCTGTTATAAACTTCTTTCATAAAGTTAGGTTGTAAACCCCCGCTTATTTGCTTAATTTGTTCACTAATGTCCATGGCAGGATCTAATTTTAATAACAATAACTGTTTTTCTCTCACATATTTTGAAACAGGTTCATTTTCCTGATGGAAGCGTAATCTGATTTGTTCTTCTAATTGAAAAGTATCCCCCGGTTCCGTAAATTCTTCCACAATTTTAGTTTTTAAAGTTACAAAATCTATATCCTGTGCTTCCTGAGTTCGACTCCAAGTATTGAACCATTCCAATGCTGAATCAGCCAAAAATGCCGGTAGCAATTGCCTTTTCTTTAAGTCATTCCACTCATTAAGAATAGCTAAACTTTCAAATTTGTCAATGAATTTTAATACATCCTCGTGAATGTTACCTTGAAACTGGATAGTTTCGAGAATGTTGGGGTGGATAAATCTAGATTGCGCCATGATTCTATGATTAGCCTATGCGCAGGAAAAATGCTTGATTAGCTTAAAAGTAGCACTAAGTTGCTTGTTTTCTTTTCTCATCCCCCGTGGCTTTGACAGGACATTATTAGCAATTCAATTTTTTACTCTCCCGGAAATTTGATAAGTTAGGTTCAACAATCGCGTAACAGAGTGACGACAGTACCGAACACATCTTTAAAATATTTAACCAAGCTTTATGCAACATCCTAATGTTAATTCTCATCTTTTCACAAGCCAATCGCCGAATAACCTAGTTAAAACTCTACTCTTATTTATTTGCGCCTTACCGCGTAGCATATTGCTAGGCCTACCTTTTGCTTTCTTTTCTTGATCTTTGGTAACAATTGATAATTAACACAACGTGAAGCGCTAACAAGTGAAAATTCCGGCGCCATATCGCACGTACGTAATTTGAAAAGCTAGAAGGCTCTATTATTTTCATCATATTTCGGGATGAAATAGATGAAAATCGCAGTATTTCACGTACTGCAGTGTTTTCTCATCGCATTTGCAAAAAATGGATGAGAAGCCCTAAGCAGCCTCCACCACGTAACGCAACTCCCATGCTGCGTTTGGGATCGAACCAAGAACCTCTAGATTTAATTGGGTGATGTAGCTATTCCTCATTCATCTCTCAGATGGTTATCACTCTCTTGGCCTAAATGTGATAAATGCGAGAGGTTACCTTTTAAAGGAATGGCGATAGAAATTAGCTTAGATTAGATATGGGTTTCATACTCTCCATGACTGAACCGATATGGATTGGTTAAGGAAAGGATATTACTTGCCTTACAAATATATGGAGATTGTTCCTAGCTTGTCCTCTCAACTATCACTTGTCTCTTGTCACACACCATCGTCCAATAGTCGTCCCCACTTTGTTCCTCTCTCACAATCCGTAGTCCTTACTCTCTCTCGTATTCTCGCCAACTGATCACACCTCCTGACAATTCCAACACTCATGCCACATACGACTTCCAAGTCAATCACCCGACCTTTGCCTGATTACTTATTCAGCATTCCTTTCTCTGATACCTGCTATGCTAAGACTTTATACATCCTACCCAATACCTTGGGTACGATACGGAACAGATTCAATCACTACAGATACCTAATCTGGACCCTCTGAACAATGCCATAGGCGAGGTTAAAGAAAAAATTGAGACACTTGAAAATTTTATGAACAACTTGCCATCTTCTGATGCTTTGAGTGCTATAACTCGGAGTGTTGCCAACATTAAGCTGCAACTTGAAACATATGAAGATTTTGGAAAAATTCAGAGTACCATAACCCATCTTGAAGGTACCATAGCAGCAGTGCAAAGTGATCTGACAAATGTACAAGAATCTCTAGAATCCCGCTTGCCCGGTATTGTAGACACCCTTGTCAGTGTCCAGCAACAGATCACAAAACTTGAAACCTGAACACTGAATCTGAGCTATCTCATTTTCATCACTTGATCGATGATATCCAAACAAAGCTTGAAATTTTACAACAATCAACACCTACTCAGGCAGACATAACCCTGCTTCAAGATGCTATGCAAAGTGTGGCTGATGCTTCTGAATTAAATAATGTGAAATTGGCACTTGAATCTTTGCAGAATACTGTATCAAATCTGCCTACATCACAGGAACTTAAAAATATTAAGAGAGCTGTGAATCGCATATTGAAATCAGAAGATATCAAGAATATCCAGACAGAGATCAAACAACTCACTCAGACAGTGGCCACTCTACCAACTAATCAACATATTAATGAACTGCATGCCCTGTTTGAGGATATCAGAAGACAAGTCCATGATCTTACTGCTCAAAATTCAAAATTGGCAGTTGTTGAAAATCTACAGCAAATTGTAGCTAATATCAAGCAACAGCTAGGAAGCATGGAATCCAACTAAGCAAATGCTTTGTCTGTTTTTGCCACGCAGCTTCAAGAAATTGTGCAACAATACAAAAAACTTGTTGTGGACATAAAGATCAAGCCAGGCCATGACGATGTTTTTAGGACTATCAATGAGCACCTTGAATCTGTAACAAGTAGATTGCTTATAGCAGAAAAAGAAATAACTGGCCTAATCGAGAATCCTAAACATACAGTAATTATTGAATTGTACAGTATCCCCAACACGCCCGACCCTGTGGCCGAGTGGTTAGCACATCGCGCTGCGACGCCAAGGGTCCCGGGTTCGAATCCCGGTCGGGCTTGGTTGTTTGTGAATGTCCATTCATCAATTTCATCCTTTCATCACTCATCCCCATCTTCGCAAATTAGCCAAGAGGCACAAAACGCGAAGTAAAATAAACTAAATCAATCAATCAATCAATCAATCAATCAGTATCCCCAACAAAGAATATGATTCACCATTTACACCAGGTGGCAAAATATATATGCTGTCCCCTGCACAATTTTATTACCAGTTTTTTGTTGGGGGCACACTTAGACCAATCAAGATCAAATATTGGCTACAACCACAGGCACACCACTACCCTACATTATCAATAACAAATGCTGATAACAAAGCAAAGGTCACCAGTGTAGAGTTAGAGGATTTTACAGATCCCAATACATTAGAAACATCTTATGCTGAAGATGATGGTTCTCTGGAATCTCATATACAAATAGGAGACAAATTATATTTAGAAAATCCTGTAGTATCAGCTGCTGAACACCCCATAGTTGCAATATTCTTGTTTACATACTATGTCTAGACAAATTATTGTTGATGAATTACACAGACAAGCCAGACATAATTATAAGAGACTGCCAGTGGTTACAAAAGGCATAGATGATTTATGGCAGTGCGACTTGGTGGAAATGGCAAGTGGACAGCTGAAAAACTTAGACAAAATTAACAAGGGCTACAAGTATCTACTCACTGTCATAGATACATTTTCAAAATTTGCCTGGGCTGTGCCACTCAAATCCAAGACTGGAAAATGTGTTACAGAAGCCTTCAGGACAATCATCAATCAGAGTGGAAGATCACCGCGCTATTTGCAAACAGATAATGGCAAAGAATTCTATAATTCTGTGTTCCAACAATTTATTAAAAGCCAGTCAATACAACATTATTCGAGTTACAGTGATCTCAAGGCCTCTATTGTTGAAAGATTCAACAAAACCCTAAAAAATCATATGTATAAAAAATTTACCCTCCAAGGTAATTATAAATGCCTCACAATCCTACCAGAACTTCTACATAAATATAACAATTTGGTCCATTCCACAATCAACATGAAACCCTCTGAGGTAACTTCATCTAGTGAGCAAAAATTGATCAGTACTGTTTATTATCCTAGATACCAGCCAACAACAAAAAAAGCCAAATACAAGGTAGGTGATCAAGTAAGAATCAGCAAATATAAGCACTTATTCAAAAGAGGCTTTACCAGAAACTGGAGCACTGAATTATTTACAGTGGTTCAAGTTAAACCTGGGACCCGATACACATATATAATAAAAGATCACCGAGCAGAAATTCTCAAAGGCAGGTTTTATGAAGAAGAACTCAGCAAAACTAAACAGCCTGACACATATTTCATAGAAAATATCATCCGCAGAAAAGGCAACAAGATACTTGTCAAATGGCTAGGACTCCCAGAACACAGCTGGATCGAGGCAGACAAAGTGATACTATGAACACCTGGGATGTTATAAAGAGACTGCCAGAGCCTGAACAGCAGATTAAGAGAAATGGCAAGTTGCTGCCTGATAATATTAGATGTCTTATTGTTGGGCCATCGGCTTGTGGTAAAACTACACTAATGATTGATAATTTTCTATTGGCACCCAACTGGTTAGACTGGAAAAACAGGCACTTGTATGTTTTCTCTAAGAGCTTGGAACAATTAAAATATCAGCAGCTGATGAAGCTATATGATGGACTGGATATAGCCACTTTTGAACCAGATGATAAGTCACTCCATTAATGTCTTGATAATTCTGTTGTTGTGTTTGATGACATTATACTGGATAATCAAAACAAGGTTAGAAATTTCTTTACACAGGGCCGACACAAAAATATTGATTGCTTCTACCTGGCACAGACTTTTTCTAAAATACCCAAGCAGCTGATCCGAGACAACAGCAATTTTATATGTGTGTTTCATCAAGATCATACCAACCTCAAACACATACATGATGAATATGTAGGTGGGGACTTGAGCTGCAATGATTTTTCCAAGTTTTGCAGTAGGTGCTGGAACCAGGACAGCTATGGGTTTGTCACAATTGATATGACAAGAAAACCCAATAGTGGCAAATACAGAAATAAAATCAACAATTTTCTAGACATTGAAACATATATAAATAACCATGAAAAGACCAATCATTGATGATCTTAAATTATGAGATTATCTTGTAAAAAGATTTAAGGGATGGAAATCAGAGAACCGAGGAATCTATGAACAACACAAGCAAACAGAACAGCCTATTATTAATGCTATTATTGAATTAGGTAAAAATATCAAAACTGTTACAGAGCAAAATCAAAATTTGATTACAGAGCTTGTACCTGTAGCTGCTAGGAACATATTAGATTATCCAATCACCCCACTTTCTAGTATTCATACACCTAGTCCTGTTGCTCCTCGAAGAATTGAAGCTACTCAGGATCCTATTGAATTGGGTCTTCTTGCTCAAAAATATTTAAGCACACCTAAAGACAACAAAGATGAGGTCTTTGGCTTATATGCCGACACAGAGCGTGATGGTAGCATCATACATAGAATTGGCAATTTCAGAGTAACATTTATGGGAGATGATCTGATTGTATATTCAGAATCTCATCTTGGAGAAAGAGGTGGTTTTGTTAAGTACCCTGGCACACCTGGATTGTGGGAACTGATGACTCGGAAGAGACCTGGCAGCTATACAGATCAAGATTATGAGCACTACAAAGAAATATTAATAAAATCAGATGCTCTATACCAGAACAATGATCCTACACAAAAAAGAGTCAAGTCTAGCTGTGGAGCAAAATACAACAACTTAATCAAGCCCCTATGGTCACAGATCAAGACAGGTAGTGGAATCAAACAATACAACACCCTGCCTAAAGAATGTGTGTGGGTTGATGATGTCAGGAAACTTGTAGATAGGTTGCTGGTGATAGCTGGGAAGGAAAATGCTGGCACCCACAATTTTTACAATGAAAAGGTTGGAATTATGGACATGATAGCCACCAAATTGTCTAATTTTATAGTTAATGACACTAAGGGGATTGGATATCTTATAAAAATTATTAATACTCTACCCCCCAAATTTTGGAATATCTCTGAGGGTCGGGGGCTGGTTAATGACATCATAAACAAGCTGCCATTTGAACTACACATTCCATGCTATCAGTATTGTGGCCCAGGCACAAAATTGGACCATAGATTAAACAGAGGTGATCCTGGTGTTAATCCCCTAGATGCTGCTTGTAGAGACCATGACATAGCATACAACACACATTCTGATCTTGACAAGAGACATGTTGCAGAAAAGAAATTAGAAGAGGCTGCATTTGGTAGATTTGTAAGCAAAGATGCTTCTTTAAGTGAAAGAATAGCAGCATTGGGGACCACCATAGCTATGAACACCAAACAAAAACTGGGGTGGGGTTGTGAATATATATATATAATAAACCTAGGATGAAGGCCAAGGGTGTTATGTATCAGATACCTTATGCAGGTCTTAAATCTCTTAAAACTATTGATAGTCTTTTAACCAAAAAGCAGCGCAAGAAAAAAAATTCTTGTCTTGCCAAGGGCCATGGTATGAAATTGTTACTTAGTACCCCCCAATTAGAAAAATTACAGCAATCTAGAAAAAAATCACATGTGGGTGGCTTCATATTTACTATCCCGGCCATCTTAGCAGCTTTGGGGGCTGTGGGGAGCTTGGCTGGGGGATCAGCTGCTATAGCAAAAACAGTAATAGATGCCAAAAAGAATAAGGCAGAATTAGATGAATTGAAGCGCCATAATCTGGCCATGGAGAAACAAGGCAAAGGTGTTAAGAGAGCCATGAATAAGTTTAAAAAAAACAAGAGCCGCTTACAAACCAAGATATTGAAGCTTTAATCAAGCCACTGGGCATCAAAAATTTTAGAGGTGTGTACATGTCTGATTCTTTACCAGAACAACCACTCAACAAAGAGTGTGGCATAGTTAATTTGGATAAGTACAAAAATCAGGGCACTCACTGGATCTGTTATCTTAAATATGTAAACAATGAGGCATTTGTGTTTGATTCATTTGGAGGTGTTCCACCTGGAAATTTAGTAAAATATCTAAAATCAACTAATCTTTATTACAATAATGCCGGTGTTCAAAATTTCAAAGATGTTAATTGTGGACATCTGTGTTTATCTGTTCTTAGATATCTGTCTCAAATAAATAAACCATCAATTGGAGATTTTCAAAAGGCCCTGTGGTATCTGAAGCATCATGGGAGTATTCCATCTCACCAGCCAAAATTCAATATTGAAACTCAGATTACATGATGATATAGTGTATCCCAAAACAATAGCTCTCAGAGCATTTTATGGCATGTACTTGATCCCCAATATTACACACCACAACAACACAATCACAGTTGGGGATCAAAAAATTGTTATCACTCCAGGGCAGTATAATCTGTCCACTCTAAATGCTCAATTACCCAGAGGTATAGTATTAACTCAAAATTCTGTCACTCACAGAGTAGAGATTGTATCAGAAACAGTGGATCTGGATATTATAGGAGAGCTGTTAGGCTTTGAGAACAACACAAAACTTGAACCAGCCATCAAACACACTGCTATTGATATACCTAAATTCATAGCCATAGAAACTCTGAATATTCACTGTAATGTGGCCGAGGGTATGATCACCAAATCAGATGGCATAGGCACTCACAAACAAACTGGCATCATTGCAACATTCAAACCTAACTCTGAATTTATGGAGCCAATCATCTATACTCCATCCCCAACATTATATTTTCCTGTGTGTCATAATAGAATAGATTACATTGAGTTGATGGTCACTAATGAAAAAGAAGAATTAGTTGATTTTGCTGGAGCCACAACAACTGCAATCATAGAAATTAATATTTAAATAAAAATACATACAAAAAAATGGAAAATATTGAGAGTTATGAGCTACAATCATTCCCCCCAAACAGGAGGACATTTGCAAATTTAAATCAACCCAACACAGAGATTGAGGTTGATCTTGATGTAGGGGATGGCTTTATACACCCTCACAGAGCAGATCTATACATCAAATTTGATGTTGTAAAGCTCGATGGTACAGATTATCCGGCTAACTCAAATATAAGATTGGTAGACAATTTTGTGCCACATCTGTTCTCTGAAATTGAGATCAGAAAACATGGTGTTGTTATAAACAGAGTAGATTACCCTGGCATTACCTCTACAGCTTTGGCCACACTAAAATTATCCAAAACCGAGGCTTCTTACTACAAAATAGGTGGATTTGAGGCTGGTGATAAAATATTATCCAAGAGCCACACAGTGCTGTTCCCTATGCGCCTGTTGCCAGGATTCTTCTCAGATTACAAAGATATTATGTGGAAGGGTGGTTTAAGAATCACATTTAGAAGAGCTGCCAATGATAATAATGCTTTGATGAGGTACAGTACATTAAATTCCACTGGGGAAGCTCTGCCTAATACCCTACCTGATGAAGGCAAGTGCATTATTCAGACTATGGAGCTAAGAATCCCGGTTGTTGAATATGAAGCCAGTTATGCTCTTAAATACAAAGCAGATATCCTAAAAAATCCACAGGTGCCTTTACCATTTTATACATATCAATGTGTGCAGAAGCCTGCCACTGGTACCTATTATGAATTTGATGCTACAAACTCATTCTCCAGCATACAATATGACATGCCAGATTTTGTGGTGGTACTGTTTCAAACTGGAAAAGACAATAATCAGGAAAAAAATTCAAGTAAATTTGATAACTGCAACATCAAGAACATATATCTTAAAAATGGCAGAAATGAGGTGTTCCCTAGAGAAAATTATAATTTAAATATGTCCAAGGATGATTTTCTTAAATTATATGAAGCATTTACAGCATACAAAAGGGTCACTACTGGCAATACTGACATGTATTACACACCAGATGAATTCAAAGCACAGAGACCCATGTTTGTCATCAACACCTCAAAAAGGAAACAAGTTGTGGTTAATGACAGGACAAACATTAAAATTATCTGTGAATTCCACGATACACTGCCTGATGACACCATATGTAGTGTTATTCTTATAGGTGAAAAATCATATATTTATGATGTAAGAAATGAGAGAGTCACAGAGCAATTCTAGAAGGCCTCTGCACAATGCTTTGTCTTAGTATTAGATATATGAGTTGGGTCTGGTGTCCAATTAAAAAATTCGGGTTAACATATTAATACTCTGAACTGACTGTCAAGTATTTAAGCACACTTGACAGAGTATTACACTAGAGGCAATAAGCTCATATGAGCATTTTTGGCTTAGTTTTAGGTGTGGCCAAAACAATATCAAGAGGGGCATATTTTTGACAAGCTTATGGGACAACAATCTCACAGATGTAGCTTTTGCACACATGGCCAAATCTGTCTGTTGAGGCTTCTTCATTTGTACACTAGGGCTCAAGATTCTTTAGATTCAACTGTGTGCACACTTGGCCGATTGATTCATATAGACATCTTGACATTGTTTTAAGTATAGCCGAATCAATCTGTTTAATCATATGAGCTCTTCATTTGTACAATTTTTGTCCTCATCCTATAGCCAAACACACTACTCATGATGATAAACAAAATTAATTCATGACTGAACAAAAAATGACCCCACTGTTTCCCTTGATGTGCAGGAACAGACTAATCTTATCGCTGCTACAGCTAGCAAGTTCAATGAAACTGGAAGTTGAGTAGACATTCGGGGGAAGAAAGGAATGCAGCTTGACAGGGAACGAAGTTTTCGAACTGAGATTATGTGCATGGGAAATCCAAATTTGCAGCGTCTTCCTGATGTGATCGAAGATAAAACGTTCTTCAGCTGCATACTTTAGGCAAACGTTTCGTTACAAATCGACAGTTTTCGCGCGCAATCTCGATTGCCGGTTTTGGCGTGTTTTCTACTTAATTTGATGAAATGATGATATTTCACGGTTATTTCGCGAAAAAGCATTCATTTCGCGGAAAAGCACACATTTCACATTACTTCGCGAATAAAACTCATGTATATTTCATCATTGGGGGTGTAGTTACGTGCAGAATGTTCAAAATTGAATATTTATCTCACATTTCGCGATTTCGCGCATCGCGAAAATTCAATGTCCCTAATTATAAGAGAGTTCTCTGCATGTCCATGAAGCGTGGTATTTGCTATGTTCTTTATCGGTTTTCTTGAAGCGAATAAGACAGCATATCCGAAAATAGTACTAAAGAGCCGGACTAGAGACTGCCAAAAAAGGACTTCAAGTACAGTCTGTCGCGAATGTATTATTAGACATACAGTAAAACATCGTTAATCCGAACCCCGATAAGCCTGACTTCGCTTAATCCGGACAGGAAAAAGGAAAAAAAAGCGGAATGCAAGGTTTTAAATGTGGTTAGAAGCACTGCATTGCCGTATTGCTTTACATTTTACTGTACTGTATAATGTATTGAGGCCTCTGCCCTTTAAATACACCATAATAAACGTGTTTTGTTGCTATAAACTGAGTTTTAATGCACTTTCTACTGTTCTTTTAGGTTATTTCAGTTATTCCAGACTTTTGTTAAACCGGTCAACTTATCCCGCCATTAGTTCGGATTAACGAGGTTTTACTATATTTTGTTTTCATCTTTTTGTTTGATTAATTTTACTTCGCTTTTCTGTTTTGGCCTTTCGCCAAGATGAAGATGAGTGGTGATAAGATGAAGTTGATGCAATAACAATCATGAACAACGCATGACCAGGGAAACACACAACCACACCGAGTAGGCCAGACGCCGTAGCCTCGTCAGTCTGCAACAATTGGTTTGTTTGATTTGGTTTATTTTACTTCCTCTTTTTTTTACTTACTTTTGGCTAATCGCGACGAATGAGGAATTAGTGATGACATGATGAAGGGCACTCATAAAGAACACCATGACCATGCCAAAATTCTAACTTCTTGTGTGCAACACTATCTGTTGAATTTATGGTATCATGTAAACTTTCTATAACAAATAAGCAACCTTGCATATCTCCAGAAACTTGTTTCCATCTTATGCATTTAGAGGTCCGCTGACAACACGGGAAATTCAAGAAAATACTTAAACATTCCTGATCACATTCTTCTCTAACATGTTTCCCTCTCCAGTCAACGAACAACTTGGGAACGATGTTTATTTCATTCAGAGTTCTTCGTCCTAGGACAATGTTGGCAAAATACCATGAAACACCCGAGGGAAGGTTGCGAGAGCCATCTATTGGCATTAGGGTGAACCGTTAAGTTTATCCTAGGCGGTTCTTGTTTACCAAAAATTCAACTTCTCTCCTTGAGGAGCTGTGACGTCACTACTCTATTCCTGGCCTACCGCACTCAAGTATTTTTTTTTTTATTTTACCCCGCGTGCCAAGTTTAACGATAGATAACGTTAGCTGCGGGAGTCAGTTTGAAATAGATGCTTACTACTTTATTTATTAATATTTTAGATACCTAAAGCTTTTGATTTAAGGTAATTTAATCCTCATTTGCTACACTGTGAGTTTAAGAACATGAGAAGAAACGTACCCTCTGTCATTAATGTATTCTTACTCTTCATCATAACAAGATTTCTGTATATAAAGTATAATTTTTATTCTTTTTCAAACGGTTTTTAGCAAAGATGATATAGAAACAAACTTATTGAATAATACATATTGGAGTATTTTGTTTTTGTACACACTTGTTCACATAATGTGGCACATTTTATATGTTTGGACTGTTGAAGTATGTGCCACTTTATCTGAACAAGAGTGTACATGACTTTGAGTTCAAATTTTATTGATAAACTAAAGTTCTGTCAGTGGTGATTCTACTGCTTATTAAACAGAGGAGAATATGAATGTTCATTCACTTAGCATGTAATGAAGCCTATCTTGCATTGCCTTAGGAGACTTTTCGAAAATAATTTAACCTTAGCATACAGAGAAGACACAAATTTGTCCCGACCTCCGTGGCGGACGTCCTGGGTGTGGATGCTCTTTGTGATTGTTCCACCATCAATCATTTTCATCTTCATGATTAGCACAAAGTGGCAGAAAGAGCCAAGTAAAATAAACAAAATCAATAAATTAATCAATCACGGCACATAGGAACAATTTGCCACATTTGTGTTTTCCCCCACGTGTCAAATCTCAAATTAACAATTTAGGTGATGTTGAGTAACTGTAAAAATAACCGTTGATAACTTCTCTTGCAAAACGTAACTCTTACAGTTACAGCCAGTGGCGGATTACCAAATAGGCCCACTAGACACGTGCCTAGGGGCGGCAACTCTTGGGGGCGGCAAATCTTTTTTCCAGAATATCAAGAATAATAAAAAAGTGTCTTACATACACAGTGACAATTTAGACCTACGTAACCAATGTTTCAAATCAACGGTTTACAACACTTTCGCTTCATATGAAAGAAACCTTGATGTATCGGATTTATGTGTTATCGGGAAATGTTTCGTCTGCTTGTTGTATTACCAAACCACGGTAATATGATATAATAAATCAGGTGGGTTCGATTTTATACAAAATAATCATTTAATCCATAACTAAGAATATACATACAACATGGCTAACTCCATGCTTGACAATCCATAACGACAAAACAATTGAACATCTATATTCAAAGATATAATAACATCATAGATGTTTCACAATCTAGCTACTGCAACTTTCCCCTTCTTCCAAATGACAGTTGCAACCTGTCAGGTGGTTTCCTCCTTCTAAAAGATCGTCGTGGACTGTTCACTGCGGAGGCGGTAACAGCTTCCTCTCGCCCAGTCTGCGGTCTCTCCTCACACGCCCTGTCCTGCGCCGACACGGAACCATCAAAGATCCAAAAGTTATCTTCTCCACTGTCTGTATCCGACCTGTTAGATTTAAACTTCACTTGATGCAGGTGTACCCTTCTCGTTGTTCCACCGGCATTGACCAATAACAAGCGTCTTCCTAAATGACCCGTAACTGTAGCTCGTACGTATTTTGGAAATCTGGATGTATAATTTCTTGTCCACACTGTACTTCCGATTGATGGTAATTCTTCGTTCTTATTGGTCTCACTTCTCACCACCTCCTTCTCCATTATTTGCGACCAGGACCAATTATAGATATTACGAGGTTGATATGACAACAATAACTCTGCAGGAGTCTTCCCCGTATCATGGCAAGGTGTAAACCTGGCTACTCTTAACGCACCTTCCACCGCTTCTCTGAAATCGAAACTTTTTCCTAGATGGCAATCTTCTAACCACCTCTTCTTCAGAGTACTTTTTGCGTTTTGGACCCACTTTTCGGCTAAACCATTACTGGGTGGATGATATGGTGGTGAATGAATAAGTCGTATTCCTAACTTGGTGCAAAATTCTTTAAGCTTCTTTCCCGAAAATGGAGGTCCATTATCACATGCGATTACACTAGGATATCCATATCTTTCAAAACATTCTTTGAGACAGTTTATCGTTTCTTCACTAGACGTGGACTTAACTTTCCAAACCTCTATCCATCGTGTGCATGAATCAACTAACAATAAACATGTGCGACCAGCGAAATGAAAGAAATCCAAATGAACTCTTTGAAATGGCTTATCCGTTTGCTCCCAAGGTACATATTTATTTTGCGGAGCATTGTTCTGAAGTGCTTGACACTGTGGACAATTAATAACTTCTCTTTCTAAGTCAATATCAATTTGCGGCCACCAATACATAGATCTCGCTAATTGTTGTAATTTCCACAAACCTAGATGATTAGCGTGCAGTTTTTTCAAGACTGCATTATGCAACGATCTTGGAATAATTAACCTGTTGCCCCATATCAAACATTCCTTTACAATCACTATTTCATGTCTTCTCCGAAAAAAATGTGCAAATGGTGAAGCTTGTTGATCTTTATTTAGCTTTGCTGGCCATCCTTCAGTAACATACAACTTTATCTGCTGCAATAACAAGTCTTTGGCTGTTTCTTCCTTAATGCCTTGTAACAAGACTGGTTCACATTCTAAGTGAAATACATACTCATCGCTGGAAACATCATCTTCAGGTACTTCCATTAAGGGTATTCTTGATAACAGATCTGCCACTTCCACATGCTTAGTGTACTCAATTTTAAAATCATAGGTTGATAAAAGCAAAGCCCATCTTTGAAGTCTACTGTTACCCGTAGAAGGAATTTTAGCTTTTTCTCCAAAAATATATTTCACAGGAAGAGAATCGCTATGTACAGTAAAGGTTCTACCATACAAGTATTTGTGAAATTTCTTCACGCCATGTATAAGAGCTAAAGCTTCCCGTTCAAACTGACAATAATTCTTCTGAGCGTCAGTTAACGTTGCTGATGAACAAGCTACTGTGCGTAAATTACTTTTGTACACATTACATAATTGACAACCTATTCCTACAGGACTTGCATCTGTAATTAGCACAACTTCCAAATTCTGATCGGAAGGAAAAATAACATCTGCTCTCTTCACCATTTCCTTTACTAATTCATATTCCTGTTGATGAATATCAGTCCATTCCCATTTATGTCCTTTCTTCAGCAATTCATGCAAATGAGGTATATGCATTGACAAGTTGGGTATATGCCTATGGTAAAATGAAATACCTCCCAAAAATGACTTGAGTTGACTGACATTACTAGGTACAGCACATTTTAATATTGCTTCTAAGTTCTTCACAGATGGTCTAATTCCTTCACCAGAAATGCAAAATCCTAAATACTCAACTTCCGTAGCAAAAAATTGACACTTCTTAGCATTTACCTTCACATTATATTTCTGAAGACGATCTAGTACATTCCTCACGTTATTATAACACTGTTCTAGTCCTTTACCACAGACAATTATGTCATCTAAGTAACATTTAGCGAATGGAATTCCTGTTAATATCTGATCCATTACATGTTGAAATATCAAAGGACTACACTGCAAACCGAAAGGTAATCTGTTGTAACCAAATAAACCAAAATTAGTATTTATTACCAAATATTTCTTCGAATCTTCATCTACTTCCAACTGTAGAAATGCATTCTTCATGTCAAGAACCACATATGTATCAGAATCACCTAATGTGTTCAAAATATCATCTATTTTTGGTAATGGATAAGTTACTTTCTCAAGTAAAGTATTCAGTCCTGTCTTAAAATCAGCACATAACCTAAGATCATTTGACTTCTTGACAACTACTACCAGGGGTGATGCCCAGTTAGAATAAGTTACTTCTGACAGTATACCATCGGAAACCAATTTACTTATATCCTTTTTAACCTGTTCACTTAAACTATAAGGTACTTCATAAGCTTTCCTAAAGATTGGTGTACTGTTAGGTTTAACCGGAATCACAGCTTTAAAACATTTAATAGGCTCCTTAAGATCATCTGAAAATACTGCCTTGTACTCAGACAACAACTTATCCATCAGTACTTCCTTATTATAACAACTCTGAACTTCTATCTGCTGTAACATAAAATTTTGCCTCCAGTTAGGCCATAAAATGTCCAGCCAAGTTCTTCCTACAATCGGTTGTGGCAGATTTTGCTTACAAACAAAAACATTCATATTATATTTCTTATCTTTCCACAATACATCCAACATAACCTGACCTTCTAATGCTAATGGTCTTCCATCAGCATTTTTCAGATTGATATTTGCAGGTTGAATCTTTAAATACGGAAAAGATTGATCGAGAAATCTTTTATCAAACACACTTACAGAAGCTCCGGTATCGATCTCAAAATTAACTAATTTACCATCACAATTCAAATCAATTGTACATTTGTCAGCATTATGCAAAGTTCCAACTACAGAGTTGAATTCAAATTGCCGTTCTTTAGTAGAACCATACTTGTACAGCGGTAACTGAAAAGTGTGCAAGGGCTCGCGTGATATTAACAATTCTTGATGTTCCTTTTCTGTATTACACTCAATAGCATCTTTACATTCTTTCGAAATTACATCAAGAAACACATTACTTAAGCAACTGTTAGATTCAGTGGATTTATCTGTCGGTTTATTACGAAATCTACAAAATTTCTGAATATGTCCTAAGAATCCACAATAATTACATCTAACTTGCTTTAAATAACATTTACCTTTTTCATGCGTCTTCCCACATTTATAACAAATCCATTGTCTTGAAGTTCCAGGTTTCTCATTAACTATGCTCTTTTCAGTCTGATTATTAAAGATAGTTTTCCTATTGGAGAAAGCTTGGAAAGGTTTAGACTTGCTTTCATGAAGCTTATGTACATTATAATCACTAGCAAAACCTTCTTTTTGATGGAATAGCCGTACATCTTTCTCAACCATTTCCATATTCACTGCAATGTCGCAAGCTTTAAGGAAGGAAACGTCGCCTTCTGATAACAATTTCTTCCTTGTAACTTCACTGCTAACTCCAAACATTAGCTGATCTCTTAGCATATCATTTAAGAATGCTCCAAAGTTACATTTAGTAGCTGCATGTTTAAGAGAAACTATATATTCAGACACAGGTTGACCTAACTCTTGCTTCAGAAGATGAAAACGGTATCTTTCTGCAACTACATTATGCTTCGGTTGAAAATGATTCAACAATACATCTTTTATTACTTCGTATGTTTTACTAGCAACAGAATCTGGAGTAACTAAATCCCTTAAAACATCATATAAATTTCCT
This sequence comes from Lepisma saccharinum, assembly GCF_977018435.1. Taxonomy (NCBI): domain Eukaryota; kingdom Metazoa; phylum Arthropoda; class Insecta; order Zygentoma; family Lepismatidae; genus Lepisma; species Lepisma saccharinum. Next base: position 66,708,244 of record NC_139247.1, on the reverse strand, counting down.
CCACAGAATGCAATAAAATGACTAATTTGCTTTTCCTTTGGAATACCATTAACAACACAAATCTGTTCAAACCGCTCCAAATACGAATCAATGTTACCTTTATCCACATCGAAAGGTTCCAGAATATGTCCTTGAATCCCATACATAGTCGCCAAATTGTTGTATTACCAAACCACGGTAATATGATATAATAAATCAGGTGGGTTCGATTTTATATAATAACATCATAGATGTTTCACAATCTAGCTACTGCACTGCTCTGCCTCCTTCAGGCGCCAATCAATTTGTTTCTTACCCGTGCTGTGGCTTTTTTCGGTTACAATGACAATGCAAGCCGCCCAGCCTTTGTTGGTTTGTTTTTCTAAATACATACCCCTCGATCTTCGACTAAGCATTTGTTAATGGCCAGGCAGGAAAGAAGACTGATTGTTTGAAACTCGCATCTGTAACAATGCTAGTCTTAAAAAAAATAATAAACACATAAACACTACTGATAAGTGAGTGGGCGAGTACAGCTTTCGCGTGAACCGCAACTAGTTTTTGTCTTACTGTATTCTCTGGATGGTGCATTGAGTTTGTTGCTAGTGCGTTTCCGATTTGGTGGGGTTTTCTTATGCAGCAGGCAGCATGAAGCGAACAAAGTTAAGTGGGGCGGCTTATCGTAAACTTGCAAACGAAAAGCGTGAAAGAGAAGCAACCTTACAGAAAAAGCTTGGTACAGTGGACACGTTTTTTAGGCGAAAGGAACAAGTGATTTCCGAAAGCAGTTCAATAATTGAAGTGGAAGCGGCTACATCCAGTGAACTCTGTGAAACGCAAAATGTCGAAAATATTGTGGGTTTAGTGGAGGAAGAAATTGCACCTGAGGTAGTGTCCCCTCAGTTCGTAGGAGTTCCTGATTGTGACAGTGAGAGTGCAAATTTCGTTAGTGACGATTCTGCCGAGTGGTGTCTGAATGAGTCTACAATTGACATTCTTCTAAGACATGAAATTAATCAGAATGCTGAAAACGGTTTTTCCCATTCGCAAAGACTCATAGCATGTAAGACAAGATTTTTAAGTAAGACAAGATTTTTAAGTAATAGTGTTTTTTGTGTACTGCTGTAACAAACTGTTCAGCTGAACGTTCGTTTTCGGGCCTAAAAAGACTGAAGACTTATCTCCGTTCAACCATGTGTAATAAAAGACTGAACGAGTTATTTATTCTCCACATCGAAGCAGACATCTTGACTGATGGACACAGCAACCAAAGTGAGGCGGAAGCGGCTTCATTTATGACTGGTGAATTTAATTTCTGAATACATTACATAATTTTAGGTATAGCACATACAGAAAATGAATTGTTTGTTATTGATTTTTATCCTTTGTTTTTTATTTCAGTATGTTCACTAATTTTTATATTAGCCTGTAAAAATACTGCAAATAAGTTACTACTTTTCTTTTGAGAAGGGCGCATATTAAGTTTGTGCCTAGGGGCGGCGAGGAAGCTTAATCCGCTACTGGTTACAGCTATTTAATTTTTAAAGTAACAGGTTACAGTTAGAATTCCTCAAACACATGTTACTTTCAAACACTGCTACATACTATCTTCGTAGCAGCGAAGACAGTGGAAGCTAGTCTTTCTCCAAAAGGTGTCAAATCAGGACTTAACAAGAATTTTTCGCTTAGGGGGTGTAATATCGTGTTCAGAAGTGCAAAGGTATGTGTAGAGCCAAAATGACCATAAATCGGGCCTTTGTGAAAACTTTTAATTTCATTTCATTTATTTATTTGTCCATCACATATAAATATAATAATAATAATACACATAAATGTACACATAAATGTTAACAGTGGCCGCGGTGGCTCTGTCGGTAACGCGTCTGACTACCATGCTCAAGGTCCCGGGTTCGATCCCCGGCCGGTTCAAATCCGGGAACTTTTCTAACGTTGGAAGTGGCCCCGGCGCCCACCCAGCGTCGAATGACATGGGTACCTGGGGGGTAAAGGCGGTCAGGGGCGTGATGCTGATCACATCACCCACATTCATGACCGGATCAAGAAAGTGTGGGGCGTTACCCCCACACCCCTATACGCCTTCATTGCGCCGTGCTAAGCACAGGGGAGAGCTTTACTTTTTTTTTACTTTTACATAAATGTTAACAATATGATAACATTTGTGTGTATTTATGTTAACAATAATGTTTAAAAGTGAATCGAAATACACTTGTATATATCTAAATCGTGCACTAAAATTAATTCGTTAAACGATTCCTGATCTCTTCTCATTGGAGAGTTTTTGTGTATGTTTAACCTTGAGAATAGCGTGTAGAAAGACATTCAATTTCTCGCTGAAATATGTTGTTATGTGGAAGTTTATTCTTTCTAACAGCTCAGAACACAGACAATCTTGTCTTACTAATTTACGTAAAGACATAAGATCCTTAAAAGCTCTTCTGTCTTTCAAGGTATTGAGACCAAAATGGCTACATAAAGTTGAATAATTTCCATTATGATATTCAATATTGCTTATAAACCACAACCATTTCACCTTCCAAGTTATATGTTGAGGATTCCAGATTGAACCGCAATATTCTAACATCGGGCGAATTAGTGTGATGTACTATGGTTACCGTAGAAACTAAAAAATTATGCAAATAGTTCCTAAACGTTTTTTATAGGGTGTTGAGGAAATTTTGAGGAGATAAATCACTAGGGTCCATTACCTCTTCTTCCCACTAGATCAAGAAACCCTTTGAAAACTAATTGGACATTCCATTCGGGATCTGGATTGGAATTTCCCAGGCAGAAACATCGGATTGCTTCCTGACAGGATGAAAAGCCACCTTCATTCGGAAAGGTCCCAGAGTTCACTAACCTTGTTAGAAGCGAGGGTCAGGAATGGTAACACGCAACTATGGCTGTTCAATGCTTCATCATACATCCTCTTAGACTCGGCATTTCGGGAAGGAGGATTTTGGACTGGGTCGAACACACTCAACCAACCAAATACTTTCTGGGAACGAGCAGCTCTGAGTCGATAGGTTGCAAAACCGCGGGAAATTCACCGCAAATGCGAATTCATGGCACAAGGATACCACTGAGTTAGATGCGTCCTGGTAACGCACACACTCATAAATAATTAAGCAAACACAAAATCGTTTTACACTGTGATAAAGTTCAAATCCACGTTATGCTTAGATAGGCTTATCGGAACTGGATCTACAGCTTAATATGGGTTTGATTGATTGATTGACTGACTAAATTACGTAATTTTATGAAGTGGCGTGCTCAGGATTTTTGAATGGGGGGGTTACTTATGTTTATTTTGGTAACTTATTTTGCGATCTTTTCCTGCCTTGAGTTTTTTTTAACGAATACTGGCCCAAATGAGATGTTTGAAGCCCCGCCAACCCCCAACCCCCAACGATGAGTGTGGATATGTTTCATTTATCCACAGCAGGCTACAGCGCCAGTGGTCCCTGGTTCGAATCCCGGTATTGGTGTTTCTTTGTGAGTAGCACCTCATCAATTTAATCACCCTCACCTTCGCGAATAGCCAAAGGTGGCAGAAAATCGAAGTAAAATAAACCAAATCAATCAACTTATGTGATTTCTCAGTGTGTCAAATACTCTAATCATTGCGCATTAGTCCAAACAGTCGAATTATAAGTAATTCAGGACAAGTGACAATTAGGGGATAATTGTGTAGCAAATATGTTTATTTATAGGGAAGGAATAATTCATAAATGAACGTTGTTGATGCGCGGGTAAAGCGGTTATCGTTATTCTGATTAAAGAGAACGCACTTTGGGGTATTAATAGGCACGCGAGACGAACGAGCCGGCGAGGGTCGGATATAAACTGTTTATTCGTGACTCGCTAGATTTGTTAGGTGATGCACGAATTATGTATCGAAGGTCTAAGCAGAAGAGGTTCTGTTATTGTCAGCTGCAATGTAACGCATAACATCGCCGCGACAATCACTAATCGTAGGCGCGTGGAGTTTGTCAAATGGCCTTCTCGTGTCTACTTCGAAAATTGCGTTATATGCGCCAGTAAATGCATATTGTTTCTCGTGATGTCAGCGTTTATGTACTGTTCGAGTAGAATGAGTCATACAATAGGCCCTCCCGGCTCGCGTAGAGGTCCCGGGTTCACTACCAGGTGGGGGCACATAGTGGTTCGGATCCCACTTTAAACTGTATGACCCCTTCAGATTAGCTTTTCTGTTCAACAACATAGGCAAGAGTCATACAATAGTTTTATCATCAACTCTCAACAGCTGAAATTTTGATTCTTGGTTAAAATTCCGGCCAGTTTCAGAGTATTTCCTTGTATTTCCTTTCTCAACTTTCTTCCCTGCGTTGCTTTTCAGTCTCCTTAGGTTAATCGCGGTGATAAGTGTCTGCCTAGTATAGACGAAGCTGTTTCATTGACTTCGAATTCAAATTTTCCGAACTTTGTTTTAGCCCTGTTGAAGCACAGTGTCCTGATAGTCATTTGTAGGGGACATATTTCTTAATTCAGTTTAATATAATGCTTTCACAGGTTGGCTATGACTTTTCCATGGTGGGAAGACAATTTCACGGTGAGCTAAGATTTTTCACGTTGAGCTAAGACTTTTTCACGATGTGCTAAGACTTTTCACGATGTGCTAAGACTTTTACACGTTGAGCTAAGACTTTTTCACGATGTGTTATGACTTTTCCACGGTGGGCTAAGACAATTTCACGTGGAGCTAAGACTTTTCACGATGTGCTAACACTTTTACACGTTGAGCTAAGACTTTTTCACGATGTGCTATGACTTTTCCACGGTGGGCTAAGACAATTTCACGTTGAGCTAAGACTTTTCACGATGTGCTAAGACTTTTTCACGATGTGCTAAAGTTGTTTCACGTTGAGCTAAGACTTTTCACGATGTGCTAAGATTTTTCACGATGTGCTAAAGTTGTTTCACGGTGAGCTAAGGTTGTTTCACGGTGACACAGCACACGTCAACACGATAGTCTAGTTCTTGCCACACTCGTTTATCAATTGCTCCGTTTGGGCTTCAAAATTAGGTTATTTTTGCCAGTAAATATGTATTGTTTCCCGTGATGTTAGTGTTTATATACTGTAGGAATAGAATTAGTAATACAATATGCTCTGCCGGCTGGCGTAGAGTGAATGCATTGAATGAATGAATGAATTCTTGTTTTAAGTCCACAGAAAGGCTAATCGAGACTGGACCTATAGTTTAAAGTGGGATCCGAACCACTGTGCGATGGGCCTCCACCGGGTATCGAACCCTGGACCCCTTGATTACAAGGCGACGATGTTACCACTACGTCATCGGGGGCGACCCTGCCTGGCTTAGAGATCCCTGGTTCAGTACCCAATGTTTCGGGTCCCACTGTAAACTGTAGGTCCAGTCCTGATTAGCTCTGTTCATGAGTGGATTTGAAACAACAAAAAGAGACTCATTCTATACTTAATTATGACTTGCTGCAAGGGCTGAACCCTTGGCTGTGTCGTACCTCTAACGTTGTTTTAAGTGTTCGGCACACTCTTCTCGAATGTTCCAATTTTAATTGCCTCAGACAGGGTTTTAACCTTCCCAACGATCTTTCAGTTGCATTGGGAGAAGATGACAATGTTTTATCCAATGTTTTTAGCTTTGTGAGAAGAGCGTGCCATTTCCACTGTTTCTTAGGCAGTTTTTCGACTATCCCTACTTTTTTTAATATGCTGTTTGTCCTATGCAGGTCCGTTTCAAACTTGCAGTTTTATCTATTCTGAGGGGGCTATTTACACCCCATTTATAATTTCCAGGTAAGATTTTTACATGAGAATTTTCCCCGTCTACACTGAAAGGTTCAAAATGGCCATACGTGCTGACGCACCCAAAAATTGTAAATCAATCAATTCCGGCCAGTTTCAGAGTGTTTCATTGTTTTTTTTTTTTTGTGTTTTTTTCACCTTTCGTCCTTGCATTGCTTTCTAGTCTCTTTAGGTTATTGGCAATGATGAGCGTCAGGTTAGTGTGTACGAAGCTGTTTCATTGGCCTCGAATTCGAATTTTTCGAAATTTAAATCCCCTTGTTAAATCCCCTATAGTCATATGTCAGGAACATATTTTTCAATTCAGTTTAATATGAATGCTTTCAAAAATTGGATAAATCTGTTTCACGGTGGGCTAAGACTTTTTTTGCAGTAGACTGTCACTCTTTCGTTTTGGACTGGAATACTTATATGGTTCGGCTAAGTTTTTATGAGGTGAGCTAAGACTATTTGACGGTGGACTAAGATTTTTTCACCGTGAGCTAAAGCTATTTCACGGTGCGCTCATACTATTTCACTGTAAACGAAGACTTTTTCACGGTGAGCTAAGCCTATTTCACGGTGCGCTAAGGCTATTTCACTGTGCTCTAAGGCAATTTCATGGCGAGCTAAAGCTATTTCACAGTGCGCTAAAGCTATTTCACGGTGCGCTAAAGCTATTTCACGGTGCGCTAAGGCTATTTCACTGTGCGCTAAGGCTATTTCACTGTGCGCTAAGGCTATTTCACTGTGCGCTAAGACTATTTCACGTTGAGCTAAAGCTATTTCACTGTGCGCTAAGGCTATTTCACGTTGAGCTAAAGCTATTTCACTCTGCACTAAGGCTATCTCACGGTGAGCTAAAGCTATTTCACTGTGGGATAAAGCTATTTCACGGTGCGCTAAGGCTATTTCACTGTGCGCTAAGGCTATTTCACGGTGAGTTAAAGCTATTTCACGGTGCGCTAAGGCAATTTCACTGTGCGCTAAGGCAATTTCATGGCAAGGTAAAGCTATTTCACGGTGCGCTAAAGCTATTTCACGGTGCGCTAAGGCTATTTCACTGTGCGCTAAGGCTATTTCACGTTGAGCTAAAGCTATTTCACTGTGCGCTAAGGCTATTTCACGGTGAGCTAAAGCTATTTCACTGTGCACTAAGGTTATCTCACGGTGAACTAAAGCTATTTCACTGTGGGCTAAAGCTATTTCACTGTGCGCTAAGGCTATTTCATGGTGTGCTAAGGCTATTTAACACTGGGTTAAGGCTTCTTGCGATGGGCTAGGGCTCTTACACTTTGGATTAGACCCTTTCACTTTGGGTAAGTCTATTTCACGGTAGTCTAAGATTATTTCACGGTAGGCGAAGACCTTTCGCGTTGGACTAGAGCACAACCTCTGCAATCCTGTTCAGATGCCTCTGCCTACCCCTGATGACGTTGCAGTCAAAGCGTCCCAGCGCAGGTACACCAATATAAGAACGTCTTGAGCAAGTACGTCTGGGTACACGACATTTGAGTGACACATGTCCGGTTTGAACTCGCTATAGCGTGAAGATGGGCTCGTTGCTGTTCAGACAAGTTTTGTATTAAACACGTGCCGGCACACCTGAAATGGACGAGTACGAGAGACATGGTGGCTGCATAATGTTGTTGCTAGAACAAACACCGGAGAGATGATGGCCACACACGTCGCGTAAACATCATGACAGCACTAACACTATTAAAACTGAATGGGAATATTGCTCGAACGCGCTACCACCAGATGTCACTTCGTGTGCTACATGCAACAGCTTTACAAGGACAGTATCAAAAGAACTTCTTGACGACCAAGGACAGACCTCGGTACATATGACTAGATTCAGCGTGGTTACGTTGAAATAATAATAATAATAATAATAATTAGGGAAAGGATTTTAAGGTGCTAAATTAAAGAAACATATTTTTCAATTCAGTTTAAAATGAATGCTTTCAAAAATTGGATAAGACTATTTCACGGTGGGCTAAGACTTTTTTCACCGTGTGCTAAAGCTATTTCACGGTGCGCTTATACTATTTCACTGTGCGCTAAGACTTTTCACGGTGCGGTAATACTATTTCACTGTGCGCTAAGACTTTATCACGGTGAGCTAAGCATATTTCACTGTGCGCTAAGGCTATTTTACTGTGCGCTAAGGCTATTTCACGGTGAGCTAATGCTATTTCACGGTGAACAAAGGCTATTTCACGGTGAGTTAAAGCTATTTCACGGTGCGCTAAGGCTATTTCACTGTGCGCTAAGGCAATTTCATGGTGAGCTAAAGCTATTTCACTGTGCGCTAAAGCTATTTCACTGTGCGCTAAGGCTATTTCACTGTGCGCTAAGGCTATTTCACTGTGCGCTAAGGCTATTTGACGTTGAGCTAAAGCTATTTCACTGTGCGCTAAGGCTATTTCACGGTGAGCTAAAGCCATTTCACTGTGTACTAAGGCTATCTCACGGTGAGCTAGAGCTATTTCACTGTGGGCTAAAGCTATTTCACTGTGCGCTAAGGCTATTTCATGGTGTGCTAAGGCTATTTCACTGTGCGCTAAGGCTATTTTACTGTGCGCTAGTGCTATTTCACTGTGCGCTAAGGCTATTTCACTGTGCGCTAGAGCTATTTTGCTGTGCGCTAGTGCTATTTCACTGTGCGCTAAGGCTATTTCACCTTGAGCTAAAGCTATTTCACTGTGCGCTAAGACTTTTTCACGGTGAGCTAAATTAAAATGTTTTGAAAAAGGTGCAAAACAAGGTGCTGATAAAATGCCTTTATTCAAAGCTCTCTTTTTCTGCGGCTTCTGTATATATGCGCGCGGACCGCATAGAGAACTGTGGTTCTCCCAAGTAGGATTTCTTGAAGTTTGTGTTTTCTCTCGCGGGTTTTGCTACATTATCTTGGGAACTATTGGGGCTGCAATGATTATATTATACCATTTTGAAGCTCTTGTTCTGCTCTACAAAATAAAACTATAGGATTTTATGTAGCTGCTCAAGAAGAGTAATAATCATTTATTTTTCTGTTCAATTCTTTAACAAAACATGAAACAAAAGGAATGAAAAAGATGCTGAAGCATCAAAGAGGGGATAAATGTGCTAATCTCACGAAAAAGGTGCAACAAAGTGTGTTCATTTTACTTGATTTCATGTCCTAAAATATATATCTCAAACGATCGGTGTGAAAACAGCTATATTCTTGGAAAGGTGCTGCACCTTAAAATCCTTTCCCTAATAATAATAAACACGAGCAAATTTTGAGCTAGAAACTAATATCTTTTGATTTGTGTGAATAAGTAATTTCGTCTATATTTTGTAGTGTTAATTACTTTAATTTTTATCAGGAATAAACATAATTGAATACTCGTTGTATTTGCCACGTCTTTACACGTGAGCATCTGTCAGCTTAGCACAGGGTAGAAACAATGAGATACCTCTGGGCACAGATCAGGGTGACTAACACTACGAATATATGGAAAGAAACAATAGATTTAACCCACTACGGAGGGTACAATTCGTAATATATTCTTGAATAATCATGTACAAATATTAGATAACTTTGGAAATCTTTTCATACAATATTTTTTCTTCTATTTTATTTCTTATTAATTGCAGCCAATCTTCTTCTTCGGGCTTCTTCTTCTTGTAATCGCTGAGGCTTCTTCTTCTTATAATTGCTAAGGTTTCTTCTTCTTGTAATAACTAAGGCTTCTTTTTCTTGTAATTACTAATTATTCTTCTTGTAATTATTACATATTGTGTATTTTTTCTTGTTTGTCAATCTTATCCAAATTGACGGAAATATTGAGAAAATCGATCTCCCAGACAAACAAAGAGAAAGGGGTTAGTTAAAGATCGCCGCCTGGCCGGCGCTAACCTCAACTTGGAGCTGCAATAGGTGCGCCTACCAAAAGTGCTTGGGTGCTGCCGAGAAATGGCGCTACACCTGGGGAAAACAACCCAAAAGCCGCACGAAACTCTCAGTTCGTGGGAACCGAAATAGACCCAGAATCGGAATTACAATTCGACTTCTTTACTTTTATATAATGATCACTTATGCTATTACTGAATATTACCCTTTCCACCTTATTTATATCCTGTTATTGTGTTAAGTTCATTTATTTCTTTCATTATAATTAGTATTAATATTTACAATCATTATTTCACCACATCAGCGCTTTCCTTTTTCTCTATTTACAATTGTATAAGTTTTCTTGGGTGCTGCCATCTCGGGCCGCTTTCTAAACTGCTTTAAGCATCATCAAATATAAACGTCGTTCTTTTTGCATGCTGCCATCTATGATCCTCTATCTCAAAATACAACATTGCAGTTTGTGTACGTCACATATTCTTTGTTTGTTTGCGGGTTTAGTGGTAGAGGAGTCACAGGTTGAACTTCGTCCATTAATAAATAATGTCTAATTTCTAGCATGTGACAAGCTGTCTTTGTTTGACCCATTGACACATATAATACGTATATGTTCTTGAAACAAGAGGCAATATATAATTAGGCTTTCAGTACGAACCTGTCAAATTGTTTTCGTAATTATCGTGATGATTTTTCGTCATTGATTTTGAATTATTGTTTGAAGTCCACTTTGCACACAGATAGGCTAATCGAGACTGAACCTACAGTTTAAACTTGAATCCGAACTACTGTTCAGTGTGACTCCACCAGGTATCGAACCCGGGAGCTCTTTATTACAAGGCGACGAGATTACCACTACGTTATCGGGGAGGCCCATCTTTACTGTCATGTAAATGGACTCAAATTATTCCGTACAAATTTCATTATTTTAAGGTTTAAGTAAAAATTGGCTTGTTGCCACAATGTTAAAAAAATAATAATAATTGAACGGTTCAGTATGGATACAATGATGTAGAAAAGCACCAGCCTGGACAACCGGAAGTGAATTGACAGGTACTGAAATTTGTATATCTAAGCAGCCGAACCGATTTGAGAAAGTCTGAGAGTTTGGGATTGAGGACTCAAACCAGAAGAGGCACCAAACGTCCATGGCTTTGTTCCTCGTTCCCGTACTCTTACCTACGTTTCTGTGGTGACTTCTGAAAATTTTAACCGGAAATCAGCTGTGAAATACCCGTTGTTTCATAAATACTTGAGGGCTTACAAATATTTACTGCAAGTAAACTATTGAACTTACGTTAATGAAACCAGTCCAGAACGATCCAGTAACGAAAACAATATGTGCGTGCATGTTTTGTAAAGCTAAGAATTCCTATCCCTGCCGCTAGGCGACACTCAAGTCACCCACATCACTCAGTGTTTTATGCAATGTTTTGGTCCCCAAGATCACAAGCACGAGAGAAACAGGACATGACATAGAGTGGGATGAGGCTCAGCAGATAGGAAGGGAGAAGAGAGTACTAGTGAGAAAATGGAAGGAGGCCAAGGAAATAGAGAAGAAAGGTGAAGAAGACGCAATGAACTGGAATGGGGGACTGAAGATAAACAAAGAATGAAGAAGGTGTTAGAGTGGAAAGGACAAGAGCGAAGGAGGAGAAAAGAAGGAAGAGGAATGAAGAAAGAAAGGATAAGGAAAAAGAGCGTGAGATAAGGAGTCCAACCACGTTCCAGATGAAAGGAAATGTTTATCTAAATCGCCTGTCAGGTGAAACAACAGTTGACAGGCCTCCTGCTGGAACACCTGGAAAGGAATGTTCTAGATAAACAACTTTCTAATAATCTTTTGTCTGGAGTGGCGTCATTGTTATCTTCCTGTTTTGTACCTTATTTCATTTATATTTGGTACAGATTCTCAAGAAGACCTTGCTAGAAGGTTGAAACGTAACCTTTAGTTTATGTTTTAAAATAGAATAAATTCTGCCTTGGTCAGCATATTGAGTTTTTGGAAGCAAGGCTTAATGGTGTCACAGGACCTTACACCGTGTGATTTCCTTTTGTGGGGTTTCATCAAAGACAGGGTATTCGTCTCACCGTTGCTGCGTGATATCGCAGCCCTAAGGGAGCGTATCATCGCAGCGGACACTATTCGAGAGGCCCATGTTGATGCGAGTGTGGCAAGAACTAGACTGTCGTGTCGATGTGCGCTGTGTCACCCATGGTGCACACATTAAACATTTGTAGATGAAAGAAATTGAGTTTCTAGTTCGTTCTGGACTGGTTTCATTAACGTAAGCTCAATAGTTTACTTGCAGTAAATATTTGTAACCCCTAAAGTACTTATGAAACACCCTTGTTTCTGTTGTACACTTTCTTCAAATGCACAAGCACATAACTTTCACTGTTATTATTATTATTTCTCTACCCCTTATTACATTACAGCGTCGGGTATGCCTCTATACCCATTGTTTCAATTCTTCTCTGTTCTTGGCCATCTTCTTTATTTCTTGGAATGTCTTCCCTCTTTTCCTTCCTATTTCTTCCACCGCATCCTCTCTTGGTCTGCCCTGGGACCTTCTTCCTTCTGGTCTTGCCTCCAAGAACTGCTCTGGTTACCTTCCCTCCTCCATTCTGATTACATCGCCAAACCATTTCATCTGTCTTTTGATGAGATGGTTTTCAATTCATATTTGCTCCAGCTCTTCCCTTATCCTTTCGTTTCTTACTCTGTCTCGTCTCGTTTTTCCTACTATATTTCGGTAGCACTTCATTTCTACAGTTGTTGCCTTACTCAGTTCCTTTCCTAAGCTACTTTCACTGTTCTCCGTGGAATTATATACTTCCAGTTGTACTGCTCAAGAGTTCATGACAAAAACTACAACTGTCTAAATATATATCGTATCAGAATGACGTTTTCCGAATTGCTTATTCATTCAGCTTCTCTGCGAATGTGCATTAGGTACATCTCATACATACGTCAGAAGAAGCACACAAAACCATTTCTCAAGTTTGAGACTTTTATGAAATCGTGTCAAATTTTCTGCACAGTACGCAAAAATGCTTGAAATTATTATCATTCCTTACCCTCCTGGGAAGTGCAATGCCTTTCAGTCATCATTCTTGTTGTTATTAAATATGAAGTAAAGTGTGTACCGAATTGGTACTTCATGCAGATCTTGCAAATTGGTACTACGTCATTTCAGAACTAGATTTGATCCATAATTTTCCAAGAGTGTTGAGATTTGTAAGGATAGTGAAGGAAGTTACTCGTACGAGATGTTGAGATCGTGGGATAAAACGATGGAAGATTCTTTCACATGGAAGTTTGCTTATAGTCGCTATAATCATTCCATACTTAAAACGTTTCATTGTAAATTCTCTCTCATTCTCTTTCTTTTCTTTCCTCCTCCCTCCCATCTCTTTCCCTATCCTCTTCCCTTCTTTATCTCCTTTTCTCTCTATTCACCCACTCTGCTTCTCTGTGTGTATCTATATATATATATACATACATACATACATACATATATATATATATATATATATATATATATATATATATATCCTCTTTTCTATGCCTCTCCCCTTCTCTTTTTACTCTTGCTCTACCTACTATGTCTACCATCTTTCTCTCTCTCTCTCTCTCTCGCTGTCTATTTATCTCTATTTATTTCCCATCTCTGATTCTCTCTGTATCTTTCCGTCTTCATCTAACATTCTGTGTTTCTCCTTCTCTGTACCTGCTTCTCACCTCTTTCTACTAATCGCTCTCTCTTTTTCTCTATGTATGTGTGTCTCTTTCTCTCTTTTTCTCTGTATCTTTCTCGCTCTCTCTGTTTCTCTCGTTGTCTGTCTATCTCTCTTTCCTCTCTCTTTCTCTGTGTCTTTCTCGTCCTCTCTGTTTGTCCATCTTCCCTTCCTCTTTCTTTATCTGTGTCTTTTTCGCTCTCTCTGTTTCTCTCGTTGTCTGTCTATCTCCACTTCCTCTCTCTTTCTCTTTCTGGCTCTCTGTTTCTCTCTGTCTGTCTACCTCCCCTTCCCCTCTCTTTCTCTGTGTCTTTCTCGCCCTCTCTGTTTATCCATCTTCCCTTCCTCTCTCTTTCCCTGTGTCTTTCTCGCTCTCTCTGTTTGTCTATCTTCACTTCCTCTTTCTTTATCTGTGTCTTTCTCGCTCTCTCTGTTTCTCTCTGTCTATCTCCCCTTCCACTCTCTTTCTCACTCTCTCTGTTTCTCTCCTTATCTGTCTTATCTCCCCTTCTTCTCTTGCAGACACAGGCACACAGGCACATCACATTGACTCTTAAGCGAGATGGGTATGTATTGAATTCCTTTTTCAGAGAAAAAAACAACTCGAAATATCGTCTGATAGCCCTTGAAAACAGTCTGTCAGTTACATTTGAGAGGCATTGAAGAGGTTCCATTTAACCAAAACGCGTTTAACTTTGGCAGCAGAGGAAATCTGCATCTGTCGCTTCTCTGACGTCCGCTTGACTGGATGATACAACCCAACTTGTTCTCATTTACCAGAGTTTCCTCCTCGTATCTGATGCAACTGAATTAAGGCAGCAAATGACCATCAACTGCTCCTTGCACTGAATGTCCTTGACGCTTGATTGAGGAAAACCGTCCAGAGTTCTCACGAACTAAATCGAGATAACACGTTTGAGCAAGTTCTGAGGTTTCCTTCCACACTGGCGCGTTATCTGAAAACTTTCGTGAAACTTTATACTTTGTAAGTCATCTCCCTTATGTTCAAGGACATAGAGAACTCTTGTATTTAATCCGTATTATTCAATTTCATTGTTGTATTGCATGCTCTACTCAGGAGATATTTTGCATGGTCCTTAGTAGAGTAATACAGAAAGAAGATTTCGCTCCAGCGTCAAATAGTTCGCACGGACGCCGCTAGATAGCGTACGGAATTGAGAGCTTTATGGTTCGAAGCGAATAACGCTCGAACAGGTAAAACGAGCGAATACGCTCAGCCCAGTAGTACACGTACAGTTCACCGCTCAAGAGAAGATCCCCAAACGAGGCGAGACGGGGAGCGGGTGTGAAGGAAAGGATCGGTCCATTTGCAGATTTTAGGGGTAGCAGAAAGCCTTCCGCTGCGGCTTTTCGAAGTGCGTGGGAGTTGATTTGCGTCAATCACGTGTGTCCGCAGAAACAGTTTGCTGTTTTTCTTTCAGTGGCCAGAATACTTTTGTATTGCTTATCTTGTGCATTATTTAGACTGCATTTCAAAGAGGTTTAAAAAGAATATACGGCAAAGACTTCAGGGTTACCAACTGACAAACTAAGGCATTTTTAGATTGCAAAATGTTGTTAACTTTAGACGAAGACACACGTTTTGTGCTTACTGGTGTTTTGGTGGGCTTATAGATCACACCCCCCTGTAAAATAATTTTACACCGTTTCCGTATAACTAATAATAGGCCTCATTGTAGGCAAATGTCTGAATATTCTAATATTTATACACTACTCCTAATATTATTCAGTTGTGAAGCTTGGTCTCTTACTTTAAAAGAATAATTCTGCCTCGGAGTTTTTTCTTCCAGGCTTAAAGTTAGGAAACCGTTTTTGTAAGTCGTCACTAAAAACGCATTTGCATTTTGGCATGGTTCAGATCGCTGATCGACAGAACTTCACTTCTCCACTGCCATGTAACAACTAAGAGTATGGCAGTTAAAAAATACTGTTTATTTCTTAATTCTGTCATGAAACTCAAATCAAAGTAAGCCGCGGCGAATTGCATATTCTTACCTATTGTCACAAACTTGCTGCTGACCAAGAGCCGCGGTAGATGTCACAAATGCTTTGGAATCAAAACCTCACGCGGCGCGGCGGTGACAACAGAAGAGACGCAAGGGTCCAACAATTTTTCTCTGTTGCAAGAAAAGTTTATTTTCTTTGCGCTTGCAACTGAGAGTGTTGTATTTCTTTACTTTGAAATTGAAAACGGAAACAATATTAACAATTGTTTACAAATAACATTTTGTTACTAATCTTGAAGTTAAGCAGCTGTCTATACCCAAAAAATAGGATATTTCCAAATTTTTATAAAAACCCGCCCGGAGCATTTTTAGTATCCGAAAAACAGGATTTGTCCGGGTAAAAGAGAACTTCTGGTAACCCTAAACGACTTGCGTCGCTGCACCGGTTACAGCGAGCCCACATGTGTTTTTCATTCAGTGTGCCCACCCCCGACCCTAATAGTGGAGTCACCTGTCGCTACGTCGCTTCACTTCCGTCAGGGATCTTCTCCTGAGCGGTCAGCTGTACCGTGCGTTTCTAAAGTCCCCGAACTATGACTTTAAAAATTCATTGTTGAGCAACAATTCATTTTTTTTAGAAACTGTTGCTTGTGATTGTTTGTTGGTGTTGTTGGAACATACAAATCAACACTAGATGACAATGAACAACGATGCATGCGCAGTAGGCAGCAAGAATGAAAGCCAGACGAAAACGAGCACGAATTCATCGTCAGCGGACGACAATCAATTTTCACAAAATACTTTCTTGTGGATGCATGAGGATTTTCTGTAGCCCATATCCGAGTATTCAGACTATTCGCATATCCACACAAATGCACCCAGGCCTCATCACTGAAAAATGTTTTGTTCAGTTTGTTCACCACATTGTTCCGCGTAAATTTGTTGAACCACTGACAATAATTTCTGCGTTTCTCGAAATCCAACGAAATCCAACGAAATCCAATTGAACTACTCGCACCTTGTATGCTCGAAACTTCAGACGTTTTGCAGCCCTGTGATAAGATGACAAAGATTTTCCTACCTCTTGTGAAAGCCGCCTCAGACATATCTTAGGGGAGTTTTGCAATTTTTCACCAACATCCACAAGAAAGTCTTCTGTGAAAATTGACGGTCGTCCGCTCCTTGGCTTATCTACAACGTTTCCTGTTTCGCGAAACCTTCTCATTAAATCATACACTGTTGTTTTTCAAGGTGAAAGAGCGTTGGGATATCTCCTATGAAAGATCTCTATGCAGCGTTTGTATGATTTAACTTGAAAGTAAGCTTCCAAAACAGCAACCCTCTGCTGCCGTGTAAGACTCATGGTGAACTGAATTCGGGCGCGTTTTCAACTCGACATCTGGCTCTCATTCTTGCTGCCTACTGCGCATGCATCGTTGTTCATTGTCGTCTAGTGTTGATTTGTATGTTCCAACAACACCAACAAACAATCACAAGCAACAGTTTCTAAAACAATTGAATTGTTGTTCAACAATGAATTTTTAAAGTCAGAGTTCGGGGACTTTAGAAACGCACTGTATAACCGTAATTTGTCTGCTTTAGTGGGCCCTCAAGTTTGGATTGTGAAGTGACAGACGCAATGAAGTTGAAACTTAAGGGAACATAGTCATTATCTCAATTTTAAAATGTAGTCGAACGAGTACGAACGTGCGAAAGTGGTCCCATGCAGTTCTGTATACCCTGTCTCAGCTAACTGTAGAGCAGGACCGCGTATATCGGCAGAGGAGGAGGAGGAAAATCGATTGGTGAAAGCTCAGCGTTGCCAACCGTACGGTCCAGACCTTAGTCCGTACGTTAAATGCACGGCGTGTCAAAATTTGCTATTGCAGTTTTATCCCTAATATTTCCCTAAGAAATTCTTAAACCAATCGCACGGACCTGGAGACAAAAATACAGTCTGTTTGCCATGTGCGTTCGGTATTATCCTTTTCAAAAGATTGCAACACTACATTGCAAATCGGGTAACTCCCGTCGCCCATTACGCAATCCCGTTTCTCTCACTGTTCATTGGTGGAGTCGCCTCGCGTCACTACTTGCGTAAAGACTTGTTCTCGTTAGCCTGGTCTACAGTTAGCTGGTACGGAGTTTAGTCCTTAGGTATCCGTGGCGGGGTGGTTAGCACAGCGCGCTACGACGCCAAGAGGGCCCGGGTTGGACATGGGCGTTTTGTATAAGTGTCCTTTCATCAAGTCATCACTCGTCCTCATGGTCGCGATTAGCCAAAATTGGCAGAAAAGCGACGCTAAATAACAAAAACTAAGTCAAATCGAATCACTCTCGATTTTTTCGAGGCAAATGTTTCCTGGCCCACTTGCTGGAAATTTCTGCTTTGCTGACGTAGGATTTAAACACTCATATCCGTAGAAGAAGAAAACCCTGGATTCTTCTCCTTTATTTTTGTGGCTCACACCGCGTTTGCAGTTTCTAGCCAAACTTGCCGAGTTCAGGTTCTATTGTTAATATCTATGTTCCAAACTGTTGTTGAATATCATTCACTTTCTTCGAAACACTAATGTCTTCCTGTTCTTATGGTATAACAGAAAACAATTGCTCAGTCTTCGCAACAATCCGTTCTTTGCAAGCCTGGAAATAAATTAGATCATTACTTCACGTTCCACTGTGGTAGCTTATAGAGAAACAACAGGTGAAACGTAAAAAATAGATCGAAACAGAGGCCATTTTTTTCAGTTGTTATGCTTGCACATAATCGAGAAGTGGGGTATTTAAAATGCACGGATCAAAACGCTTCATGTGTTATGACGTCAATTCTAATAGATGTCGTCAAAATGGTTATTGCCTAACCTGCAGATTTTTCATTTCGTAGGAGATTGTTGTTGGCAAGATTATTTACTGTACTTAAAATTCACATTTTTTAAATCTCCAAATTGTGACTGGTAATTTGAAGGTGGTTCTCGTTATATTATTATTGGAATATCCCATTCACGCAGAGAAAGGAAAGATTTTATGCAAAGCGTTATCAAAAATTAATGTTTCTTTTCTAACAAACTTGACTTACATATTTGAAGACTAAAATTGGTAAACGCTGTAAGTGCCACAATAATTCAAACACCGTTTTCCACGTCAAACTGTGAAATGTTCCATGCTTTATAATGTGGTAAACGTGAAAAGTGACTGGTAGCCCTCTAAGAAGTTCGAAGGGCGTGTAAAGAGGTCACTAGTGTGAACGTTTTTAGGGGTTGATGTGCGGAACGATCGATTTCCAAACACTTTCGCTTTTGGCACTTACAACGTTTACCACTTTTAGTCCTCATTTGTGAAAAGTTAACTTTATTTATTTATTGAGATAATGCCAGATACAGCACAAATTGTCATTGTACGCTGAATTGTCAGCATTGAGAAAAAATTAAAAATAAAAAGATAACATAAAAATATTAACAAACTTAAACCATATATTATTTACATTTGTTTCCTGATGGATGACATTTGATGCGAGGTCATTATATTGCGTGGGGAGTCTGTAAGGGAGAGAGATTTTTTGAATTTCAAGTCTACGTTTTTCTATGTAAAATAGGTTCGTGTTACGTGTCGTGCGCATAGGCACTCGAAAGTGGAATTCCTGAAGGAGCGTGTTGCAGCGGATTTTGTCATTGGTAATTTTGTATAGACAGTTGAAGTCATTCTGCAAACGGTGCTGATGGGAGTCTGCATGTGTAGATAGGACAGGAGATGTGGTATTGAAAAATTGCGTAATGAGGGAACCCTGTAACGAACTAGAGCTTGGTAAAAGTGGGAGGCTGAATGTGTTGTAGAGAGCTGCGTGGGACATGCCATGGACCAGAATGGAGAGCAGTATGCTATTATTGGGGAAATGAATGATACAATTGTAAATTCGATTTTTATAAGGAATGAGTGAGTGTAGTTACATAAAAGCAAGTTATTTAAGAATATATTTGAACTTAATGCGGGGAAATTTATATCAAAAGTCTCTTTATGTATTGAAAATGTATGCTGGGCCTAAACAGCCAAATTTCATAAAACATTAAAATGCTGACCAAGGCTCACTTTTATAGTATAAAAATTGTACAGTGGGATCCATAAGTATTACCCTGCAAATTGTCCATGACTATTTTTATTAATTTTTTTCTTACATCCTATGTGTTTTTAAGCGATGCATTTTTATGTATGCTGGTGCAGAAATTGTCAACAGCTTGTTTTGAATTTTCTTTTAATTCTTGAAGCTCTTATTGGGCCAAATAAAGTGCACGAACATGGTGATGGACAATTTGCACGGTAATACTCATGGATCCCACTGTACATAAAAACGTAATGTTTCCACCCTCTATAATTTATTGTGAAGTTTCGTCTGTGGAAAAGTTACGTTTTTATGTATATTTTTATAATATAAAAGTTTGCCTTTGTCAGCATTTTAATGTTTTATTAACATGGAAACAAGGCTTAACAGTGTTAGCCAAATTTAAAGCTTTAAGTCCAATAAAATATGTTGATGATGGCAAGGTTTTTTGAAATATAGAGGTTAGGTAGATAGATTTTCTTCATGAGTTTATAGGCTACTGTACTGCTGGAGTGTTTGCATTCGTGTCACACTGCGATTTTGTTCCCACCCCGAATCGAGCACTGTTACAAGGCAACAACGTTATCCACTAAGTTATGAAATAATTACAAACGTAACATCATGGTTTGTATGCTTCTTTAGATTGCTTTCCTCTTTAGGTTAACCGCGACGATGGGGCTGAATGAAAACTCGATTAAATTTATGAAGCAATACTCATAAAGGAACACTCACGGCGGGTCTCGAACCTTTATTGTTAGTGTACCACACATCTAGAGAAAAAGTAAAACTATAGAATTACACTGTATCAACAAAGTCCGAATTATATTTTGAAAAGAAATTAATATTTTATTAATGTGCTCGAAACAAATGTAGAAGAATATATTAATACGTCTACAGGAGTTGCGCTTATTAGTGCTACTTTTTGCACCCGCACTGTGGCCTCAATGTCAGGGTTGTTAAAAGTCCAGGAATTTTAAATACATTCAATTCCGGTCCGGGAGAGAAAATCAGCAAGCGTAAATGGGTTCTGGACCGTAAAGAACCTTTTTATCTGTAAAGTAGTTCCATTCGGAGCGAATTTAAGATGGATTCCACATTTCTCCGATAGTTCTTTAAATAAACTAGCTGTGAATGAAGTACCTCTGTCCCCGTATCTATACGAGAAGGACATCCAAAGCGTAGAATTACATTTTCAAAAAGGAAGTTAGCTGCTGTCTCACTTGAAGTATCTGCTACTGATTGAGCAATTAAAAATCGAATACCATGATCGATTGCACTTAGTATATATTTATGGCGGAGCAAACCACTTGGTGGATACGGTCCGCTAAAATCTAAAGCGATTCTATCGAATGGTTTCTGTGAGTTGAACGTTAAAAGTTCTCCATATGGCGCTCCTTTTATGCGCTTATTCTGCTGACAAATTAGTCACTCCTTGACCATTTTCTGAATATGGTTCTTCATGAATGGAAAGTAAATCCTATCCAACGCATTTTTGTATGTTTTAGTGAAGCCGTAATGCACTACTCCAGCTGGTAAACTATGTAATGTCTCAATAACAGTGTTGCGAAGTGACTTCGGTATGCATAATAATTTTTTAGTCGTAGCTCCCAGTTTATGTTGTCTACAAAGAAGTCCATTTTCCATAACATAAGCAAGCTTGCCTCTGCAGGGAGGAGCTGGGTGGGTTGTTGCCCCCCTCCTCTTCTTTTCCAGCCAAAATATTGATGATATTTCCAAAAAAAAAGAATCCTCTCGTTGTTGTATAGCAATATCAATTGTCTCATCTAACAATAACAATGTACGTGGCTCTGGAAGCTCCTCGTCTTCATCCTGTGGGTCATGTTCCGTCTGTCTTCTTATAGCATCCGCCATATTTTGTGTAGTTTTACAGTGAATTGGCGTAAAATCGAACTCGGTCATCAACGTGTACCATCTAAATAATTTGTTTGAAAGTTGCGTTGAGGACCGAATGAATGTGATTGCTTGGTTGTCTGTAAATAATTCGAAATGTCGGTCCAGTAAAAAGAATCTGAATGACTTAAATGCATATATGATTGCCAACAATTCTTGCTCGATGGTTGAAAGTCGAGTGTCATGGTCTTTTAAAACTCTACTGCAATAGGAAATAGGCTGAAAATCACCGTTCGCATTCGGTTGTAAAATCACCGCGCCAATAGCCTTACTGCTTGCATCCGTATATACCCTTACTTCCTTTGATGGATCATATGCCATTAATACAGGAGCTGTAAGTAAAGCCTCTTTCAACCTCTCAAACGCAGTTTGCTGTTCTTCCCCCCAGAGAAATTTCTTCTTTTTTCCTATCAATTTTTGCAAAGGAAGTGCCATCTCGGAATATGATTTTAAAAACTTCCTGACATAAGATGTTAATCCGAGAAATGTGCGAACTTGTTTCACAGTTGTCGGTGTCTTATATTTCTTGATAGAATCAATGATTTTGTGAATGATAGCCAAATTTTGAAATTTTATGTCCTAAAGCAATAATCTCAGTGTAGCCGAAGTGACATTTTTCTATTGCAAGTTTCAATCCCGCGGCCTGTAAACATTGTAACATTTTCTCCAGAGTTACGATCATTTCTTCGAAGGTATTTCCAAAGCAAAACAAATCGTCCACATAATGGGCAAAGTGATTGGGATCCAAATTTGAGCACGCCAGGTGAATGCAACGAGTCATCGCACTTGGTGAACTGACGTGACCCTGTGGCACGACGTTCATTTGATACTGTGACATTCCTGGTATTGTAAATGCTGTATATTTCTTACTGTCCTCGGTGAGAGGAATATTAAAGAATCCGCTCTTCAAGTCTGCCGTACAGTAGTATTTCTTGCCCCCCATATTGTATAATATTTCATTGATGTTATTCACACCCAGAGCGTCAAATACAGACGAAACATTCAATCTGCGATAATCCTGGCATAATCTATAAATTCCCTTTGCATTTATTACAAGGATAACAGGAGAGTTGAAGGGTGATTGTGTAGGAGATATAACCCCTTGCTTTAATAAAGTCTCAATCTGATCTTTAATTTCATCACGAAGGTGAACTGGAATCGAGTAGGATTTTAAGTGAAATTCTGTGTCATCTTTTAGTTGAATTCTATGTTTATAATTCGTGGCTCTACCTATATCGTCCTTTGATCACGCAAAAACATGCGGATATTTCATTAAAACAGCCAAAAGTTGCTCCTTTTTCTGGGGTTCTAAATTCGGATTCACATTAAACCGTCTAGGGTCCGCCCGTGCGTCACTGACGTTCCCTGACTCTTCCGTCGCGAAAACCTGTGCCTGTTCACCAATTTCATCCATATTCTCATCATTATTGTTACTCATGATTGGCCTATCCCATGTTTCAGCTTTCCCGATAATAGTGCCTTCCTTAATTGTAACATTATAATTTAAAGGATTTGTGATCCAAATAAGATTCGAATCCAGATTAATAATTGCTCTGGCAAGCATCAATCCCGTTTTCTCTTGAAACTGTAGGTCCGGTTCCAATAGTGTCCTATCTTTGTCATCTGAATTAGCCAATTTCAATGGAATGCACAAATGCGTCCTGGGTTTCACTTTTATCTTTTTAGCAGCTACAAATTCTCGTTGAAAAACATGCTGTAACAAATGGGAAACTTTGATTGACACGTCAAAAGCTATCTTATTCTCATTTTTAATTTGGTTTCTAGGAGGTGTGCCAAATCTATGCAATGTAAGCTTATTTTCCTCAAAATCTAACTTAGTCTTTTCTCCCTTCAAGAAATCATTTCCTAATATAGTACCTTAATAAGGGTGAACAAATGTTTGGTTATATATAGAAAATGGTAGTAACACAATTTCCTTAACCGTCAGTTGACTATTAGTGACCCCTCTAATCGCAGTATTTATATTAAATTGCTTGGCATTGACTGGTATGTTCTTATCTCCCGTTACCGAAATTTGGCTTCCACTATCCAGGATGAACTGTCGAATTTCCCCATCTACTTTCACATTGATGTAAATCAGATCTTCAGAAGGAAAAGTAGAGACCGTTAGAGTTTTCCCCGAAGGTCCTACACCTAGGTCCCCGTCATATGCAGGTCTTGCTCGTTTAAAATTGCTTCTGTTCTTACGAAAAGTAGAGTAATTTGCATTAACAACCTGATTAGTATGGTTATTTGGATCTTCGCGCTCCTGTTGTTGCTCCAAAAATGTTCGCCGCGATGAAGATGAAAAATGCGAACGCTGAAATCGAGGGTTACCGCCATTGCGCCATCGCCCCCGATGCGAACGTTGCGACTGTGTGTCGAGATTATTATTGTGGTTGTTATGCCAAGTATTTCTATTCTGAGCTCTATGATTACTATTATGATAATAGGTTCTCCTATTGTTTCTATCTCTATGTTCATTTTCTCTAACTGTATATGAGAATGATGACTCCGTAAATGAATGTTTTTTCCGATGTTCTGCAAGTGCTTTTACTTTAGCCTCAAGATTCTGAAATTGCGAAACTAAATCTGACTCATGAGACTGGAGTCCCGTGTTCGACTGTAATTGATCAAGGTCTTGTTGCAGTGCATTTAATTGTTTCTCGATCTCCAGATTACCCTGAGAATATGTTATGTCAACATGACCATTGACCGTGCGCTGCAACGGGATAGCTTGGTGAGTCGATTCAGAACACGACAGAGCTTTCATTGTCTCACATTCAGTTTCTAGAATTTTACGTTTTTGCACAAGATATTTGAATTGTTCAACATTTTTCAGGTCTCGTAACATTTCATGCACTGAATCATATTCCCTGTGCTAACCTTCTTTCATAAAGTTAGGTTGTAAACCCCCGCTTATTTGCTTAATTTGCTCACTAGTGTCCATGGCAGGATCTAATTTTAATAACAATAACTGTTTTATTCTCACATATTTTGAAACAGGTTCATTTTCCTGATGGAAGCGTAATCTGATTTGTTCTTCTTATTGAAAAGTATCCCCCGGTTCCGTAAATTCTTCCACAATTTTAGTTTTTAAAGTTACAAAATCTATATCCTGTGCTTTCTGAGTTCGACTCCAAGTATTGAACCATTCCAATGCTGAATCAGCCAAAAATGCCGGTAGCATTTGCCTTTTCTTTAAGTCATTCCACTCATTAAGTATAGCTAAACTTTCAAATTTGTCAATGAATTTTAATACATCCTCGTGAATGTTACCTTGAAACTGGATAGTTTCTAGAATAGCGGGGTGCATAAATCTATATTGCGCCATGATTCTATGATTAGCCTATGCGCAGGAGAAATGCTTGATTAGCTTAAAATTAGCACTAAGTTGCTTGTTTTCTTTTCTCATCCCCCCGTGACTTTGACAGAACATTATCAGCGATTCAATTGTTTACTCTCCCGGGAATTTAATAAGTTAGGTTCAGCAATCGCGTAACGAAGTGACGGCAGTACCGAACACATCTTTAAAATATTTAACCTCTTAACTGGGTATGACGTAATACTCCGTTCTGGCTCTACTGATTTATAATGGGCATGACGGGATACTACGTTCTCATGTTCTTACTGCTGATATCTGTTGTGTATGACGAGATACTTCGTCAAATTACTTTCTTCTTTGTTTCACCAGATGTCTCTGACTTCCAGACTGTTGTAACCGTTAGAGTTAGCGGGAAGCAACGAACACAGCCCGACGTTCAGTTCTATCGCGTATGCAATAATGGCTCAGGCAAATCGGAAGCGACGGCGTGTTTTTCCTGCCGAGGAAATCCGAGATATATTGTAGTTGTAAATCTCGCATATTGTAAAAAGTACAACAAGGACCAATAAAAGAAAAAACAATACCTAAATGGTATGCCATGGAGCACAGAAATATTAACTAAAATATTGGTTTACGAAATTCATCAATTTATCAACAAAAATTCCCAGGGCAGATTGGGCTTTCGACGAGGAAATTTCCCAGTTAAGAGCCAACCTTTATGCAACATCCTAATGTTAATTCTCATCTTTTCACAAGCCGATCGCCGAATAACCTAGTTCAAACTCTACTCTGATTTATTTGTGCCTTACCGCGTAGCGTATTGCTAGGCCTACCTTTTGCTTTCTTTTCTTGATATTTGTTAATAATTGATTATTAACACAACGTGAAGCGCTAACAAGTGAAAATTCCGGCGCCATATCGCACGAACATAATTTGAAAAGCTAGAAGGCTCTATTATTTTCATCATATTTCGGGATGAAATAGATGAAAATCGCAGTATTTCACGTACTGCAGTGTTTTCTCATCGCATTTGCAAAAAATGGATGAGAAGCCCAAAGCACGTCCACCACGTAACGAACCGTGAAGTTCGTGGGATCTTACCAAGAAAGTTAACCAATTAATCAATGGGTGATGTAAGTTACTCATCATTCATCCTCTGATGAGAGCTCTCGTCATTGGCATGACGAGTTAACGCTTGGCAATACGAAAGGTACAAATAAGATTTAGGAATTAATCAACTAGAAAAGACAATGGTCACTCCTTGGGTTTTCTGAACCTTTGTACCTGAATCATGGCTGGGTGTTAGGATAGTTACCTGTCTATCTGATGAATGAAGATAATTACGATGAATAATATATACGAAGTCCTCTGTTGGCTTCTCTAACGGTTGACCAAAGCGTCGTCTCACTTCTGCCCTACTGCTCTCCTAACCTCTTCTCCCTTCTCAACTCCAATCCAAAGTCCTTACTCTATCTCGTATTCTCGCCAACGGATCACACCTCCTGACCATTCCAACACTCATTCCCTCCCCGTCTCTCAAGTCACTCCCCTAACGTTTGCCTAATTGCTTATTCTGCATTCCTCTCTCTGCTTCCTGCTATGCTAAGACTTTATACTTCTTACCCAATACCTTTGGTACGATACGATACGTCCAGGAACCTTTATTCCAGGATCAATTTAAACACGGTCCAGGAACCATTTTTTCCGAATCAGTTTAAATAGGGTCCAAGTTCCGTAATGAAATGAAACAATACGCAACTTGGATCCAATACGGAGCTGACGATAAACAATTATTCACTTGTGAGCATGAAAGACTAATCCAGGTGCTGGCTGTCTGAGAATCTAAGGTAGCTTCGAACAAGGTAGAATGGGCGAAACGCAAACGCTGCAGTCACGTTACCCGTCTCCATGTAGTCCCATTCTATCGCGCGCGTTCCTTCCCTTGGTTGTAGCAACACTTTCCTTCCATGTTGGGATATCTGCTGGGAGCACAGCAGCCTCACGTTACCTCATCGACGGATCCTATTGGCTGCGGTTCCTGGATCGGATGCTGGAGCAACACGTGACGGGTTTGTTTGAACTCAATGTAACACCACACTAATATAGTCCATTGCGGTGTGTACAGTAACTCTTCGACAAGGGAGTTTTTGAACCTGGCCCACGAGAGAACAACAGCGCTTTGATTTATTCCCTGCGCTATGTTTTCTACAACCGCAGTGTGACATTCCAATGTAAAACGTACTCGTGGACAGTTTTTAGAAGGCAGCTTTTGATCGGTCAACCCTGGTCTAGGAATTGTAAATAAATTCAATCCCGGACTGGGAGAGAAAATCAGCAAACGTAAATGAGTTCTAGACAGTGTATAACCTTTTCATATTTAAACCATTTCAATTCGGTCCAGGAACCTTTTCCCGGATGAATTGAAATTCCGTCCAGGAACCTTTTTTCAATGTAACAATACCCAACTTGGACCGGATTTAAATTGTGCGAGAGAAAAAAGTTTCCGGTCTTACAGTGGAACCCAATAGAACCCATTAGAATTTATGGATTCCTGGACTTTTAACAACCCTGCTCAATGTAAGCCTTGGCTGCCAATGAAAAAGTAAACTGCCCTTGCTCAACCACCCACTCTCAGTTTTGGCACCTAGCGTCGTCGCCTTGTAATCAAGGGGTCCCGGGTTCAATACCCGGTGGAGGCACAAGTGGTTCTGATCCCACTTTAAACTGTAGGTCCAGTCCCGATTAGCCTTACTGTGCATAAATTGGACTTAAAACACCAACTCAAACTCAGTTTTGGCACCAAATCGCCGTTACTGTCTACCGGACAAAACTTTCTTCAAGTTCGTACAAGACAGCGTATGCTTCTAGACAAAATGTTTCCATGAAGTTCGGAGATTTCTCTCTAGGTGGCAGCACACAACCATTGCCTACAGCGCCAGTAGTTCCAAAATGGAACTACGTTCTCTATCGTGGATGTAATGTCAATCCAGGGACGGTTTATTTTTTGAGAATAAGTGATAATGATAACAAGGTCTAGGATTTTTATGATCTGACAATCACAAAAATATGCAAAATAAAATGCTCTATGACCTAAAATTTTACAAAATATGCCCTTATAAACTGGACTGTTTCAAACATCAATATCTAACATATGCTGAAATATTTTCATTTACGTACTATTTTTAGTTCATTATATGGGGCCTGAGTTGCAATGCACAATACTTTCTGTAAATTTTCAAATAAAAATGAAAAAGATTTTGCTGCAGTCCAAAAGAAAAAAACCTCTAGTCAACATGGGAGTAAGAACGAATCCATTTCGAGAAATGATAGTATATTTCTTGAAAAAGCGAAAATATGCTGAATATGACCGAAAATTCATAAAAAATATGCTCTATCACGTAAAAATTTACAAATATGCCGAAATATGCCCTTAAAAAGCACCTTATTTCAATTAGTTTCTTCTACCTGCATTTTTATATATTTAGGGAACAAATCACCCTTACCAATATATATATATGCTAAGTCATGAAA
Source organism: Lepisma saccharinum (assembly GCF_977018435.1). Taxonomy (NCBI): domain Eukaryota; kingdom Metazoa; phylum Arthropoda; class Insecta; order Zygentoma; family Lepismatidae; genus Lepisma; species Lepisma saccharinum. The sequence goes on along the minus strand of NC_139247.1, from coordinate 66,680,013 downwards.
ATCTTAGGCATAATGATAGCGATGTGTGCGTTCAAAGGGTAGACAGATCATGTGTTTCAACCACGGACACGGTGCGGTGGGGGAACAGGAGGACAGGTTACCCCACTTGAGAGAAATTAAACCTTTTGGAAGAAATTACCTTAAGCGGGAGACTACGCCTATGAATACTTCTACTGTCCTTTAGCCAGTGTGCGAAATCCCGGGGGAAAGGGGGAATTTCCCCCACCAACGATGTTGTCCTGATATTCTCCCCCACTCCAAACTTTTCGGGGTGGGGGGGAGTTTTTGTTCTAACAACAAACATAAACAGTTTGGGAGTCGAATATACTTAACTGGAATAATATCACACACACACACAAAGAACGGACAATGAACCCAGTAATCCCCAAAATACAGAAGTTAGTCAGACCTGTTATTTTTTCTCCGTTTTTCATCGCCTTTCGTCAGCTACCGCAAAGTACATACGTGTATGTATATATATATATATATATATATATATATTAATAAAACACGTAATGGCATTTAGATGTGAATTTTATGTTGTAAACTATTATCTTCTAAATGCATCTTAATATTTGCCCCTCCCCCCCCCCTTAGTCCTTGTTTATGTTCATAGCATTAGTAGTACATTAAAATCTTCAATTTGCAATCGAATTTTAAACAAAGGACAATTGTTATATTGTATATTATACGTATAATATAAAATGATTATTTAATTATTTCATGATATTATATAGGTTTATATGTATATATAGTGTGTGTGTGTGTATCTGTCTGTCTGTCTGCTCCTGCCCATATTATAACTAAGTTCTACAACGGCTCTATCGAATTTCTATATCTAAGGGTACAGTTCTTGGCATTTTATAGGAACGTGCATGTACCTTTCAGGCAGCCGTTGGAACTCACTTCCTCCACACTCGCACACCTCCCGAAGTAAGTGTAAGTAAATGTCTCTATCCATCTTGCAGATGGATAGGATAGAAAACTTCCCGAAGCTGACTTGAGATATCGATTGGATTTCTGTTCGATACGTGAAGCACAAATATGCAGAAAGTGCAAGGTTTAGATGGATGACATAATTCTATGCAGCTTCCAGGATTTGACTATGGCTGTATAAAGACCTGAGTGATGTTATTTAGTTTCGAATGTTTCAAATAGAGGATGCCATGAAGCACGTTTAAAGATCATAGCTACTGATGAAGAGGTTTCCTTGGGATATCAGCCAGGTGATTTGCGGATAGGCTTTTGAGAGCTAACGTCACTCTCATCTTCAATCCCTTCAAGACCGCCAGGAAAGCTTCAAGAATTATTTCATCATAAATATTATTCATTTCTTAAAGTAGTAAGCCTAGAATTTATTTCCTTATAAAACTTTGATTTGTCAACACACTTCACAGTGTGAAAATTCGCACACATCGAATAATACAAAAATAACACACACTGATATTGCACTAAACAGAGCAAAACAGAAACGAATCGCAGTGCAAAATTATCAAGATTTGGTAGAGAAAATAAGGCACACAACTACACATACGGAAAGACATTTTGCATGGTTATGGTTCATGCTCCTGAGAGAATAACTGCTATTTAAAATTTTTATTTTTGTTAGCAGCATTGTGGTCGTTTGGCCCATTTCGTGTTTCCAGTAAACTCAATGTTAGGGTTACAATTAAATACTGTGAAAAATAATAAAGCATTTTATTTAGTTTATCTTAAAACATTAGCTCATATGTAATATACAAACGTCAAGCATGTATTCCAACATGAAAATATTTGCAGTACATGCAGAATGGAATGAACATTAAAAATAAATTTTGGATAAATCATATTAATCCTGAGTGCTCACGGAACATTACGAACTACCTCATTTGTTACAATGAACCGAATTTTTCACCGTTGTAGTTCATGTAACATGGTATCATAACAGTATGTAAACATTTCTTGCATGTGTATGTGTGTGTGTGTGTGAGAGAGAGAGAGTTGGAAGTTATGCAGGGTTGTCTAATGATTATTAGCCTATTTAAACTAGAGTCTTATCTTAGTAATTGTAATTAAATACTGTCCAATTAAATTAGTTACGGAATAATATATGCTTTCATACAACAATAATTTGGATTGATTTGCTTTATTTTACTTCACTTTTTGTGCCACTTTTGGCTAATTTGCAAAGATGGGGATGAGGTATGTTATGATGAAATTGATGAATGGACTCTCACAAACATCCTTGCCCATGCCGGGATTCGAACCCGGGACCCCTGGCGTCGTAGCGCGATGTGCTTACCACTCCGCCACGGGGACCGGCAACAATAATTTGGAGTATGTAAACATCATCAATAAATGTTCTTGGACTTACAGTTTTACATTTGGCTATTTACGCCCAGCTTACATTTTAAAGATTCAATTTTTACAAGATTACATAATAAATTTATTTTTGGATAAATGTAAGTAAATTTAATATTTTTTCCATGCTGTTGATAGGCAGGCGTTCATAGACTCATTGCACTGTGTATTTCAACTTGTAGAATTGTCCAATATTTTGTGTTCCATTAATTTACCATAATCTACACAATGTTGCATCATAACGTTTATAGGTTTCATCTAATTTTCAAATTCTGTTGATAATTATTGATGATATGAGATACTGAAACCTTCATTGAAATTTCTGTAGCATTGATGTAAGTAACTTAATTTTTGTCACTGTTATGACAAATGAGAGAATTCCAACAGTTCGTGAACACTAACATTTTGTTCAGTATGATAAAGCAATTGATATGTTTGTGATATGTTTTTTACAGAAATATACAAAATTGACTTGTAATAAATGGAACATTTGCTGACACTTAAATATATTTGTAAACATTATATATATAAAAAAATACGTTGTTTAGAATGTTTGACATACTGGGTCCACGTGAAATAATAGTGACTGAAAAATTAGCAATTCTTAGTGCTCTAGTTGAATTCGAGAACATTTACAGTACTTTTGTTTCATTTTAGAATTTATTCTGCTTTTGAAACTTAATAATTAATTCTTGCTACTTAAATTTTGCAGTGATCAACTTTTGATATTATCACTTCATATACTTATAACATGTTACAACCTTCAGGATCCAATCTCATGTTCTTGTATTTTTATCAGAGGATACAAGTAAACGATCTTATGACATTAAAATATAACTATATTAACTACAGAATAAATTAACTTAACCAAGGTTTTTATCACAGCATTTATAAAGGAAATTCACACAAAAGATTAGCCACTTAATATTCCTTGTATGAAAAAGTTATTAAATTGAGCAAATATGAAAGTTACATTCCAATTAATATTTTATATGTTTTACATAACAATATGCAAAAACGTTTACAGAGGGGATACTATGACATATGAATGTCTAATCTATTATCATATTTGAATGTTAAATTAAATATATCGCTCTGAATAACAGGGTTTTGACGTAATTAAGTGTTATGAATAGAGACTTTCATAAACAAATCTTAAGCCTACTCTTAGAACTGAATACAGGTTAAATGAAAATGATTATTCATACTTATACAGTATTAGTAATGCACGCAAAGCAGAAAGGGTGTGTTTTTGATTCGAAAAAAATATTTATATGAAGTGTTTGGATGATAAAATATATAAGATAAATAATAAATGGTGTATGAAAGACATGTAATTTTGGAAGTTAAATTAAATTTGCAGCATGATTTTGTAACAGAGTTGAAAGCAGTAATTTTCAGATTTATTTTCATAAATTTAAAGCAAAGTTTTCTTATATACAAAATTGTCTTTCTTTTCTGTACATCAAATGGTGTACACATAATCAACGAGATATATATTCATTTGACCTGGCAATAGACATTTTAGTCACAACATCAAAGTATTAAAAATGCTTGAATATAGGACGGTATTTATATAGAGGTAAGTATACATTTATATATGTCCAAATATGCGAATAAACGAGGAAGAACTATGGAATAATGTAAGTCATTTTCATGCTATCTATATAACAGTAGACACTTGTTATCACGGTATTATCGAGGCACTATAAATCGGACGAAAAATATTTTGTAATTTTCCACTGAAGTCTGTCCCACTGTCACAATATGATATTGATGTAGAAACTCAAATCTCTTTCCGCTAAACTACTCTAATCTCATCTTGTACGTCCGAAGATATGTTTGGTTGGTTGCTGGGAGCAGGAGGATTTCTGTTGTTCCTATTGGCTGGCGAAGGAAGGTACCTTTCCTCAGAGAAATCAGAATCATCGTCCTCATCGTCGTTTCTAGTGCAGAGTCTCTCAAAGTCTTTGGTAGAGACGGAAAGCTTCGAGTCGATGGACGCATCCAGACGCGTCATCTTGGACGACTCTGGCTGAGGAGAAGGCTGGGTAGTGTCTATCTTAGGCACCTGCAACGTGTTCCCACCGGTTGGTGCTTCTGGATGCTCCACGTGTTTCGCGACAGGCTGGGACACGCGCCTGATGTCTCTGGACCTCGAGAGCATTTTCAGGATCTGGAATTCCCTCATCTCAGGGGCGGAGCAGCTGCGATTAAGCTTGGGACGTGGGTCGGAGAGGCTGCATCCGGGGACCGCAGGTTCATCTTTATCTTCTGGTTCTGGAGGCCTGATGTGGTATGTTATGTAATGAGGCCTAAAGGTTTCGTGCTCCAGGTACACTCTGACCCCGTCTTCGTGCCTTCTGGGAATTTCTTTGTAATAATATTTCTCTAAATTCTTCTCTCCCCATAGGCAAGGGTCACAGAAAATAGCGGCTGGAATATAAGAAAACACATTTATATGATAAGTTTATTTCTTAACATCATAACATAGTAATATTTAATATATCCCCATAGTGGGCGTTAAACCAAACAGGTAAAAAAAAGAATAGTTCGGACGTGATTATACAAAGAGAAATAGGTTTTACTCTTGCTTTCAGACTTAAACAAGCTTAAGATGATAAAGAATAGTATATTTTTACATGAGATGGCGATAATGTTTTGCTCCTAAATTGGCATCGTAATGAATTAAAATCAATAAATGACTATGAAAAACTAAATATGCTGACCAAGGCAGTAATTTATTTTATTAAAAACATAAACTAAACGTAACGTTTCAACCTTCTAGCAAGGTCTTCTTTAGACTCTGTATCAAGTACAAAAGTATCAAGTACAAGACTTTTGTTCTTGATACAGAGTCTGAAGAAGACCTTGCTAGAAGGTTGAAACGTTACGTTTAGTTTATGTTTTTAATAAAATAAATTACTGCCTTGGTCAGCATATTTAGTTTTTCATAATCATGGAAACAAGGCTTAATGGTGTTACAATAAATGACTATGGTGTTCTCATCGTGAAAGAGGCTAAATATATGTGCAGAATTAGAGTATGTAAAACATATCATAGCAAGAAGGAAAGATGTAATAATTGTTTGATTACTGAATTTCTCGGGAGGCTATTGAAAACATAAAAGTAGAATACAGCCCCAAAGCACATAACCAGTTGCAAAACAAGTGAAGCGACTCACGCAAGTTGTTGTACTTGTAGATTGGCATTTTCAGATTCTCTTCTTCGCTTTCTGCTGGCTCAAGTGTGTGGAAGACTCTTTGGAGAGGGACTGTTCCAATAATCACCGGCATTTCGATCACCATTGGCTGTGCTTCACCTTCGATTTCGACAGCAAACTGGGGAAGAAGAGCATCATTTATCAAAAAACTGCATAATATTAATTAATGCTTTAATGTTTGTTTTAAGAGTACAGAGCCCCTATTCAGGGGTGGGACAGAGTTAGAGAGACATTACCAAAGGAAATAAGAACATGGTGGTCATAAGGGATGGAAGTAGATGGTTAGAAAAACACTTAAAAAGGAAGATAGGCATTTGGTTATCGCTTATTGTTAGCTTAGAATTGTTATGGTTATCATCTATTGTTGGATTAGAATTGTTATGGTTAACATCTATTTTTGGCTTAGAATTGTTATGGTAACCATCTTTGTTGGATTAGAATTGTTATAGTTAGCATCTATTATTGGATTAGAATTGTTATGGTTATCATCTATTATTGGATTAGAATTGTTATGGTTATCATCTATTGTTGGATTAGAATTGTTATGGTTATCATCTATTGTTGGATTAGAATTGTTATGGTTATCATCTATTGTTGGATTAGAATTGTTATGGTTATCATCTATTGTTGGATTAGAATTTTTATGGTTACCATGTATTGTTGGCTTAGGATTGTTATGGTTACCATCTATTGTTGGCTTAGAATTGTTATGGTTATCATCTATTGTTGGATTAGAATTGTTATGGTTATCATCTATTGTTGGATTAGAATTGTTATGGTTATCATCTATTGTTGGATTAGAATTGTTATGGTTATCATCTATTGTTGGATTAGAATTGTTATGGTTATCATCTATTGTTGGATTAGAATTGTTATGGTTATCATCTATTGTTGGATTAGAATTGTTATGGTTATCATCTATTGTTGGATTAGAATTTTTATGGTTACCATGTATTGTTGGCTTAGGATTGTTATGGTTACCATCTATTGTTGGCTTAGAATTGTTATGGTTACCATCTATTGTTGGATTAGAATTGTTATGGTTACCATCTATTGTTGGATTAGAATTGTTATGGTTACCATCTATTGTTGGCTTAGAATTGTTATGGTTACCATCTATTGTTGGCTTAGAATTGTTATGGTTACCATCTATTGTTGGCTTAGGATTGTTATGGTTACCTTCTTTTGGTTTAGTGTTATGATTATCATCTATTGTTAACTAAATTCTTATGGTTGTCTATTGTTGAATTAGAATTGTTATGGTTATCATCTACGTTATTGACTCAATATGTCTTTCATATGCTGACGATGAAAAAGTTTTTAGGGAAATAAAACTGGGTCACATGTTTTAAAGTTACAAACCGATCTTCAGAGAGTGGTACAATGGTGAGAAAACAATGATGGAAATTGATCTTAGTAAATACAATGTGATTAGATATACTAGGAAACCACACTTTGTTATTTCCAATTATTTTATTACACTTCAAAAGGTTTTTACCGTGTTCTACTTATGAGGATCAAGGAATAATTATTATTTGATGAACACGTAAAAGAAACTTGTAAGAAAGCTTAAAGGTTACTGAGTTTTTATATTTTTAATTGGACTTCTTTTAAGAAATTGGAAACGTTCCGATATTTTTATGTCACAATTATACGTCCCATGCCAGAATATGGTAGTGAATTATTGAGATCGCCAGCTGAATGTCGTACACATGAAGTAGAATCAGTTCAGAAATTATTTATCAGGTTATTGTGTACGAAAATCCAGAATTCTTATGCTACGTTTAAATATAGGGAATGGATGGAAACGTAATCTACAAATCTGTATTTAAATAGTAACGAAATAAGTGTATTTGTTCATAAAATGCTCTCATCAAAGATTGATAGTGACTGTCTCTCGAGACCTATTGCTGACAAGGTTCCTAACCTAACCTAACCTAAGACACTATTCCCTCATTTCAGTAAATAGTAACAATGTTGGTGGACTAATGAAAATTCTTATAGATAATTTAAAGGATGGTGTATTGCGAACTAATTGAACATGGTGCTGTATCTGTATTTAGCGACGCTAAATATAAAAAATACAGGTACTGAACGGTTAATTATGTATGTAGTTTTCCAAAACTTTTACAAGAAGGATATATTTGACTCACATCTACTCTATAGTCGACGTCTATCATCTTGCAATATTCGCTGAGCTTGTAGTTGGCAGCAACCGGTGGTATGGGGATGAATATACCGTCCCATTCATCCGAGTCCCCAGGTCGAACCTCGCCACGGTATGCCGAGTGGATTTGCAGCTCGTCTCTTTTATGACGGAAACCTTTACTGGAAGAATACGTCACAACCTGTAAAGGCGGAGAAAACATTAGTAACCCATGACGATTAACATAGACAGAAATTTTATGTCATTACATATCTTTTCCTCCGTATGTAAAAGTAAAGTAAAGTGCTCCCCTGCGCTTTGCACCACGCCATGAAGGCATATAGGGGGTGTGGAATTAAGGTCCCACACTTTGTTGTTCACTGCCGAAGGATGTGATCAGCACCACGCCCCTGGCCGCCTTTACCCCCTAGAGTTTCCTCCAGGTACACACCTTATACGACGCTGGGTGGATATAGTCATGCAAAAACTATAAATGTCGGCAAATTACAATGTTAGGAATCATATAGAGTCACTCGGGGGAATATGCCCATCGGGGTTAAATGCCCAACCCCTCGTATCTCGCGCAACGTTAATGTTATGGCAACTCTGCGACTCTTGTTTGAAAGCGCCCTCCGTGGTGAGACGAGGCAGCAGGTTTGGAGCTTGTGAGAAGAGTCTGAAGCCATCCAGGGTTAATTTCATGAGGGAAGAAGACAATTTTTGAGGTAATAATTTTCTGGACGTTGGTGTATTAAGAGTGTGCAATAATATTCCAAGAGAGAAAGAAACTGAATTATATTTGGTGTAAAGATCAAGAGTCAGGGAAACATATCTGCAGAATGAAACTGCCGCATGGTGCTCAGAGTTGCCAACCCAGTGATTCAATTTTCTGCTTGTAGCTGTGGGGTGATATGCCCACAGAAATTAAGTACAATATGCCCATGTGCATTATTATGAGAAAAACGGACCACAATGTGACTGGATCCTGTGTATTCGTTGTAGTATGTGCATGCATGAAATATGTACCAAATTCACGTCCATGTGTCTAAAGTGCAATGCAATTTCTCACAAATGTAAAAAAAAAACAGTAAAAGAGGCTATGGTAAATTCAAAATAAATGTTGTTAGAAACGCTATGCTTGTCTATACAAATGATGTTCTGTTTACGAAACAAACGTTAATAACCTTCCAGTTAATGCTGTGTATTATTTTCCTTCAAATATGTCATGTCAAGTATTACAACAATTGTTTCTTGTATTGGGCATTTTACCCCTAATGGGTGGGAATTTTACCCTGAACAGGGGTGATTTGCCCAAATTGATGTTCATCTGTTTTAATTGCTATGGTTCGTTTGCTAGAAGACTTACAGTAATAAAACTTATAGGTAACAATAACAAAACGTGTAGCTTTAATTTGACATCCTTTTCATTGCGACACTCCTTCATTTAGCGAAGCTATAAACCGCCAAAAAAAGTTGGGCGTATTCCCCCGAGTGACTCTATTATTATTTTACAGTACCCTTCGGCATGTAAATACACATGGATCTGATGTACCATAAAAATAGATTAAGTGGTATCTGACTCTGATTGATATCTGTGTATTCTGAAGGAGTGCAAAAAGAAAAAGATCTGATCATCAACAAAGTGATAGGCTGGATGTTTACAGAAAGGAAGAATGGAAGGCGAATCCACTTTCTATCTAAATAGTAGGCTCGAGTTTGAACTTGTATACAACGCCAAAGTATTTTCAATCCAATTTGAGTTTTATTGATTGATTAATTTGATCTATTTTACTTCACTTTTTGTGCCACTTTTGGCTAATTTGCGAGGATGGGGATAAGTGGTGATATGATGAAATTGATGAATGGACACTCGCAAAGGTCCATTCCCAGGCCATGGAACTCGGGACCCCTGGCATGTGCTAACCACTCCGCCACGGCGGCCTGCAATTTGAATTTTATGATTTATATGATTTATAAAGTAGTAGTCGTAGTAACTAATAATAATAACAATAGCAATAATAATAATAATAGCTAATAATAATAATAATAATAATAATAATAATAATAATAAACGTTTCTATGACACTGCCTCCCCGTGAGAAAAATCTTGCGGGCGCCTTTGTATATGATTCTGAAATTTTATCATTGGCTGCTTTTTTTCACCACGTTCTAAATCCCATCATTTTCCTGTCGTGGTTGCGCACCTGGTAATGAAATACAATTTGGAAATAAAAACGTTCATCTGTTCCACAAGTGACATCTTGTGACTGAAACCACGCCCGTAGCCAGGCAGGGGCCAGGGGTGCTCACCCCCCCTGACACTGCCGTCAGCCCCCTTGACATTAGGGAAAACAATCTTGTGTAATTTGTTTTCAGTAAAGAGTGAATATATTATTCTGCTCCCAAATTTGAAGGATACATTCACAGGGAATGAACATCAGCTATTACATTCGTTCATCTTATTTATAAAAAATCTAAATAGCGGCACGTATTTAGAAGATTCTCTTCTCTAGACTTTAGAAGGTTCCTTTATAAGGCAGTTTCTTTATCTGTTCCCCTGTTGCGAGCTGCAACCTCCCGATTAGACAGAAATCTGTAACTTTGACACGACGTCATCAAGCAAATTCCCTCGGTATCTGCGTTCAACATTACAAAGGGGAGTTTTATTGTTTCGGCCAGGGAGTGGAATGTATGCTAGTCACCATGACTGAATACTGTCCATTTTTCTCGTGTGATATAAATATCTGTATCATCAAAAGTAGTATAGAGTGTTGATATGATCCACATTTTTATGTGACGTCACCAGTAGAAAATATGTCACTAATGTATTTATTTTTGTGAAGGAAAGCGTAATTTCTTTGTTATTATTTAATAATGCACCTTGTTTATAATGTATATCTTTTGTTTATTGTTTATTGTATTTTATGCTACATTATGGGTAATTTAATGTATCTTTGTTTGAGAGAGTGCTCTATACGAATTTGTATTTCTAAAACATGCATAGATGTCAACTTTGTTGGTAGAATCTTTTTGTAAATAGTGAGTGATACATCTGTACTTGAATCGAGGATATCGCGTAAGAAATAACACACTTTTTCGCCACGGATCGACGAAGCTTTTAAACTTAAAAAGAACTCCTCGGTGTTGTGCATACATCTTGGTATGGTAGTTCGGGGCACAAGGTAGGCCTATGTGATCATAGGCTTGCCGATAGCCACGCATTGAGTTTATGCGTTTTAGTTGAGTCAATTCATCGACAAAGGGAAATCCTCGCCTTCGTCTCAAGTATATTTGCATTATAATTGCAATAAATAAAGAATAAAACCTTTCAGTTTATACATAGTGCAGTAATGTGGTTTTATTTCTCTGTGCTGTGAATATTGTCTTTGCCTAACACTATCCCTGTACCTGAGAGGAGTCTGTGTACTTCACCGAGTCTCATCGTTCAACGCTGAATATTATTAAGTTAATATTAATAGTATAATAATACAACGCGTCAACTGGCACGAACGTATCAGTGTGTGGTAAAAGATGATTTCAGTAGCAGTCAATTGACACTTCAAGCGATATTTTAAAAGATACTAGTATTTAGAAAAAATGCAATATTTATATGATGTTTCTAATATATATATGAGGGAAGCAAACGCACTGCGAACAGCTTCTTGAAGTTCCCCAGTTGTCTGATAACGATTATGGGCGACTTTCTGATTGATGTGACCCCATAGCGCATTATCACAAGATGTCAGATTTGGACTTTGGGGTGGCCGTTTTAGAGGTGCTGGTAAATTTGGCGATCCACGTCCAATCCATTTGTCTGAACACATCATTGCGGTATTCTCTTAAAATGGCCACCCCGAAATCCAGATCTGAAATCTTATGTTACGGTGGATTTCACATTGCACCTCGAGGCGAATAATACTGTGCCATGAAAATGGCGGTGTGCACACAGATCCTCTATAGTAAATGGTGGTCATTGGTCTGATTTCATGGCTACCATCCTCTCATCATACGCATGCTGTTAAAATCAAATTCTGCAGGTTTATCTACAATTCAAAGGGGGGAAATAGGACTTTTGGTACACCCTGTGTATGTGTGTGTGTGTGTATATATATATATATATATATATATATATAAAAACTTAATGAACCCTACTGTCCCCTCTATCACACCATATTTACCTTTATTTAATACTGTTAAACTTTTGAAAACTGAACTTGGTTTACAAAGCCCCCCCTGATAATCCATGAGCCCCCCTGGATATCAATTCTAGCTACGGGCCTGACTGAAACACTAACATATCTTCCGTTTTCCGGCTTGGTGCGGGGTGTAAAAGATGGTGCTTCCCAAACACACCCAAATGTCAACATCCCTTCCACGTCCTCGAACCTGGACGGCATTTTGCAGACTATTGAGGCTGTGGCGTTTGGACTCAGTCTGTGGGGGGCGTGTTCTGTCATCCATACATATTTGTGATTGTCCCTTCATCTATCTCGTCATCATTCATCATCATTTTCGGAATTAGACAAAAGAGGCAGAAACGCAACGCGATGTAAAATTAATCAATATAATAGTGTCATGATTAACCTATCTGTGCATAAAGCTGACCTCCCGTTCCCCAACGTCCTCACGTGAGTACAAAGTTGACCGCGCAATGTTGTTTGGTCATGCCATCTTGTATGGATTGTGTTGGTAACACTGGAGGAACATGAAGACGAAAAATCGATGGAAAAGTCTATGACGTCATAACGAAAAGGATACGTCACGTAAACCGGAAGTTTTCAACCTGCAACTGCTTTAATGTGGTCTCAGGCCACCGCTAATACTTTAAAAAGCCAAGGCTGCTTGCATGGTGATACAGTGCCCCCTTCCTACCCCCACCCATATTTCATCTTCCTTTCCTTCTCGAAGGCTAAGGCCTGCACAGTCGAAATAAACCTTGAGGAGAAAAGTTAACCTCTTTGTCCTCTATCTCGTGGGGAGTAAATCAAATGGGGCACAATTTCAATGAGCATGATATTTTTCATACAAGGACGACACGGGAGTCTGGCTTTACTGTTGGCGTGTTTTGTATACTGCAGTCGAGACGGTGACACTTTTTGGCACTCTTTGCCTTCTAATTGGTTCCAAAGTGTTTGGTGTCTGCAAAGTTTGCACCACGTTCTGGAACGGTGTACGTTGTGGTGTATACTCACTTGGTACATTGGCCTCCCCGATGGCGCAGTGGTAGCGTCGTCGCCTTGTGATCAAGGGGTCCCGGGTTCGATACCCGGTGGAGGCACATGTGGTTCGGATCCCACTTTGAACTGTAGGTCCAGTCCCGATTAGCCTTACTGTGCACCAAATCAAATCAAAAAATCAAAATCACTTGGTACATGTTAACCAATCAAATTGATGTTGAAAGCAGCAGACAGGCGTTTGTTGAATCTTTTGGACTTGAACACCGCTTATTGTCCCCTTGGTTCAACACGATTCTTCGCCGCAACCGAATTGCGCACACTTTAGATCTAGAATTGCGCACAAATCTCACTGACCTGTTTTGCGCACAGATTTTGATCCAACGTTGCCACTTTGATAGCTTTAAAGTCTGTGCGCAAAACTGTTTTTTTTTTCTTTAGACAAGAAGAGAGAGAGAAATTAGAAATAAAATAGTAAATCTATTGAGGATGAAATAAAAAAAATAATTTGACCAGTAAATGTAGCACGTCAAGATACAATTTTCATACCAATTTACATAATACAGTAACTCAACATTGATGTTTTCAAGATACAATTTTCATACCAATTTACATAATACAGTAACTCAACATTGATGTTTTCAAGATACAATTTTCATACCAATTTACCCAAACTCAAATGTTAGGTTAGGTTACATTCTAATCCACCAATCAGGTTCATCCTCCATTCCTATCTAATGCTACCCTTTCAGTAAAAACACGTGTAAGTCCATACACAGAGACACACAAACAAACACAACAGAAGTGAGAACGGCTTGAGAACATTTTACATCTGACAACATCGCCTCATTGTTTTGTGCGCAATCCTGTACCTTGTGACAGCTTGTCAACGGCTTATCAGATACCACTGACAAAACCGGAAAAGTGTGTGCAATCCGGCTGTAGCCGATTTCTTTGCACCAGCCTGACTGACACTGGAAACACCTGCACTACACCTGGCGTCAAGAAATGTAACTAACTAACAGCGGCTACTGAGTCCAAACGCTAAAGGGGAGGTAATACATTGAGGAGTATTTCAGACCGAAGCGACACTTGTAGCATAGAACCGAACCATCAGTAATCACTGTAACTTTTCGAATCAAAGCAACACGACAAATTGCACGTGTCGCTTGGACTGGACCGTGCATTGTATCAGTCCGTAGTACGCGCATGCACGGTGAATGTTTTGCTTTAGGGAGATATCACACGATACAAGTCGCCTGACGATTTCACCCGTCGAACGCAGGCTTGTTGATGATTGGCTTGTTCCCAAGCGTCATAGACGCTTGTTGCTTCGGTGTAAATTCTACGTGTCGCTTGCAGCTTGTAGCTGCAAATCCCCCTTATGGATATTTCAGACCGAAGCGAAAGGCCACACATGCCGCTTGGGAACGAACTAATTACCGAAAACGTTTCTAGCGGCATGACAGGCCACACAAGCCTGTTTTCCATTGGTGAAATCCTCAAGCGACAATTGTAGCATGTGTCTTCCGTGAGAAATCTCCCTACTGGAGCTTTCAGACCGATCTACATGTCGCTCGGACTGAAACGTTTTCTCAACAGCGTGCATCGTGTCGCCTCGGTCTTGTGTTCAAGCATGCGCAGTGAATGTTCTTTCAGGGAGCTTTCACACCGAATCAACAGTGGAGTTCACACGGACCACTTACGTTCAGTCAGTGTTGTTGTTAAGTTCTTGCTGCAGATAGCACTTTTTGCTGTATTCCAAAACGGAACACTTTATTCTAAGCATCAACGTGGACTAATTATATTTGAGTAATTAGGTATTAATAATATTTAACATACCAATATATATATAAGGTCTCTCTGATGGCGTAGTGGTAACGTCGTCGCCTTGTCCACTGTAGGTCCAGTCCCGATTAGTCTTCTGTGCATAAGATGGACTTAAAACTCAAATCACACCATACCAATATTCAACATATGATGGATTTAGAACCATACGTTTGCTTGAGGCTACTGTATGTATACACTTCTTGCATTCATTACTGCTTTCACTTTTCTGTACAGTAATACAACATTGAAACTTTGCACAGTTGCCTAGTATTTAAGCCAAATGTCCATGCCTTGAGTTCTATTTCAATGCAGTAGAACAGGAAAACAGGCAACATGAAGAGGCTTGCCGTAGTCTGTGAGTCAAGGATATAGTTGTAATCTGAACCACCCCCTGCCATGTTTTGCTTTTTTCCCCCTTAACGTTTCACCTTCACAGAAGAGAAGATAGCACACTAAAATGATGAGGATTCAACTCGAACACGCAACCTAGGTTCCCCAACCAACGTAGGTTATTTGAATGCACGCTAGATGGGGGGGCAGATGGTATCAATATTCTTCCTCGTACTTTCGTGTTGTTTCTTTCTTGTAATTCACCTACCGTGCTTCTTTAAGAACAGAAAATTGATTCCCTTTGTTGTAGCCCACAACCTCTTGATTCTTGTGCAGAATGCTGGAGTATTGAGTACAGTACGTGAAAAAGATACAAGTTTTTTTCATTACTGAATCGAGATATCGATTTGTATGCTGCTTGTTCACAGCTAGGGCGGTATAATTTTCTCAACTGCTCTGCGAATCAATTTTATTTATTGAGGTTTCGTGACCTCCATAAAGTTTGATTCAACAGACTGCATGCTTGGGACGCATGCTGATGAATTGTGGGGCAATAGTGGGGTAATTTTATAATTGTGTACTGCAGAGCGTAAGGTGTTTATTTTCTACTTTTCTACTTCGTTTAACGATAGGGTTGTTATGTGGATCAGACGTAATCTGTTTTTCTTTATCCCTCTCACTTCCCTTCTTCCCCTTCTGTTCCGTTCTATCCGATTATCTCTCCCCTCCCTTTGTTTTTTCTGTTTCCTTCTCCCTCTGTTTCTCTCCGATTATCTCTCTCTCTCACTGCTTTTTTCCTCGTGTTAACTTATCTCTTTGTTTCTCTCTTGCTATCTACATATCTCTTGTGTGTTTCTCTCTCTCCCCCTTCGTTTCTTTCTCTCAGTTCTCTCTCTCTCTCTCTCTCTCTCTGTGTGTGTGTGTGTGTGTGTGTGTGTGTGCATTTGTTTTCTCTCTCCCTGCTTATCCCTCTCTCTTCTTCTTCTTATTTTTGTTAGTTGCCTCTCTCTCTCTCTCTCTCTCCATCTCTTCTCTTTCTGTGCGTGTTTGAGTTATTTCTTCATCCCTGTTTGTCTCTTTTTCTTTATCTTTCTTTTCCTTCCCCCTCTCTATCGGATTCATTCTATCAATGTTTTTCTTTCAGATTTCCTAACACAGCTGGGATGATTTCTACAGAGCGATTACATTCCCGAAGTCATCTGAAGTTTCTTCGCTAGAACCATCGGTAAGTACTACACAGATACATACATTTTGAAAAGTAAATGTTTCCGTCGTTTGGATTTGTAATGTAAGGGAGAAAAACACCATTTATTAGCTAATCGAAAAATGATTGATTGATTGAGTTTGGTCTACTTTATGCACAGAAGGCTAATCTGGACTGGGCCAACAGTTTAAAGTGGTATCGAACCCGGGACCCCTTGAGTACAAGGAGCTAATCGGAAAAGTGGGATGAGGTATCGGGGAACAAGTTTGTGCAATCAAGCTCAACGTTCGTGCAAGTCGTACCTCGTAGCGTCCTTCACATTCGAGAGGACGTAATTTTAACTCGCCTTCGTATTGGACACAGCTGTCTCATCCATGGTCATTTTTCTGCAAATCATTTGACCCTCCAGTGTCGTGTCTGTAATGTTGGTTTAAGTGTCCGGCATATTCTTGCACGGCATATTCTTGGTGACTTTGTTTTAGCAAATGTTTTTAGCTTCTTGAGAAGTGCGGGCCTTTTACACTGTTTGTGAGGAATCCCGGCTTGGTCATAGATGTTCTCTGTGAGGGTTCCCTTCATCAATTTCATCATATCATCATTCATCATCATCTTAGCGATTAGCCGAAAGTGGTAGAAAAGTGAAGTAAAATAAACCAAATACATTTTCCCCCTGTAGTTTACGGGTATTACAAGCATATGAAAACAGTTTTTCGTTGTGACGTTTCAGGAGAGTACACGCTCCCTTCATCACATTTTTTTTTTTTTACTGGAAAGTAATTCTACAATGCAAGCAACGCGTACATACAAGAAAAACTATTAAACCAAATCAGTTGATCATTCAACCAATCATTGAAGGGTCTCTTTACACCACATTCTTAACTTTAAGGTAAGGGAGAATGCTTTCATCACATACCTTGAAGGGTACAAAATGGCCATGTATATGCCGACGCACTTAAAACCTTTAACATATTCATTCATTACTTTCTTGAGGAGGAAACTCCTCGATAATTCTAAACTCTTGTTCCTAAATCAAGAATCCTTTCATCCTTATATTTGTAATTGCGATAAAGATCTTTATTACCGCAACTGATTCTTGATTTGTTTCACAAGATTAAGGTAAATTTTTGTACAATATTTACTATTTTTGTAAAAAATTTTCCTTCCTTTACACGAGAGGCTGTTCTGGAAGTAGTATGCACAATGTTATCGATATGTAATGATAAGTCGATAGTCTATATCGTTCGATTGATCGTTTCTTCTTCTGATTGCAACTCACCTGATAGAACTTGACGGAGCTCTGCAACACCTTCTTGTCGCTCATGTTGATGACCTCCGCACACACCTCCATGCACTCCCCTGGCACGTGACCTCTTCGTTTGATGCGAGCCTCAACGATTATCGTCCCCTTCTTGCAACAGAAGAAGCAGAAGTTTGTTGTTCTTTGTCCACCAATAGAGGCCTGAAAGACGAGGCAAAGTAGTGAAATGTTAACTGTTTTCGTGTTTCTCGTTGAATACAGATTGTAAAGACATTTTTCAACAAACGTGGACATTTTATCTTGATTATTGTGTTAAAAGCTTTCCCTTTCTTTTCTGTCGGTGTTCTTTTTGTGATCATCCCATAGAGTGGAGGATGAAGAGAAGCAGAAATACCGTAAGAGAGGAAATGAAAAGAGCCAAGGAGAAAGAGGAAGTAAAGGAGAGGAAGATAGAAATTGATAAACAGGTTGTAAGGGAGAGATAGAGAGAGAAGAAGAAGGAAGAGTTAAAAAAGATAAAGATAGAGTAAAAAGGGAAATAAAAGTTGAAAGAGAAAACGAAAGTTGGAAAAGAGAGAAAGAGAGAGGCAGAAATGGAGTTGAGATGGAGGTCATGAATTCATCCTCATCGTCGCGATTACCCTAAAGAGGAAAAAGGTAAAGCTTCCCCTGTATATTGCAACACGCCATCAAAGCATAGGACGGAATATGGAGGTGGTATGAAATTCATAATCTCAGCTATTTGTGTAGGTGACCACGATCCGGCCTTTTCACCACACCAGGTTTGTCCTCCAAGTACGTATATATTAGATGATGGGTAAACCCTAGAGCCGCTCTATGCAGGGGGAATTAATATTAGTTCTATGTATTTTACACTTAAAAGCACTAAAAACAATAATAGTAGTATTAACATAAAATAACTTTCTTGAGTTACACTTGCAAACATTATGCACAACCCCAGGCTTCTCCATTAGCATAGTAGTAAGGTCGTCGCCTTGTAAGTAAGGTATCCTGGGTTCGATATCCGGTGGAGGCACACAGAGGTTCGCATCCCACTTCAAACTCTAGATCCATTCTCGATTAGCCTTTCGGTGCATGAAGTGGAGTCAAACGACAAATTCTGCAAAACCCAAACCATCCATTTATGAATCAAACCACATCTCTAAACAAGTACGCTTTTCTAAACGCTGAAAAAAAATTAAAGTTGGTCAATACCCATTTGATAGCGTTACACAATTGCATCATAACAGAATTGACGTCTTAACCTAAGAAAAGTATGCTTGTATTATGTTCAAAATTTCAAATGCCGAATTACTAATTTTATGCGAGGGAGTGACAACTCACGTCCGTTTTGTGGTTCATGTTGAGGTCGAGGGAAGAGCTGACGGTGAAGAGCGCCATCCGGCGGACGTTCGGAAGCCACATTCTCTCCAGGATGACCTCGCAGTAGTAGCGCACGTACCCATAGCGGCCCTGGAACGAGGTTGGAAGTTTCGTTGGCAGCGTGTACTGGAAGGGAAAGGCGTGCGAGCCTGTCCACAGGCACTCCTTCATACCTGGAAGAACAGAATAGGCTCTTAGATATCTATGTTGACTTAAGGCGAAGAGAGAGGCGTGCACTTATTTCAGTATCGTCGGAATGGAAACTGCTACTAAAAACAAACCTGACTATACATGAGAGTATATATATATATCTCCCAAAGTGGAAGCAATTCTTCAAGTTGGTTATCAAGCTGTACAAGATGTGTGAAGAATGAACTTTCAGCAGTCCAAGGATAGTAAAATTTTAATATTTATAGAGCCTTAATTATAAAACGAATAGTTATAACTTGATGTTAATGATTATATTCATAAGATGTTACTTATTATTATTATCCTTAAACAGATTACAGTTAGTAATAATTAAATAATAATATTATTTGTTAAAATAATTAATCATATGTAATATACGGGGTGATCCTTTTGGGTATGGATAAAATAATATGGATGTGAAATGTTTTCGGTCAAATGTAATTACCTGAAATATTGTATACAAAAGACTGAAAGGTGGGAGTTTTCATTTTTATACACTACTAACAGTTTGGTACAGTTTTCAGTTTTCTTCATGGCCTCCATTGCGAACTCTGCACAACTCATAACGGCGATTCAATTCATTTCACGTCTGGTGTAACATCTCTGGGGTGATTCTGTCGAAAGCCTGTGTGATTTTGAGTTTCAAATCGTCAATGTGGGTTTCTGTGAATAGACAGTGTCTTTAACGAAACTTCAGACGAAGAAGTCTGGAGGGGTTAAATCTGGGGAGTTGGGAGGCCAAGCAATTGAACATATTTAGCCCGTTGCTGGTTCGTAAACGCCATTTTAACCATAACAAATCAGTTCAAACTTCATTGTTGCCAACACACCACAGCAAAACTCCCATGTTTCACGCACGAAACTAACAACACGAAAATTTTCCTACTATCACATTTACGTTTCTATTGATGTTTTATTTTATCCATACCCAAATGGAAAACCCTGTATATTTCCATTTAAACGATTGCAACGTGCATGTAATACTTATATAAAGGGTGTCTCAGAAATATTTTAGTTTTTAAAACTATTAAAATATGTACTTAAATTTTTTGTATAAAGATAAATTTATTAACAAGAGAAAACTTAAACATTAAATTTTTATTTGTGGACAAGAGTATTGGACAAGTGGTGACCGTTCATGTTTTCACATTCAATTATTCTTGAACTAAAGTTTTCGATCACTTGCCGAAGAATTGCACGAGGAATTGCATTGATTTCATCTGTAATGCTTGGCTTCAGTTCTCACAAATTTTGTGGCATTGGGGTGTATACCTCACTCTTTCAGTAAGTGTTTTCAAACTTTTTCACCCAATATTTAATTAAATTTGCGCTTGGGACGTCTCTCATTCCTGCCAGGTTATAATGATGCCGGCACAGCAACATAAGAATCATTATTCTTATAAAACGCACGTTGTTGCCCCGTAAAGCGCTCCATGGTAACTAAAAATTAACAATGTTGCCAAGCGTTTGCGATCTATCTCATTTCTTCGTTATGTGCGAATTGCCCCAGAGGGCGGTTTCAAGAACGAGAATATTTCTGAGACACCCCTTATAAACAATATTGTCATTCTTCATTGTTGTGTTCATTGTAAGAACAAATTCATAGTTCTGTTCTCAACTTTTGAAAAATCTATCAAAACATGTCCTAACTTTTACTTGTTCAGACTACATACACTTAATTATTTCCATTAATAAGATATTTTTGAAAAACTCAATATGCTGTCCAAGGCAGTAATTTATTTTATTATAAAACATAAACTAAACGTAACGTTTCAACCTTCTAGCAAGGTCTTCTTCAGACTCTGAACCAAGTACAAATGTAACAACGTACAAAACAGGACGATATATATACACAAACATTACTCCCCTCCAGACTATTAGAAAGTTGTTCTTCAACATTCTAGCAGGTGGCTTTCCCTTGTCAACTGTACTTTCACCTAAAATGCTAAACATATTTTCTTCCATCTAGAATGTGGCTGTACTCTTTATCTCACGCTCTTTTTCCTTAATTTTTCTTCCTTCTTCTCTCCTCTTTTCTCTTGTCCTTTCCACTCTTTCTAACAGCTTCTTCCATTCTTTGTTTAACTTCAGTCCCACATTCCAGTTCATTGTCTCTTCTTCACCTTTCTTCTCTATTTCCTTGGAGTCCTTCCATTTTCTCACTAGTATTCTCTTCTCCATTCCTATCTGCTTACCCTCATCCCACTCTGTCATGTCCTGTTTCTCTCGTGTTTTTAAATATCGTATTTCTCTCTCTCTTAAGTCGTACATCATCCTTATGTTGTTTCACCTGTCTTTCAGCCTCTTTTTCGTTTCTCCTATGAACACACTCTGACATTGAGTTTTTCATATCATGGAAACAAGGCTTAATGGTGTTATAATAGGATATTTTTCCATAAATTTTGGAATATACTAAGGTTGAAAGAAATAAGATTATAGTTATTGAATAATATAAACCAGAATAAAAATTTTCAAAATTCTTCCAAGTAATATATTCAAATGATAAATTGTTGATTTAATTATGTAATTATTACAAAAGGTTTACTATATTGATTGGAATGCTTTGGAGGCGTTAAACCCCGTTCACTTTATTTGGCCATGGTTGCAGGTTCGATTCCCGGTCAAGGCATGGGCGTTTCTTCATCGAGACGGGCAACGTACAATAAGTCAAATCATAGGCGTGCAAAAGGGGGGGGGGCAGTTGTCCCCTAATTATCGACGTCCGTAGATTTTTTCAACGGAGAAACAAGCAAGGTATTTTTCCATGGGGTATATTACCTCGATAATACGTAGTGTTGCCCCCTCAAAAAACACCACTTGAATTTGAAATTAGCGCATTAATGTAAATTACTATGACTGAAATCGAATTATACATGTGAAATATATACTTTTATGAATGAATGGGAAAATAACGTGGTAGAAAAAGGAGGTGACAAAATTATTCTGTTTTACAGATATGTGGACGATTGTTTCGGCATATGGAAGGGAACGAAGAGGCAGCTCGACTCGACATATTTGCCAAAGAAATACAAGATGAAGAAAGAGGGGTATTATTCGAACACGAAATAGAAAAAGAAGACAAGATAAGCTACCTAGATAAAGTGATGTAAGTGAGGTGACAAAAAGAAATTTTATAAAGAATATGGAGGACAGAATCAAGAAAATATGCACGAAATGTGAAAAAGAAGACAAAATAAATAACCTAGGGAAACAGCTGGAAATGAATGGCTACGAGAAAGAGGATAGACTGGACTTAAAGAGAAGAAGGAAGAAAAGTGACAGGGGATAATTGGAAGAGAAAGAAAAAGAGAGGAAGTTTGGAATAAGGAGTATGGGGAAGACCACAGAAAAGATATGCAAAGTGCTTAGGAAAGCGTGCGTTAAAACTAACAGGAAGTGAAGGAGAAGCATCTTAAGAATAGCGAAGAATGAAAAAAAGGAAAACATAGTAGAAGAGGAAGAGGAATGGATTATCTACGAAGTGAAATGTAAAGATTGTCAGAGTGTGTACATAGGAGAAACGAAAAAGAGGCTGAAAGAAAGGTTGAAGAAACATAGGGATGATGTACGACTTAAGAGAGAGAGAGATACGATATTTAAACACACGAGAGAAACAGGACATGACATAGAGAGGGTTGAGGCTAAGCAGATAGGAAGGGAGAAGAGAATGCTAGTGAGAAAATGGAAGGAGTCCAAGGAAATAGAGAAGAAAGGTGAAGAAAACGCAATGAACTGGAATGGGGGACTAAAGGTAAACACAAAGAATGGAAGAAGGTGTTAGAAAGAGTGGATAGGACAAGAAAGAGGAGAGAAGAAGGAAGAAGAATGAAGGAAATAGAGCGACAGATAAAGAGTCCAACCACATTCACTTTCAGGTGAAAGTAAAGTTGACAAGGGAAAGCCACCTGCTAGAATGTTCCAGAACAAGTTTCTAATAGTCTGGAGGGGAGTAATGTTTGTGTATATATGTCGTCCTGTTTTGTACCTTGTTACATTTGTACTTGGTGCAGAGTCTGAAGAAGATCTTGCTAGAAGGTTGAAACGTTACGTTTAGTTTATGTTTTTTATTAAAATAAATTTCTGCCTTGGTCAGCATATTGAGTTTTTCATATCATGGAAACAAGGCTTAATGGTGTTCTACTTTTAGCTTGACATTCGATTTCTAAGGTGGAGATGTGGCCATCTTTGCCCCCTTCCCTTTCAGACGTTCGTGTCCCTACATTATTATACTTTCACCTAGAAATTTAGTGTAGAGGAATCTTATCGCTGTTATTAAACGATATTATACTCTTAAAGAAAATAAAGTAGTTTCAATCCGATTAAAATTCAAAGCAGTGGGTGCAGTGGCGCAACGACAGGGGGGCAATGAGCAGTGCTCCTTAAGTGCATGGATATAATTCTTTGGAGAAAAGATGCGCTGCACATTTCAGAGACAATTTATTTATTTGCGATGGTGCCTCTGAGTCATTCCATGCCAAATCAACACAGCCCACTGCATTTCTCGTGAAATTCTAGCCTGATTTAACGCATCACCTCACCCCCCTTCCATTGAAAATGTTAGAGTTGATTTCAATATGGCTGCCAATAATATGGCGGACCTCTGCTTGATACACACAACTATAGTTCCCCCTGGATACAACATCTTTCTATCATGACCAAATGTACCCAGCACAACTCCCTCATATTTTGTACGGGATGTTAAGGGACCTTTGACTCACCCTAGTACATTGTAAGGTGCCTTTATCAGTCACATAGCTATATAACAGTTGGGCTGAAAAGTTCGTAGCCTAACATAGTAAAAAATATTTTTTTGACAAATTCGATTTTATTATTCAATATAGTTGCCTTTGAGGGCGATACAACGATTATAGCGGTCATACAATTTTTCGATGCCATTTTTATAGTACGATTTCTCTTTAGCCTCAAAATAGGCCTCAGTTTCGGCGATTACCTCTTCATCAGTGCTAAATTTCTTTCCAGCGAGCATTCTTTTAAGGTCTGCAAACAGGAAAAAGTCACTGGGGGCCAGATCTGGAGAATATGGTGGATGGGGAAGCAATTCGTAGTCTAATACATATAATTTTGCCATCGTTTTCATTGATTTGTGACACGGTACATTGTCTTGATGAAACAGCACTTTTTTCTTCTTCAAATGGGGCCGTTTTTTCGTGATTTCATCCTTTAAACGCTCCAACAACGCTATGTAATAATCTCAGCTATCTCGATCAACTTCACTTTACGATCATTTAAAATTATTTTGTGGACTTTTTTTATGTTTTCGTCGGTAACAGCCTCTTTGGGGCGTCCACTGCGTGCATCGTCTTCGATGCTCATTTCGCCTCGTTTAAATTTAGCAAACCACTTCTCAACGGTTGATTTTCCTGGTGCAGAGTCCGAATAATGTTTATCAAGCCAAGCCTTGGCTTCAACAGTATTTTTTTTCGCCAAAAAGCAATGCTTTATTAACACACGAAATTCTTTTTTTATCCATTTTTTCACAATAACAAAAGCTGTTTTACTCACAATGCTATATCTCACGAACTAATTAACCGGCAGCTGTAAAATTTATACACGTATCTTTTTAAGGTTAGTACTAAGTAAAAATCACATGGATTTAATTCTAGTAACGCCATCTATGAGTCAGCTTAGGAACTTTTCAGCCCAACTGTTATATTATTTTGTATCTTCTGATCCCATGGCAGTCCCAGCATGATTTTTCATATGTTTTAGAGTATAGCATGATGTGTCAAACATATTTTTTTCATGATTTTTGGTGATGACATGTTTTGAGATATTCAAGGTCAAAGGTAAACGTCACGTGACAAAATTTTATTTTTATCCAAATGTTGACTTGTTACATATCATTGGAAAGTCTGTTCAATTTTCTGAACAATAAACTTTATTTGAGCTTTGTAGGCCAAATAGGGGCGGAGTTACAACACATTTAGTATAGCTAAACGGGCTCAGAAAGATCAATTTCTGCGCAATTTGATAATTACAAAACGCACGGGACTCAAAATTTTCACAGTTACTAAGTTCCATGGATAGTTTCAACTCCCCAAATTTCACGAAAATCGAAGGTGGTCGGGTTGAAAATTGCACATATCTATGTTGATTTGGCATGGAATGACTCCTCTATGTTGCTGCAGCTTGTATATACCCATCAATGCAATGAAACTAAAACAGTGAGATACAATGAGGTTTTTCTCTCCCGACTGAACTTTCATCAAAGCTTTTGCCCCCCTCCCCCCTAATCAGAGGGTCTGCGCACGCCTATAAGTCAAATACAATATCACACAATATGTTTTGCATTTCGGAATGCAAATTTGACAGTAGTGTATGAGGACAAATGAACAATACTTGGAGTCAGCACGCGTCGAGATTGGGACAGGTTATCAGGAACATGCATTGAATACAAATCTCCACATTTCCTCCTCATAAGATATGTATCAGGACGGGTCGATTATCTAGTTCGAGATCATGAGCGACGAAACAGACCCAAGTGATCTAGATAAAAGCCACAAGGTCAAGTTTTGTCTCGAATCGTTTTCCTGGTGAATCCTTACTTCTCCTCTCCTCCCCGTTAATTTGCGTTCCCCCCTCTCTCTGTGTGATTTTTTAAGTTACATCTCTATCCGCTGAACTCCTTTGCATCGTGGGGTTAGTACAGCGCGCTACAACGACAGGGGTGTCGAGTTCGAATCCCGCCACGGGCATGGGTGTTTTTTGCGAGTGTTCCTTCAGCAATTTCATCATATCCTCATCGTCGCGATCGGCCAAAAGTGGCAGAAAACTGATGATAAATAATAAAAATTAAATCGTAATGCAGCTATAGTATAATCCTTCACTGTCGTCTTATCAATTTTTAGGGTATTTATTCCGAAACTAGCAATAATACTAATACTGTCAACATTGTCGCAAGGGATCGTCACCTCTACTCAGGCCCGTAGCTAGAATTGATCTCCAGGGGGGGGGGGGTCACGGGTTATCAGGGGGCTTTGTAAACCAAGTCCACTTTTTAAAAAAATATTGAATGAAGGTAAATTATGTGTGTGTGGGGGGAGGGGGCGCTCATTCATTTATAAATATCATAGACTACACAGATACTACATTTTTCTACATCTTTTAAAACATCTCTTGAAGTGTTAATTGACTGATACTGAAATTATCCCTTACGCACCCCATACTATTTTAGATGATACAGATATGTATATCACACACAAAAAACGCATAATATTTAATCACAGTGCCTACAGTATATTCCACCCCCGGCCGAAGCAATTAAACTCCCCTTCCTTCCCAAAACTTGGGAGCTGTTGTTGACCTTTGACGCAGATGCGGAGGGAACTTGCATGATGACATCAAAGTCACAGATTTCTGTATAAACTGGAGGTTGCAACAGGGACAGTGAAGGTACAGATAAAGAAGCTCCCCTGTTCATATTATGTGGATTTATCCTTAAAGTTGTGAGCTGTCTACATTTTCACTCTTCACTGCAAACAAATTATGCAAAATAGTTTACCTAATGTAAAGGGGGCTGACGGCAGTTCCAGGGGGCTGAGCCCCCCCTAGCCCATGCCTGGCTACGGGCCTGTCTCTACTCCTTCCAAATTTTGCTCCTTCAGCATCCACTTTGCCACTGGGCTTGTGGCGCCCTTGTGCCTTTCCCCCGTGGCTAATGCTGTGTCTACTCATGGTTGACACATAACACTAGCCAGTGATACACTACCCGCCCTCATTACCCTAAAGAGGCAGAAAAGAGACGCATAGAAAATAACTAATAGGTACCCATGGACTTCTGGTTTAGTAGTTGATGCTACATTTTACTTTAATCAAATCAGAATGATAATGGTGCTTCAGGTGTTTGCAATTTGATTTATTAAGACAAGGCAACCTGTCCTGGCTTCAACAATAATTTGATGAAGTTTCATTGGCGTTTTCACCTGTATGAGCATGGTCAATAGAAATAATAATTATTATCGGTGTAGTATTATTGTTTTGTAATTCCTGATTTCAATTTCTATGCCCAAAACGTGAACGAGGAAGGACTCCCTTTCCAGTACATTATTTTTCAATTCGTAAAGTGCAGTAGGGTGCGTTAGCCTATAATTTAAACTCAGCATACGCCACTGGTGTTTTCCTACTTTTGTCGTGCAATCACGGAAACTTTCAATGGATCATTACAACCCACAGCTCTACAAGTAGTGCATTCTTATTCTTTGTTATTCTTAACGTATCATATGTGCAGTATTTAGTATTTGTAGCAGCGATTGTACTACATTACAACTCCATTAGTTGAGTGATTGAATTAAAAACAGGGCTTACCAATCACATTATTTATTCGGAGGAAATACCCCGTGTACCCATCCCATTCCGGGTATTCACATGGCTTTACCGTTGGTATTTTCATAATAAATAGCACACTAAACCATAAAGAAGAAACTATTTTTAGCATATTCATCCTTGAATGTTATGCAACACGCCAAATCATTGTGTGTTTCAGGCTGCATAACTTCTCAAGAAAAATTAACGTGAAATTTTCTTGACTATTATTCCAGCACTCCAACTCGCATTTGCTCTTGCCTGTACCATCTTCCTTACCTTTTCGTTACGCTACAGCTAAAATAAAATAAACCAATACTTACTGCTGTACTTGTGACCGAAGACATAGAACTTATAATCGAAGTATTTCTCGTACGAACAAAACTTGCTGTTGCCTTTCCTCTTGATTAAAGGCAACGGTAACTTTTTCGTCCTTTGCTTGAATTTTGAGGGTTTGCCCCCCGCCGCACCGTTCTTTTCACTAATCTTCACAGCCTTCTTTCTCTTCACCGGAGGAAGGGTGATCTTGTTGGGGAGGAGGCCGTCCGATATGACACTGATTTTATTGGGAGTCCTGTCTGGGTTCGAGTGGTCCTCGCTTGCCTTCCTGTCGTTCTGGGGGGTCACGATCGGCTTCAGGGGTTCCCTGGGGGTCAAGTACTTGGGGCTCAGGTTCGTTGCGTTGAGGTCCGTATCCTTGACCTCCAAGGTCACCATCGGGGCGGGGGAAGCACTGGAGTTTTGCAAATGGTTGTCCGCTGGGGTCGGCTTCAGATCGTCGTCTGGAACGAAGTTCGGATTGGTCACTCCACTGACTGACGGTTTCCTGAAAGAGAATGGGTATACATGATTTCCATAACAACCCAAATGCTGTTTTATGCACATATTATAGATATAAAACCAGGGTTGTTAAAGTTCCAGGAACCAATAAATTCTAATGGGTTCTAATTGGGTTCAGCAACAGGAACGGAACAATCTTTCTCGCACAATATAAAATAGGTCCAAGTTGCATATTGCTTCAATGAAAGAGAAAAAGGTTGCTGGACTGTATTTAAATTGATCAGGAAAAATGGTTCCTGGACCGAATTGAAATACTTTACATATATAAAGATTCTTTACGGTCCAGAACTCATTTACTCTCTCCGATATACTCTCCTGGACCGGAATTGAATTCATTTACCAACCCTGTATAAAACTTAACATAAACTAACTAACTAACTCTCTAGCCTTATTAAACCCGAAGGTTCATGGCTGCAGCAACACAGGCCTTCCATCTGTCCCTATCCTGAGCAAGATCTATATACTCTTTTCCATCCCTACCGATTTCCTTCAGGTCCATCTCAACATTATCCCTCCATCTTCGTCTTGGCCTTCCTACAGGTCTCCTACCATCAGGTTTCCCAACAAGAATCCTCTAAACTCCTCTTTCCTCTCCATTCGTGCCACATGGCCTGCCCATCCAATTCTTCTTGATTTAATTATTCTAATAATATCTGGACATGAATACAAATTATGTAGTTCTAAATTATGTAACCTTCTCCACTCACCTGTCTTCTCATCCCTTTTAGGTCCAAAGATTTTACTAAGGATCTTATTTTCAAATACTCTCAATTTATATTCCTCTTTCAATGTAAGGGACCAAGTTTCACACCCATATAATACTATAGGTAAAATTACTGTTTTGTATATTTGAACTTTTAGTTTCTTAGATATTAAACGAGACAACAAAAGTTTATGGAGAGAGAAGTAACATGCATTCCCTGAATTAAGCCTACTTTTTATTTCCTCTTTAATATAATTTTCATTTGTTAATATTACTCCTAAGTATTTGAATTTGGAAACTGGTTCAAACGAGTTGTTATCAATAATTAGATTTTGATTATTACCTAACACTTGGTTTCGGCCTGTAAGCATATATTTAGTTTTCTCTTTGTTAACTTCCAAACCTATCTCTTTAGCAGTTTTGAAAAATATTTTAGCATTATTCTTAATTGTATTCACTTCATCCCCCAGTAAGTCTACATCATCTGCATATGCTAACAACTGAGTCACACCGTTTAATTTTAGTCCTTCGTTAGTTTCTTTCACCTTCCTAACAGCATATTCTAAGGCAAAATTAAAGAGCAATGGAGATAATGCATCTCCTTGTTTTAACCCATCATGAATTGTACATTTGTCAGACACATTAATACCCACACGAATTTTACTTTCTGTTTCACTCGTGCATACTTTTATCATATTAACAAGCTTCTTAGGTATTCCAAACTCGACTAATATATGTATTATATAATTTATCTCTTTTGACCGAATCATATGCTTTTTTGAAATCGAAGAATAGCTGATGGACATTTTGATTATATTCCCACTTTTTTTCAAGTATCTGTCTGATGTGAAAAATTTGATCTGTAGTTGATCTGTTACGTTTAAATCCACATTGATAATCACCTCTAATTTCATTACCATATGGGGTCTTGTTAAAAGAATGTTAGATAATATTTTATATGTTGTTGAGAGTAGAGAAATTCCACGGTAATTATTGCAGTTCATTTTATCACTTTCTTTAAACACAGGAACAATTATGGATTCTTTCCACTCTTGAGGGATTTCTTCTTTATTCCATATTAAACAAATTAATTTATGAATTTGCTATATTAATGAATTTCCACCATATTTAATTAACTCAGCTGGTATTAAATCAATGCCAGGTGCTTTGTTATTCTTTAGCCTTTTAATGGCATCTTTAACTTCAGTCAAGTTAGGTTCTGGAACTAAAGGTTCTGCTGTGTGTACTTCATTTACTTCTGATTTATCTCCTACCTGAACATTTAAAAGGTCATTAAACTAGTTCTTCCATCTATTTAGAATATCGCTTGGGTCAGCTAGAAAATCACCATCTTTATCTATTATCAAGTTTACTTTAGGTTGCCACCCCTTTCTAAATTCATTTACACCTTTATATAAAACTTGACATTATAGGGCAATTGCAAACTTGAATTGTCCAATAAAATTTACATTCGGTTATTTTTTAGACTTTTCGTATTATAAGCAACGGAATTGTACGGAGTGGGCCTAATGTCACTATCGAATACTATTAATAGTGTAAGAACGTATTATTCACAAGCGAAATTGACGCGAATAGTTGTCGTAGGTTGAAAGGAATGTTTAATCCCCTCGTCTGTAATAATTCGTCTGTTTTCTGATAGATGTCACCCAATCCCAATGTTGTTGTTATGAGTCAAGGTTTGTCGAATGAGGTCAAGATACTGAGAAGTTCTGGCATTGACAACTGAACTGATATTAATCTTACAGATATTCTTGTCCCTTTTCACTCTTTAATGTATCTTGTTCAGTTCAGTACAGTTTCCACACTGATTACCGTATTTCCTTTCTAAAAAAATATCAATATTTAATCGTGACCTTTAAATATCTGTGGAGAGGTATTCATTCATCATCTTTACTCGTACCTCACTTAGTTTAATTGTAGTCAGGGGGTGCTCGTTCGGCGGCGCAGATCGTATGCGCAGTTGTCCGTGGATGCATGACGTCATCGTCGAAACACTCTGCACGGAAAAGGCTAGTTCCTTATGCAAATATTGAGATATTTGACAACGAATATCTTCTAAAATATAGTAGCAGGAGAAAAGTTACAACTTTTACTGTTAAGATTCATCCTTTCTAATCAATTTATCACAAAGTTGATTCAAATGTGTAAAATGGTTTTCAAGAAATCGTGTTACGAAGTAACACCTGTTTTGTTCTCTCCGGGCTTCCAATGTAAGGGAGTTTTAACTTAAGCGCGTTGGATTTATTTTTGCTCTATGTTTTGAAATAAGATTATGTTGTTCTTATCAACTGAAATCATGGCTAAATGATATGGAAAGCTGTGAAAACTATTATCAGAAAACTAACGGAAGAAATGTAAAATATCACAGCTTGATTGATATAAAAAAATGCGGTATTGCCCATTTTTGTGAAAAACGCATTGTGCGAGATCTAAAAGCAGAACTTATTAATACTGTATGTAAATGTAAGGGTGTAATAAACGTGACTGCTTCCCGTAAAATATCACTGCACTCTCCACGTTTCTCTTCTGTCTTTTCTTTGGCGCCGTCAATAGCTTCAAAACGTTGTTTTTTTATATATATATTTGTCACACATTTGTTCCGTCACCTGAACGCAGAAGCTAGGGCTCAAAGTGCAGTGCAGTTACACCGGAAGAAGGCTCGGAAATGACAGGCTTCAGAAGTTAACTCATCCAAATTAAATTAAACAGGTATGTGCTCTCTCTAAATTTAAATCATAGTTCACAAATAATTTGATTAAAAGTTTTAAAAGTATCTGTTTTATTTAATAGCGTATTAATTGGTGCATTCTTCTCCAGCATACAGAAGGTCGTTTCATGTCCATGGTAACAAAGTTAGAACACACCACACCTTAAGAAAAACCATGACGCCACGTGCGGTGGTGCTCCACGTGATACCCCTGTCTTGCAGCAATGGCCCTGCAGCCGAGTTTCCACTGGAGGAGACTGCGTTGAAGAACACATTGGTCCAAACGATCATATTCCTCCTGACAAGCTTTCCAAAGACCCTCAATTGTGCGGGGCCGTCTGCTTCCCAAGGCTCGTTTCAACAACGGAAACCCACAAAAATCTATGGAAGAGGCATCGGGGGATTTCACAGGGATGTCTGTAAAGGGAATTGCATGAATGCCCGTTTCACGTGCCATCCGATCCATGTATGCCTGCGTGGACTTTGCCGTATGACTGGAAGCCTTGTCCTGGTGGATGACAACACGAGATGTGTCGCTGCCATAGAGAGAAGGAATATCATGTGTGTAAAGTGGCTCCAAAATATTCGTCTGGTAATAGGTTGCATTTATTTTAGCCTTTTTTTCCACTCTGCGCAGTGGAAGTTTGCCGTTATGGCAGTAACCACCAACAACCATGAACCAGAGTGGAAAACTTTCAGCACATTCACGTACCCACTCTGATCGACCTCTTGCATCACGTGGACGATAGTAGATGGCCATTTTTTACCACATCCCAAACAGATACACCCATGCTTCATCCAGGGACACCACATACTTCCAGCGGTCCCCTGCCAGATGGCGTTCGTAGAGCTTCCGACTGTTGGTCTTCCTCTCTTGGACATGTGAGGCATGCAACTTACGAACTTTAGTCTTGTGCTTCCGCACAAGTTGTAAATCTTGGGCTATGATGCGATTTACAGTTGCAGGGAAACATTGCACTGCCTGTGGAATTACTCTTTGCGTTGCAGATTTTTCACATCGCACCAAGGATCTCACTTTCCGCACAACATCGGAGGAACGCTTGGGCTTCCGATATGTCTGAGGCCCACTTTGACTGGTTCCAGCAACAGGTACAGTGCAAGTTCTATGGCGATTGAATACTGCATTGATGCCCTTCTTTGACACATGGAATGCTTTCATGTGGCACTGTTTAATTATCTGGCTATAACTATAACCAACGTCGGAAAGACACAGATGTACCCCTCCCAAAAGACTGCAATTTTTGGTGCCATATAAACACTCACTCACACACCAACCATCGTCTTTGCAAGTCAACACACAGTACTTTCGTCCTACTGGCTCTGGCTGCTCTGTGCTATGCCTACGTGCTGCTCCCTGGTGACCGAAATCGTTACCATCAACGTGAAACAACCTTCTGTAGCTATAGGCAATGACCACACTACAGGGGGGTGCTGGAACGCCCCCTATTCTCGTTCGACAATTTCTCTCTCTCTTCTATCTTATCTGCCCCCAGTAAAACGACAAAAATAAATAAATGAATGAATGCTCTTTTAGCCAAAATATGCATTTTTGTGTCATATGTAACGGAATAATAAACATGATTGCCCCGGGAAAATATGACTTACCCCTCCATCTTGACTATTGCGCCGTCACTAGCTACAACATATTTTGATTTCTATTGTTCCCACATATTTATTTTAATTTTAGTATTGTGAATCATATTCCTCTGTGTTACCTCACGTAGCCACCCATCCCCCCCCCCCCACACACACGTACGATTTCAGTTGTAAGTTTTAGACTAAACTTGTCAAATGTCCACTTATATCTTTGTATTCTTGAGCCATTTAAAAAAAATCATTTCGTCCCTTCTTCTGGACTATTTCATAGCAATGTTTTCCCACTGGAAGTCCCTTCGCAGATCGAGATCCGGGGCTATAGCCTTCCCAAGCCACCGTCCCCTCCAAATACTCTCTTGGCCTCACGAAAGAAAAATATATGTATTTCTACGAAATATTAATTTCACTTGGCAGTTTCTTTTTTCGAACAGGAATAAGTTTTAAATTTTAATAGCTTATAAATTTACACTAGCAATTTTGAGTAAAGGTTTTGCGTAACTCTAAAAGTACATTTAGAGACTAAAGCATAGAATAGTTAATGCTACAAGGTTAACTCTCGATATTTAAGATATATTAATAATTTTCATCACAACGTCTTGTAATAATTATTTGTTACTTCAATAATCTCCTCGCAAATGTTTCTCGCATATTAAAACATAGATGCCATTTTCTGTTTATTTCCTTGTAATTCTGACCTCCGTGGCGAAGTGGTTAGCACAACGCTTTACGATGCCAAGGTTCGAATCCCCGCCCGGGCATGGGTCTACTTTCCTTTCTTCAATTTCATCATATCATCACGCATCCTCATCTTTGCGATTAGCCATATGTGACAGATAAGCGAAGTAAAATAAACTAAGTCTATTAATCAATTATTTTTTTAAACTTTTTAATTCTTCTTCAGCATGCCACGTTTTTGTTAAAATTATATTACGATTTGTAAAATGACGAAATTCTAAAGGAGAACACGTAACTTTCTTTGTAGCGCATCGGTCGGAAAGTTTCAGGAATATGGATTTTCCATATACATTTTTTCACATGTACTTTTCCCCCTTTTTAAAGTAGCGCGTTTTCAATTATGTTACTAATCATTAAAATGATGCCTCAATATCATATTGGAGGATGACAATTATTATTTTCCCCCTCCTAAAAGTAATAATATACTTTCGCTCTCTGAATCTCCCGTATAAATCCTAGGGGCCGTCTGCTCCAGTCGAGCTCACTGCTTCTCCGGTGACGTCACGCGTTCGTGCAAAATCGGCAATCTTCGGATGGCTTTACCTAATCTCTATCTACCTTGAATTGTAGTGCCTCGAATTACGAGATTGACGTGATAATTTCTCTCACAATGTTTATACATTCAACTGCACCAATTAGTATGGATCAGAAACTTGGAAAAATGATGAAAAACCGACAAATAGGTGCATAGGATAGAGTCAAGATTTGTTAGAAGTAGGATGGAAAGGCAAGGCACGGTAGGAGAAAAACTGCAAGAAAGAATACAGAGGAGGAAGAATGGATTAGAGCGGGGAGGAAGGAAAGTTTTTGAAATGAGAATTGACGATGAAAGAGAGACGGAGGAAAGAATGAAAAAATAGGGAAGAAAGATGAATAGAGACTATCAGGAAACACCAGAAATGAAGAAGGTAGAGAAAGATGAGAGATATAGATACAGAGGAAAACAATGGACAATGTGAAAAGTTATGGAGGATATAGAAGGATACACATCAAGAGAAAAATGCAATGAAGATGGAAGACAAGAAATTAGAAGAAAACAATTGACAAGATGGAAAAATGGGGAGGATGGAGATGCGGAGAGTACTAAGGAAAATAAACGAAATGAAGGTTGATGTAAGAGATATAGAGAAGAACAATGGACAAGAGGAATATATAGCGAAGACGTAGAGGTATAGACTCAAGGACGATGAGTGGAATGAAGACAGATAGATACAGATATAGAGGAAAACAATGGAAAAGGTGAACAGTTAGAGAGAATGGAGAAGTACAGAGTATCAAGGAATATGAGCAAAAAGAATGCGGGAAGGAATAGGCACATTAAAACAATTGTGAAACGAGTTGAAATTAAAGTGGAAAGTGGTGGGGTGGAAGGTTTTATAAGAACTGGGGGAAAATATTGACCTGTACGGAGAATGGGGAAAACAAAGAATGGTGGAGATGGTGGTGGTAGGCATTTTCAACGTGAAAAGGTCAGGTGAATGTCTTTTAAAACTCATCGTTCTGAGAGCATTATATAGTATACTTTTCGATATAGAGAGTTACTCGAAATTCGATAGAGGGAGTTGCTCGAAATTCGATAGGGGGAGTTGCTCGAAATTCGATAGGGGGAGTTGCTCGAAATTCGATAGGGGGAGTTGCTCGAAATACGATAGGTAGAGTTGCTCGAAATTCGATACGATAGCGAGAGTAGCTCGAAATTCGATAAGATAGGGAAAGTTGCTCGAAATTCGATACGATAGGGAAAGTTGCTCCAAATTCGATAGGGAGAGTTGCTCGAAATTCGATTGAGGGAGTTGCTCAAAATTCGATGGGGGGAGATCCTCGAAATTCGATAGGGAGAGTTGCTCGAAAATCGATAGGGAGAGTTGCTCGACATTTGATAGAACAGCTCGAGATTCGATAGAGAGAATTTGACTGAAGGTGGGTCTAAAGTTCATGCAGATAACCACCAACTTTGCTACATAAGTTAGTATATCTTCGTTTGCTGAGATAGTTATGATTAGATAAAAAGAACTATTGTACGGAAACACTGTAGTCCTTTTTAAATTTCGTTGGCGCTCATTCATCCTAGTTCTTCGGATAAAGAGCCGCCATAGGCATCCTCAAAACGGAGACAAACTTCTCACCCCCAACCCTAATTTCTTAAAATACTGTTGTTTTTTTAAAAAAAAGAATTCCCTACATGCATTCATTTTTGTCCAAGTACACATAGATAACCTTCATAAAAACGCATATTATAAGCGTCTGCATTAAATTCATTCTTGACACAGTTTTCAACCATCTTCAGTGTTCCTAGAAGCCTTGGGATATTACGCGACATTATTCTTACGAACAGCCTTCTGCAGGCGATGAAGTAAATTTATGGATGATGGCCGAATAGACAACACAACCTCGTTGATTTAATTCCCTTGCATTGCGTGTGTTTGTGTGGAGTGTGCATTGCATTAACCGCCTACGGATCGAACAACCAGCGGGTAACTTTATGCTAACACCAGAATCGATCCGGAGTTGCTTTTTTTATTCTGGTTTGGTGTATTGCGTGAACCTTGCTAATAAAGGGAATGCTGCGATACATTCCGAAGTATGGCGTAATATCGGAATATGTAATTTGGACGAACTCATTTACTACACGGTTATCTATTACGTTTGTTTGTATGCCTCCCCCTCTCTGTAATAACTGTTTATAGTAACTCTTCACTTGTTTCTTTTATTTGAATCCCTTTGCACAGTTTTTTCTTTCGCTTCTTTATAGATTGTCAATATCATTTCTCCATTTTTGGATCTATTGTTTCTTGTTTACTTATTGAGAGTATCGTTTTACTGTCTTTTCTTACCTGTTTTCTTTGTTGTTTTCTCTTTTACTCTCTTTATCATTGATCTGCCTTCTCTTCACTTTTCTCTCTCACTTTCGTTGTTTAATTTTTTCTCTCCCCCTACGTCGCATTTTCATTTTCCTTTCTTTCTCTATATCTCTCTATGGATGTCCTCTTTTGTTTCTTTTCTCTCTCTCTCTCTGTCGTATTTTTCTTTCTTTCTTTCTTTCTCCCCCTTCTCCCTGTCATTGTCCGCGTTTATTTCTTTCTTTCTATTTCTATCTATCTGCTGTTATTCCCTTTTCTTTCTTTCTTTGTCTTTCTGTCTCCATCTCTCTTTCACTCGTTGTCCCATTTTCGTTATCTCTGCCTCTCTCTCTGTCTCCTATCTTCTTTCCTCTCTCTTTCTCGACCGCTGTATCATTTTCTCCCTCTCACTGTCTCCGGTTTTCATCACTGCCTCTTTCTCTCGCTCTTTCTGTGCCTTTTTCTTCCTTTCCCCATCTCCGCTTTACATTTCTGTCCCTTTTCCTCAGTCCTCCTTTCTCCCTATCTTCATTTCTGTCCTAATTTATTTCTCTCCCTCTCTCTGTCTCCGCTTTGCATTTCTCTTTCCTCCTCTCTCTCTTTCACATTCTCATTCAATTATTTTCTTTCTGTTGTTTCTTCTTTTCACTTAGTTTCATTTCTTTTCTATGACTTTCTCAATCTCTTGCTACTTTATTTTTCTGTGTATATACATGGCTTATTTTACTTATCTTTTAACCCTCTCAATTTAAACATTGCTATCGTACAGTAAGTGTTGGCCGCGGTGGCTCAGTCGGTAACGCGACTGACTACCATGGTAAAGGTCCCGGGTTCGATCCCCGGCCGGTTCAAATCCGGGAACTTTTCTAACGATGGAAGCGGCCCCGGCGCCCACCCAGCGTCGAATAACATGGGTACCTGGGGGGTAAAGGCGGTGAGGGGCGTGATGCTGATCACATCACCCCCACTCACGACCGGATCAAGAAAGTGTGGGGCGTTACCCCCACACCCCCTATACGCCTTCATTGCGTGGTGCTATGCACAGGGGAGCACTTTACCTTTTTTTTACCTTCTATCGTACAGTAAGTAAACATGACGTCGCAATGTCCAGGACAACATTCTTTTATCACCGCTTAGAAAATTCCGCGGGTGCCCATGTCTATACAACATACATACCTCTTGTAAATTTAATTGCTGGTGTTTTTGTGCATTTTCTTCATTTCTGTCATTGTCAGTGTTCAATGTTTTTTTTGTATAAATGTATATTTGGTTGTAGCTTTTTAGCTATGCATAGTTACATTTGTTTTACAGTTCATAATTTTATAATACAATATTTTCTCTCGCAATATATAGGGTCAGTATTTATATTTTGAGCCTAACAATGAAAAAACAGGAATTTGGCATTGAAAACTACTTTATTGTTTTTCGAAGTATTCTCCTTTATGGTCAAAACACTTTTGCATTCGTTCGAACCATTTGTCAAAGCAGTTTTTCCAATCTTCTTGAGACACCTCCATAATATGGTTTTTGAACGCATCAACGGCGTCTTCCGCCGATGAAAATCGTTGTCCACGCAATTTATTCTTCACATTCGGGAACAAGAAGAAGTCATTGGGTGCCAAATCAGGACTGTACGGCGGTTGACCCATCAATTCGATTTTTTGACTGTTCATAAAGTCGGTTGTTAGACGAGATGTGTGACAGCTGGCATTGTCTTGATGAAGAATGATCCGACGGCGTTTGTTTGTTTTCCGTATTTGATCGAAGACCTCTGGCAAACAAACTGTTGTGTACCATTCGGAGTTGAACGTTCTACGTTCCTCTAAAGGCACAGTTGCCACATGACCAGTTTTCCCGAAAAAACAGGCGACCATTTGTTTCGATGTGCTTCGAGCGCGAACAACTTTTGTTGGATTGGGTTCATCTTGAAACACCCATACAGTCGACTGCTGTTTACGTTCCGGCTCATATGCATATATCCATGATTCGTCACCTGTTACAATCTTATATACGTCTTTTGAAGCAACACGAGTGCATTTATTGAGCATTTGTTTGCACCAATTGACGCGAGCGTCTTTTTGAGTTTTTGTCAAATTGTGTGGGATCCAACGAGAACATACCTTTCTCACAGCTAAATGATCATGTAATATTTTATATATGCTGGTGGAACTAATGCCTATGGTTGCCTCAATCTCACAGTATGTCACATGACGATATTGCAGTATTAGGTTTTGCACAGCATCAATGTTTTCTTGAACAACAACTGATTTTGGACGACCTTCGCGAATCTCGTCGGTGAGCGAATGGCGGCCACGATTAAATTCGTTATACCAGCGTTTCACAGTGGCAAAGGATGGGGCTTCATCGCCAAATGTGGAAGTAAGTTGATCGATGCACTCTTGTCTTGATAATCCACGTCGATAATCGTAAAAAATCATCGCTACGAAAATGATCACGAGTTAATTCCATTTAATTGTTGTCGCGTAATCTCCAAGGCAACATAAACAACACAAATGAAGCTATTGACAAAACATTTGAAGTACGTTATGGTCAATAATGCCAGACGATTCCGTGCAAACGTCAAATCGCGCCTAACTTCAATCAGTGTTGCCAAGGCTCAAAATATAAATAGTGACCCTCGTAGTTGGTAAGTATATATATTATTTTCTTAGTTGGGTTCCTCAAAAGTATTGACAAGGCGTATGCGCCATTATATCCTGCTTCTTTTAGATCTCTTAAGAAATAGTCACGCGTAGTTACATTAAGGCGACATTCAAATATAATGTGATCAGGTGTTCCTTCAGTTGCACCACACTGACAGATTGGGGATTGAACGATTTTCCTAGTGTACAAATCTTTAGGGACTAGGGTGTAATTTAGCTGACATCTAAGAAGGTTTGTTAAAGAGTTTCTTGAAAGGTTAATATCTTGATACCAAGGTTCTTTAGGTATAAGTGGTTGAATTGAATAATATTTTTTCCCATTAGTCTTCCCTGTAATTGTCCATTGTTTCTGCCAACTTTTCAACAATTCTGTTTTAGCATGCGACTCTAGCGCTTTTGCAGAAAATTTGATCCGAAGGGATCGGTGACTTGATTCTTCAGCTGCGTACTTGGCTAATGCGTCTGCTATGTGGTTCCCTTCTATGGATGTATGCCCAGGAGTCCAGACAAAAGAAATACTGTATCCTGAGTTGGTTAGTTTGTGATACAAATTTTTTATGTTAACGATGTACCAGTCTACGTAGTAATCAGCTGTTATCGATCCCAGGGAGTGTAAGACTGACGCTGAATCAGTGGCGATCACTACCCCCTTGAGGTATTTCTCCTGTATATACAACAATGCTTGAAGAATAGCAAACGCTTCCGCCGTGAATATTGAAAATTCTGATGGCAATGGGTAGATTTTGTATTCCATTAGATTATTGAAATATATTGCAGCTCCTGTGTTACCAGCTGCGGACTTTGATGGGTCTGTGTATATATATATAGATCTTCATGCACTCTGTAGAATATGTACACTCCATGAATATGTTATTCACCATACTTGGCATTGACGTTCGTGTATCATTATCTGGATATGAAGGAAAGTGAACGGGAAGTATTGTTGCTAATTTAAAGTAGTTTGTTGTAAAGCACGGAGACGTTGAAAATCTAAAAACTTTCGGTATGAAATCCATAATCGACTTGTATGCTGTGAATAAGATTGGAAGATATAATTTATATTTAGCTGTACGGTATGATGACATTAAGGCTCGTAAAAGTGATAATTTTGGTATTATCGGACTGGAAATGGAAGACATATTTTTCATTAAGAATTTTCTAGCAAGATATTGCGCCCGTAGATGAAATGGTGGTTCTCCTACTTCAACAAACGTAGCCTGTTTCGGTTTTCCTTTCCATAGACCAAAGATTCTACATAAACTATGATATTGTATTGAAGATATTTTCCCAAATGCCCAATTTAGATTATTGTTAATCAAGAAAGATCCATATTCTAATCTTGAGTTTAGCATTTGCTTGTGAACAATGTGGAGTAGTCTAGGATCTACTCCCCACT
Organism: Lepisma saccharinum; assembly: GCF_977018435.1. Lineage (NCBI taxonomy): Eukaryota > Metazoa > Arthropoda > Insecta > Zygentoma > Lepismatidae > Lepisma > Lepisma saccharinum. Next base: position 66,639,092 of record NC_139247.1, on the reverse strand, counting down.
TTTTCTTGACTGTGAGACATTTTATAATGTTAAATGCCTTAGGCGCCTTTTCTTCCATGTGTTCTACTTGTGCTTTCCATTTCAATTTATCATCCAACATAATACCAAGAAATTTGTGTGTCCTAGTTTGTTTTATGTGTGATCCATTAATGTCTTACACAATTGGAGTTTGTAATCTTTTTCATAATTAGAGATGATTTTTCTACGTTAATGTTTATGCCATTGTTACCACACCATGTGCATAATTCGTTTAAAGCCAGTTGTGTTTTCTCTATACCATGAGATAGATTCTTGCTGCTTTTGTATATAACAATATCATCTGCATATTGCAATAATCTAGCATATTTCAATACTTGTTTGCCAAGATCATAAGTATACAAATTAAATAATGTTGAACTTAACACCACACCTTGCGGAAGTCCTTGACTAGTTGTGCGAGCATTCGAAAGTTGATGACCGTAACGAACAGGAATTTTTCCAGAAAAACAACTGGCTATACAAAATTCGCAACGAACAATTGACAACCATATGTCTAAAATAAGTTAGTCAAAACAACTATTGTCCCCATTCCCCTTCTGAATCCCATTTGATATTTTCGTAACATATTGTTATATTCAATCCACCAAGTAATTCTATTAAGATGTTCATACATTTTTTATAAGCATGACGCTAGTGCTATTGGCCGATAATTTGTGGTTAATGATGATTCATTTGTTAATGAGGAACAAAACGTTTTCCAAAACTCGGCCTTAATTTTCCTTAAGTACCTTTGAGTTTTGGTTGCTGTTTCTTTGTACTTTAAGAAATGGTTCATTGTTGGGTCTTCTTTACATTTGATGAATGCATTTTGTCTAGCGTTTATCAATTTCTTGCAGTTTGTCGTCCGCCACGGAGCAATCTTTCTTTTCGAGTCACGTTGACGGGGTATTGTAGATCTGTTCAAATTCTCTTTAATTAGTGATGTATAGTTTTCGCAATCTCTCCCTAAAGATTGTTGTTAGTATTTTTCAGTAGAGAGATTAATTTCTCTTGAAAATTCGTTCCAGTTAATATTTTTAGAGCAGTATGGACGTGTTGGTCTTTCCGTAAGATTTCTAGATATAAGGGTTGTATCTATATTTGAATCAAATGAGATCAAAATTGGAAGATGATTACTATTATACGGATTTTGCAGAACTCTCCAGTTAATATCGGCAACTATATTCTCTGTCACGAGTGTTATGTCAGGGGCACAAGGATTTTCATTTGGTCTCGAGATATATATGTGAGAGTGCCATCATTTAGTATTGTTACATTTGACTCTCGAAGATATCTGCATGACGGTTCAAAGGTAATTGTTGATTAACCCTATCAGCATCTGTTGCGGTGTTACTCATTGTAGTAGGGGCAAATAGAGAGTACTGGGCCATCATTTGGAGCTCGAACCATCATTTGGAGCTCGATCGCCTTAATGGATTTCTCTCGTAAGGCATGAGCAGTGTTGCCAACTCCTTACCCGAAAAAATCACCAAGGTTGTGGCGCTTGTTGTAGCCTTTTATGATGTACATTTTGAGGGCAGAGTTGACAACACTGTGGGTTTACTGTAGCTTTTTATGAGGGGGGTTTATTGCCCTCTGTTTACATCTGGCAACACTACCGTAGATTTTTTGACAGTGTTGTTAACCTACTGGGTTTTTTCACTGTAAATTTTCATCAAAGGACCTGAGGGGTCCATGTATTTTTTATGTCTGGCAATACTGTTGGGGGCCTAGTGTTGGCGACACTGTGGGTTTACTGTAGCCTTTTATGAGGGGGGTCTATTGCCCTCTGTTTACATCTGGCAATTTTATTGGATGTTTTTTTTTTTAGGCTCGTTGGTGTTACCTACCCATCCGAAGAAAATTCCACTATATGATCTTTCACAGGTTAAGCTAACCTACAAATAGGAATTGGCAGCACTGACTTATAAACCCACTGGGTTCTCTTGACATGTTTTTTTCATGATGTGTTGCTAGGCTATTGAGCATCTTGGCGTATACAATGTATATATTTTGAGAGGGAGGTTATAGCTTTTTATACTGTACGAATACTGGAAGCTTGACAGTGACAACCAACAGAGTAGGTAAACCTACATCCAGGAACTGGCAACACTAGTTTCTGACAGTGAATTTGAAATAAAATATTAAACAAAATACATGAGTAAGCACTGTGATTACAAATAGTACCAGTGTTATGCCCCCAACTCCAACTGGGCAACTGGGGGAAATAATTGTACAACAATTTGTACCTAATTGTACAACAACTTGTACCTAATTGTACAACATATACAGACATAAAAGAGAGAGCCTTCCTGTAACTTACCTCATGTACAATTTATATGTTTTTACAACTGTGAAAAGAAAGCATATGTGTTCTGTATGCACACATTTATTCTTATTTTTCGAAGTTGAATGAAAACACGTGTTTTTACGCTCTCGTAATACTGACCTTGCTCTACTGATTTTAAATTGCTTCCATCCGCTTTTTTTTTTTCTGTGTTATTTCCGCATGCACGCAACATTCGCTTTCAATAGACAGAAGGAGTTTTAGTATAGCAGGCTCTGAGTTTTACAATTTATTAAATTAAACAATAATTTATGTAAGAATATACTTGTACTTACCGAACACAAAATAATAAAAAGCACATGTGAATATTTGCGTGTGTTCATGTTATATGACGGCTGAGTAAAAAATAATGTTGACGCCCCGAAAGATAAAAGTTCCTGGTTCGACATCAGATGCATGCAAATTTTATGTTTTGCTCTCCAAAATCTTGATTTTTATGTTTGTGCTATTTGTCATACAGCAGAGGAGGAGAAGAGGGGAGAGGGAGGGGAGGGGGTACTATTAGCGCCATCTATTAGCAAACAATAGAAATAAAAAGTAGGGTCAAACTTTTTCAACACCCAAACATTTTAAACGTCCTCGTTTAGTAATACGATCAGCAGAAGACGTTTAAAAGAGTACTCTTAGTCGAGAAAGCTAATTGCTAGGGCCCATATATTGCTAAAATGTTCTTTGATTTGCATATTTCTCATACCGCCATATGTTGTTCTAGTTGACTTCTTCCAAAAAAAATGCTAATTAGCGAGAGTTAATTAAGCAAGGCAAGTAAAAGAAGCAAATAGAACAGCATATGTGCCGGCGTGAGAATATGTAAAAATTCGACTCGATTCGAATTAAAGTTGGGGGATATTTTGCATTTTTTCCCTATAATGTACAAAACATTTACTGTACATAATTTTTTTCATTTACAACAGTATAAAATAAGAGGAATGTGTGACAATATCCATATTAATTAGGAAAGTATGTTGTATGCTAGGTTAGCTAATTGTGTCTTCTACAGCTTCACTGTATAGACGGTGTTAAAGGCGGAGCTACTGCGGAGCATGCGCACTCGTCTGGCCCCCCTCGAACATTTGGTTACGCTTACAATACTATGGACGTTAATATGAAAGGGCAAAGTGGAGATTCTTTTACAAGGAAATAGGGTGTCAGCTGTGTAGCATATGGTTGTACAGTTCGATTGGGAACAAATTTATTGAATTAAGTATCACTTCGTAGGTTTCCGAAGGACGTAGACAGACGAAACCTGTTGATACAAGCAAAACGAGAAAGGATTGGTACCCGGGAAAGAATATTTGCGACTTGCATTTTGTTACAAGCATGTTGATTGTTTATCTGCGTATTGTGTTGTGGTGAAAAGCACGCCTCTTAGTGAGGCTTCAAACCGAAGCGACACAGGCCCATTTAGTCTATAAATAAGCATTTACCACTCATGGTAAATCAAGTCTTAGGCGGCACAATACACGCTATTGGGAATCTGAGCGACACGTGCAGCTTGTCGTGCTTCGATTACACACCGAAGCGACAAGCAACAGCCTCTTTACTCTAAATGAAACAATTCACCTTGCATACGAGTACAACAGAGCGAGGCGACACGATGTATTGTACTGAGAAAACAACAGTCCAGTCCAAGCGACACGTGCATTTTCTCGTGGTGAATTGGTTCGAAAGGAAGCTTTCAGACTGCAGCGATACGTCTCTCTTGGAAACCAACATTAAAAAATAAACAACACCTTTCGAACGACAAATTGCAGGTGTCGCTTGTTGCTCGGACTAGACCGTTTTATCAATACCTTGCATTGTGTTGCCCCGGCCTGTTATTTGCACAAGCGTGACTGATGAATTGTTTGCTTTAGATCGAATGCTTCTGTGCGAAATTCTGATATCACTTGTCGCTTCAGTCTGAAAACTCTCTTGTTGCTTGAAGTAAATTCGTGCGGGTGAAAGTGGCATGCTATATCATAGATTTTTCCTAAATCTCTTATGCAGAAAGGAGACGTTGAAAGCATATATATTTACTAGCATTTGTTATGTGTCATTACAGCTGCAGATTTGTTGGCAAAGATTCACTTAAGCATACTTTATATCATATAATAGTATCATTAGTTTTATAGAATTATCTTTCCCTCATTTTTCCATTTACAAAATAATTTAATATACTGTATAAACGTTCGTCGTACATGATATACTTGTATGTACGTAGTGTGCTATAGAACTGGCGGCCACAAAGACAAGTCATATTTTAATAATCTGCTCTGCAGTTGATCATTCGACGGATTCTAGACGTCCACTTCTTCATAGTAGAATTTTAACAAATGTTTTTCTTGACTATCGTCGCACAACTGATTAAAACAAGCGCTCATTTCTTACTTCGTATGCCGGTGAATTTGCACTGGCAACAACAGGGACTGACCTAAACCGGGAGTTACGGGAGGACCGGGCAAGACCTCACCAATGTTTATGTTTATATTTTTAACACGGTCTATAGAGGGAAGATGGAAAAAGAGAGCTCTACGGAAACTGACGCTCTTAACAATATTGTACGCCCATAAAAATTATATATAAATAAGGCATAAGCGTATTATCTACCTTCATGTCAGATTTTCCCGACCTGTGAGCTGTAGTGTTTAGGTGACAAGCAACCTGCTCAAATATGATACTGTTGACAATATTGTACGCCCGTGAAAATTATATATAAATAAGGCATAAGCGTATTATCTGCTTTCATGTCAGATTTTCCCAACCTGTGAGCTGTAGTGTTTAGGTGACAAGCGACGTGCTCAAATATGATACTGTTGACAATATTGTACGCCCGTGAAAATTATATATATAAATAAAACTTAAGCGTATTATCTGCTTTCATGTCAGATTTTACCAACCTGTGAGCTGTAGTGTTTAGGTGACAAGCGACCTGCTCAAATATGATACTGTTGACAATATTGTTCGTATATTGTATTGTATAGGAGACTAGAAGCATATAATTTGGCGAAAAAAAAAATAGAAAATAGTTAAAAAAAAAGTGAACAATTATATTTTGCATTGCACAGCATTTGGTATTAAATAACATACCCCCAAAAAATCTCTGCATTATGCGTTCTGTAAAAAATTGCCCTACGTGCCAAACTGCTGTGTCAAGTAAACATTTTTAAAAGCACTGTCGTACTTGTGTGCCGGGAAAGCGAATATGTACGACCAAACTGTGCTCTAAGTGTGGAAAAAAATATTTCTATTGCCAACTTCAAGTTGTTTTTTTTTTGACACGTATATATATTATTATTTTTTTAACAGAGGAAGAAAGTCCGTGCTTCGGAAAACGCGGTGATGTACGTAATGATATTTTTCTTCTCCTGCTCAGACTTGTACCAATCTACTGTGTACCGTCTTCTTCCCTGCATCGCCTCGTTCAGTTCGTCCGACCTCTCGTTCAATTTTTCCCCAAAAGCTGAAAGCAGAATGTTGAGATCACCGCACCTCAGGCCGCTGATCTCCCGAAGATGGTCCTTGAGAACTATTTCACAAGGGATGCGAAATTCTGGCGTCGTTCTTGCTATGATTAGAAGTTTCCCTACATCCTTACAATCTCCGTTTACAGCGTGTTTAAATATTTTACATAGTAGCTCGGGCGGCAAATCAGTTATACGAGACATGTTGTTATTATTATTATTTTTTACTCTATGTTATTTATATACCCTACCCCAATTTTTGTTTTGTGTTCATGGCGATGGTGGTAGAGTGCCACACACGTAAATTTGCCGTTGCGTAGAAACGAATTTTCGTTTCGTCCCCCTCTCTCTTAGTATCATGTGTTCTACCCTGCTTGATAACCTTTGCTATTGTTGCCACATTGTCATTCTATTCCTGGACATACTCGCGCAAACATTATTGAAAACAATTGAATAGCGCTCCAGCTCGCGGTTCCCACCGTTCGGTAGGGACGCTAATGTGGCAATATAGCACGGCGTAGTGCTTGCTTCTTTTATGCAGTGCATGTTCATTGGCTAGCTAGTAACTAGTGTTGCCAACTGTAATAATGAAGTGCTATTTCTGTCATGGAAGGGGAAAAGGCAGGTAAAGTGGCGGTGAGTTTTGTTGGATTGGAAGCACCATATTTTTTATTTTATACTAAGTATTTGACTGGTTTGACGTTGTGTGCGTGTATTGCGTGCGTGTATGTAAAAGTGTGTGTTTGCTAATGAACGTTAAATTCCATAATGCCTCCAGTTCTGTCGAAGTTGAAATCAAAAATCTTGCATAGCCAAGCTCGGGAAATTCTAAGCAACGTGCACGAGTTCATGAAGGAGGAAGCCAGTCATGGTGTTAGCATCCCAATAAAGCATTTTTGGCAAGAGAGCAGCGAACAGCAGCAACAAATTGTTCATATTTCATAATTTTGGAATTATTCAAAATAAATAAATTATGTAGCTCCAACATCATTTCAACTCTGGCTCCGGCACGTGTTCTTGTAGAAATTGCATAGAGGAGGCTGTCATTTTTGCTGCTTAATGCGATACATATTGTTTTCTGTGTTAAAATTGCCATGCTTTCATGGGTGATAAGCCTATTGAAAACTGTGATCAAGCGAGATATTTTTTTGCGCTGAATAGTATTGAAATAACATAAGAAGTCTTATTATTTATTTTATATTTTGATGTTTTAGTTAGGAATATATTGATTTTCAATTTTCCGTTGCTGCGTAATGACCGGGGGGGTCGAAATAGAGCGGCATCTGCCGCCACCTCCCAGGGAGGCAAAATGACTAGCGCCGGCCCTGGTTCATAACAAAAAAAAGCCGCGCAGCTTATCGTCTAGTGGCAGTATATGTACTTGTTATTGTTGTGGAAGCCGGCATTTTTTGTAAATGTACAACAAAGGCAACCGACTGTCGCCGATCTCAGAGAGGAAATAATAATACTGCTTCAGGAGGAGTGTTATGGTGCAATTGTAGCGGTTTAACATGTTGGCATGTTATTATCTGCCGTTGCAGTTCCATACCAGTGTATACGGGTTTTTGGAAGTGAAAAGTTAGAACGCCACCAGTGCATTAATGCAATGAAAAATAATATATATATTTTTTTATTTTGTTTGAAATCACTCAAATAAGGAATCGTATGAAGAAGTCTTCTTTGCAGCATTTTTGGTAATTTTACTTATGTGTTAGTTCATATTTTGCGAATTTTTAGTCCATATGTATGTAGCTACATACAAAGTCACTTGTTAGTACATATTAATCCTAGTTCTGGTATAATGCATGACGTTTAAAACTCAACGTTAGATAGGCCTGAATTCTCTAATTTTATTGTTGTACGTAACAGCTGTGCATCGGCGCACTGCAGCGATTTTTCTATCTGCTCCATTAGCAACACTGTTTTTTTAGTTGTTTTGCGTATCGCACGGTAGAATTATCTGTGCTGGACTCTACCCAGTGCGGCGACCCGTTCACCCAGCGATGCGTCTCTGCTCATGAACCTTTCGAAAGCTGTGTGCTCTAACTTTCTGTCTGCTTCGTGACGTGCATCCAGATCCGTCTGCGTGGTGTTGTAAGCGATGTCGTGATTTTTGCATGCGGCGTCCAACGGATTCACACCCTTGTCCCCTCTCTCCAATTTTTCCTCGAGTTTAATACCCGGTCCGCAGTACTGGTAGCCAGGTAAATGCATCTCAAAAGGTAACTTGTCTGGATATTGCAACGTTCGCCTCGGAAATAAAACCACTCGACGATTGTCGTGAAAATTCAGTCGTTGTGTTCCACGACGCCATCCTGGAAAATCAAAATGAAATTCGCAACTTTTTCACGCAAGGTCGTCACAAAAAAAAAAATGGATTGATTCTACCTAGCTCAAACGTTTTCCAAAATTCCAAAACAGTTAGTACGCGACAACGCTAATTTCATATGTTTGTTTCGTCAAGATCACACCAACCTCAAGCACGCGTACGATGACTACGTAGGCGGAGACATGAACTACAATCAATTTTCGGAACGCTGCTGCTCTACTTGCTGGAACGGTGACGATTTCGGATTCGCGACGATCGACATGACGAGGAAACCCAACGACGGAAAATACAGAAACAAAATCAACGACTTTCTAAACGTTGCAACGTTGTGAGAAACGACGTATATAAATAAACGTTTATTTATATACGTCGTTTCTCACAACGTTGCAACGTTTAGAAAGTCGTTGATTTTGTTTCTGTATTTTCCGTCGTTGGGTTTCCTCGTCATGTCGATCGTCGCGAATCCGAAATCGTCACCGTTCCAGCAAGTAGAGCAGCAGCGTTCCGAAAATTGATTGTAGTTCATGTCTCCGCCTACGTAGTCATCGTACGCGTGCTTGAGGTTGGTGTGATCTTGACGAAACAAACATATGAAATTAGCGTTGTCGCGTACTAACTGTTTTGGAATTTTGGAAAACGTTTGAGCTAGGTAGAATCAATCCATTTTTTTTTTTGTGACGACCTTGCGTGAAAAAGTTGCGAATTTCATTTTGATTTTCCAGGATGGCGTCGTGGAACACAACGACTGAATTTTCACGACAATCGTCGAGTGGTTTTATTTCCGAGGCGAACGTTGCAATATCCAGACAAGTTACCTTTTGAGATGCATTTACCTGGCTACCAGTACTGCGGACCGGGTATTAAACTCGAGGAAAAATTGGAGAGAGGGGACAAGGGTGTGAATCCGTTGGACGCCGCATGCAAAAATCACGACATCGCTTACAACACCACGCAGACGGATCTGGATGCACGTCACGAAGCAGACAGAAAGTTAGAGCACACAGCTTTCGAAAGGTTCATGAGCAGAGACGCATCGCTGGGTGAACGGGTCGCCGCACTGGGTAGAGTCCAGCACAGATAATTCTACCGTGCGATACGCAAAACAACTAAAAAAACAGTGTTGCTAATGGAGCAGATAGAAAAATCGCTGCAGTGCGCCGATGCACAGCTGTTACGTACAACAATAAAATTAGAGAATTCAGGCCTATCTAACGTTGAGTTTTAAACGTCATGCATTATACCAGAACTAGGATTAATATGTACTAACAAGTGACTTTGTATGTAGCTACATACATATGGACTAAAAATTCGCAAAATATGAACTAACACATAAGTAAAATTACCAAAAATGCTGCAAAGAAGACTTCTTCATACGATTCCTTATTTGAGTGATTTCAAACAAAATAAAAAAATATATATATTATTTTTCATTGCATTAATGCACTGGTGGCGTTCTAACTTTTCACTTCCAAAAACCCGTATACACTGGTATGGAACTGCAACGGCAGATAATAACATGCCAACATGTTAAACCGCTACAATTGCACCATAACACTCCTCCTGAAGCAGTATTATTATTTCCTCTCTGAGATCGGCGACAGTCGGTTGCCTTTGTTGTACATTTACAAAAAATGCCGGCTTCCACAACAATAACAAGTACATATACTGCCACTAGACGATAAGCTGCGCGGCTTTTTTTTGTTATGAACCAGGGCCGGCGCTAGTCATTTTGCCTCCCTGGGAGGTGGCGGCAGATGCCGCTCTATTTCGACCCCCCCGGTCATTACGCAGCAACGGAAAATTGAAAATCAATATATTCCTAACTAAAACATCAAAATATAAAATAAATAATAAGACTTCTTATGTTATTTCAATACTATTCAGCGCAAAAAAATATCTCGCTTGATCACAGTTTTCAATAGGCTTATCACCCATGAAAGCATGGCAATTTTAACACAGAAAACAATATGTATCGCATTAAGCAGCAAAAATGACAGCCTCCTCTATGCAATTTCTACAAGAACACGTGCCGGAGCCAGAGTTGAAATGATGTTGGAGCTACATAATTTATTTATTTTGAATAATTCCAAAATTATGAAATATGAACAATTTGTTGCTGCTGTTCGCTGCTCTCTTGCCAAAAATGCTTTATTGGGATGCTAACACCATGACTGGCTTCCTCCTTCATGAACTCGTGCACGTTGCTTAGAATTTCCCGAGCTTGGCTATGCAAGATTTTTGATTTCAACTTCGACAGAACTGGAGGCATTATGGAATTTAACGTTCATTAGCAAACACACACTTTTACATACACGCACGCAATACACGCACACAACGTCAAACCAGTCAAATACTTAGTATAAAATAAAAAATATGGTGCTTCCAATCCAACAAAACTCACCGCCACTTTACCTGCCTTTTCCCCTTCCATGACAGAAATAGCACTTCATTATTACAGTTGGCAACACTAGTTACTAGCTAGCCAATGAACATGCACTGCATAAAAGAAGCAAGCACTACGCCGTGCTATATTGCCACATTAGCGTCCCTACCGAACGGTGGGAACCGCGAGCTGGAGCGCTATTCAATTGTTTTCAATAATGTTTGCGCGAGTATGTCCAGGAATAGAATGACAATGTGGCAACAATAGCAAAGGTTATCAAGCAGGGTAGAACACATGATACTAAGAGAGAGGGGGACGAAACGAAAATTCGTTTCTACGCAACGGCAAAAGTAGGTGAAACCCAACGTTCTGGAGCGGTCTTTTGACCTACTTTTCGCCTTACGACATTTTACTATAAGGCTGTCTCCCCTTACGATATTTTTCTGTAAGGCTAGACCGGTCCTTTGACCTACTTTTCGCCTTACGACATTTTACTATAAGGCTGTCTCCCCTTACGATATTTTTCTGTAAGCTGAGTTCTAGAGCGGTTCTTTGACCTACTTTTCGTGTAGACCCAAATGGAGAATTCAACGCCCGAAAATGGAGCTCGGTGGAGCTCGCCTTAATGGTTTGCTCTTGTAAGGCATGAGCTCCATTTTCTCGCAGTGTTACCAACTCCTCACTCGAAAAAATCACCAGGGTTTTTGTTTTTGGGTATAACCTAACCTAAAGCAAGGAGGTGGCAACCTTGCTTGAGGTATTTTCTCGCAGTGTTGCCAACTCCTCACTCGAAAAAAATCACCAAGGTTTTTTTTCTTGGTCTAACGTAACCTAAAGCAAGGAGGTGGCAATTTTGCTTGAGGCTTGCCTTACAGTGCATAAAGCAAGGTTGCCAACCCACTGGTACTTTTGCCATAGCCTTTTACAAGAATAAAAAAGAGAAAGGGAAGAGTTAAACAACCGACAGCTTACCCACAGCCTTTTTTGCTCTAACCTAACCTAAAGCAAGGAGCTGGCAACTTTGCTTGTGCAATCAACCCGGTCGACCGCCCTCAAGTGGAGATAAGCGTTGCCAACTCCTCACTCGAAAAAAAAAATCACCAAGGTTTTTTTGGTCTAACCTAACCTAAAGCAAGGAGGTGGCAATTTTGCTTGTGCAATCAACCCGGTTGACCGCCCTCAAGTAAAGATCAGCGTTGCCAACCTACATATACTAAACAAGGAGAGCCGGCACTGCCGTAAAAGAGAGAGAGAGATGGGTGGATGGTAATATAGTATGTGTGTGCGTGTGTGCGTATAATATGTAGCATTATTAACTAGAGTGTGTTGGCAATTTACTTGCAACTAAAAAAATAGAGATGCCAACGTTGGTGTAAGATGAAGAGAGAGAGAGAGAGAGAGAGAGAGAGAGATTTATGGCTGGCAACAGTAACGAGCGAATGCGCCATATCGTAATTTTCCAACTCCGTATATCGTGATTTTTGTAAACCTCTCTCTCGGGGGAAACACGATGTGTTATACACACGCGCGCGCGCGCCTGTATTGTGACGCAAACAAACAAACAAAATAATAAATGTTGTCTTTTAGGATACCTGGCCCCCTATAACCTGGCGAGGGTGCGTGGTGCCCAACGCAGTTCTAATGGCCGCGGCTAACAAAGCCATGCCTTTGTAGAGTTTCATGGGTTTTTTTTTCCTCCCACCCCCTCAATTTGTTTAAGAAATTCGATTTGATCCTAAAAAACACTCTGCATCCTATTGGAGTGCTTTGGATGTGTTTTTAGATTAAAAATTTTGTAATTGGGGAATGTAGAAAAGCTATTCTTGCTTGTTGGCGATATTTTTTAAAACTGCTCTGTGACCCTCTCGTTTTTCACGTCGTAGGCGAAGGACTTCTCTGCAATCAGGATGACACTGCATAGGGTATCCTCGGGCAAGGCATCGTGGAACTCGCAGACGACCTTGATGTTGGTTCGATCGTTGACCACAACCTTCTTTCTCTTAGATGTGTTGATGACGGTCATGGGTCTCCGTGCTTTGAACTCGCTGGGCGTGTAGTACATGTCCACGCTCCCCTCGGTCACGCGTTTGTAAGCCGAAAACGCTTCGTAAAGTTTGAGGTAATCGTTTTTGGTCACGTCGAGGTTGTAATTCTCGCGCGGGAACACTTCGTTGCGTCCATTTTTGAGATAAACGTTCTTGATCTTGCAGTCGTCGAACTTGCTGGAATCTTTTTCCTGATTCTTGTCCCTCCCGGTCTGAAAAAGCACTACGACGAAATCTGGCATGTCGAACTGTATGTTGTTGAACTGCGTCGTCACGTCGAATTCCATGTGACTTCCCGACGCCACCTTCTGCACGCACTGGTAACCGTGAAAGTGAATCGGCACCTGCGGACTTTTCAAGATCTCCGCTTTGTACTTGAGGGCGTAGTTCGTTTCGTATTCCACCACCGGCATTCTCAATTCCATGCTTTGGATGACGCACTTGGCTGCTTCGGGTAGAGTGTTGGCTATCGGCGTGGTGCCGTCCGGACCCAAAGTAGCGTATCGCATCAGTGCGTCGTTGTCGTTGGCCGCTCTTCGAAACGTGACCCTCAGTCCTCCCTTCCACATGATCTCCTTGTAGTCCGAGAAGAAACCAGGCAGCAGACGCATGGGAAAGAGCACCGTGTGACTTCTCGTCGATATTTTGGTCCCGGCTTCGAATCCCCCGGCCTGGTAGTACGCTGCGTCCGTTTTGGATAATTTCAACGTTCCCACTGCCGTCGACGTGATGCCTGGATAATCTATTCTGTCGATGACGGTGTTGTGTTTCCTCACCTCCACCTGCGAGAACAGGTGAGGCACGAAGTTGTCCACGAGTATCAAGTTTGCTGCTGCAGGAAACGCGTCTCCGCTTTCTTTCTTCACCACGTCGAATTGAAGGTAGAGGTCCGCTCTGTGAGGATGAACGAACCCGTCGCCTACGTCCACGTCGTATTCGATCTCCCTGTTCGCCTCGTTCAGATTGGCGAACGTGCGACGGTTGGGAGGGAAAGATTGCAATTCGTAACTTTCGATTTGCTCCATTTTACATGTATGGTTATTTATTATACGTTGATCTCCACGATGGCCGTCGTAGTGGCACCTGCGAAATCCACCACGTCTCCTTTCTCGTTCGTCACCACCAACTCTATGTCGTCTATGCGGTTGCGACATACCGGAAAATAGATTGGCGAAGAGGGCGTGTAGATGATCGGTTCCATGAACTCGGAACTTGGTTTGAAAGTGGCTATGATTCCCGTCTGCTTATGACTTCCTAACAATCCGTCCGAAGATTTCGTGATCATACCTTCGGCCACGTTACAGTGTACGTTCAGAGTCTCTATGGCCAAGAATTTAGGAATGTTGGTTGCTACGTGCTTGATACCAGCTTCGAGTTTGGTGTTGTTCTCGAAACCTAAAAGTTCTCCCATGGTGCCCAGGTCCACGGTCTCCGTCGCGGATAGGATTTCCACTCTGTGCGTGACCGAATTTTGAGAAAGGTATGTGCCTTTGGGTAATTGAGCTTGCAAAGTGGAAAGATTGTATTGGCCTGGCGTGACGACGATGTGTTCGCTTCCGACGCTAATTTTGTTGTTGTGCTGGGTGACGTTAGGTATGAGGTACATGCTGTAGAATGCACGCAGAGCCACGGATTTAGGATAGACGATGTCGTCGTGCAGCGTGAGTTTCAAGATTGAAGATTCGCTCGTGAGATGGAACACACCCATCCTAGTGATGCTGTTTGAGGTTCCACAATGCTTTCTGGAAATCCTCGATCGTAGGGTTATTTATTTTAGAGAGAAACGCGAGCACGGAGAGGCAGAGATGACCGCAGTTCACGTCTCCGAAATTTTGAATGCGTTCGTCGTTGTAGTATATGGAGGTTTTGTTCGTTTTCAGATAATGAATTAAATTTGTAGGTGGAACACCTCCGAAAGAATCGAAAACGAATGCTTTATCATCATTTTTGTGGTAACATATCCAATGCGTGCCTGGATTTTCTTGACCGTCCAAGTTGACTACTCCGCATTCTCTTCTTTTGACGGTTGAAGGTAACGAGTCGGACATGAAAACTCCTCTGAAGTGTTTGATTTGTAACGGTTCGATCAGAGATTCAATGTCTCGGTTGGTGAGTGCTTCTGTTTCTTTTTTTTAAACTTTTTCATCACGCCCTTCCCCTTCTTCTCCATGGCCAGGTTGTGACGTTTCTGTTCTTCCAATTCCGCCTTGTTCTTCTTCGAGTCGATGACGGTTTTCGCGATGGCGGCACTTCCGCCGGCCAAACTTCCCACGGCCCCCAATGCTGCCAGGATGGCCGGGATGCTGAATATGAAACCTCCGATCTTTTGCTGTTTCCGCGAACGTTGCAATCTTTTCAATTGAGGTGTGCTGAGCAGCAATTTCATTCCGTGTCCTTTTGACAAGCAAGAACGTTTCTTCTCGCGTTGTTTCTTGGTGAGTAACCCATCGAGAGCACCTAGATTTTTTAGATTGGAGTATGGTATCTGGTACACGACACCCTTGGGCTTCATGTTGATGCTCTATGTGTTATTTTCACGGTATGTTATTTATATATATATTCTGAGATTTTTTCTTGTGTAGTTTTTTACGGTATGTTATTTATATATTTTCAAGGCCTCGCTGTCGTTACACAAATTCTATTACGTGCTTCGTTTTCTTGCCAAGAAGTTCCTTTGTCCCCTTGTACACGATTCGAGTTTTGTTCTCGATTAAAATAGATAGCTTCTCGTCGGATAACATGTTAGCGTATCGATCTGGTAAAAATAGACTGTATTGTGCGTTGAGCAACAGGCGTACCTTGGGACCATACTGGGTAGAAACAATTGAACCGGAAGTTATCGTGTAAGGTTTGTCGACTTCCAATTCCTGAATTTTTACATACTCGACTGACAAATTTAGCATTTGTTTTAATGCTTGGAGATCACTTATTTTTTCGGTCGTCATATCAAAGAAAAATTTCAAAGTGTTAGAGAGAAATTTAATTGTTTTTCACGATGTGTGTTATTTATATATACCGAAGATTATTTTTTTTTCACGATGTGTGTTATTTATATATCAAGTTTTTTTTTGACACGTATATATATTATTATTTTTTAACAGAGGAAGAAATTTCGTGCTTCGGAAAACGCGAGGATGTGCGTAGTGATATCTTCCGTCTCCTGCATAGACTTGTACCAATCATCAGTATACTGTCTTCTTCCCTGCCTTGCCTCGTACAGTTCGTCCGACCTATCGTCCAATTTTTGCCCTGCAGCCAAAAGCAGAATGTTGAGATCACCGCACCTCAGGCCGCTGATCTCCCGAAGAAGGTCCTTGAGAACCATTTCACAAGGGATGCGAAATTCCGGCATTGTTCTTGCTATGTTTACAAGTTTATTAACATCTCCGTTAACTACCTTTTTGAATATTTTAGATAGTAGCTCGGGTGGCAAATTAGTTATGCAATCCATGTTGTTTTTTTACTGTATGTTATTTATATACCCCACCCCAATTTTTGTTTCGTGTTCATGGCGATGGTGGTGCCTAGTGCGGCGACCCGTTCACCCAACGATGCGTCTCTACTCACGAATCTTTCGAAAGCTGCGTGCTCTAACTTTCTGTCTGCTTCGTGACGTGCATCCAGATCCGTCTGCGTGGTGTTGTAGGCGATGTCGTGATCTTTGCATGCGGCGTCCAACGGATTCACACCCTTGTCTCCTCTCTCCAATCTTTTCTCGAGTTTGGTACCCGGTCCGCAGTACTGGTAGCCAGGTAGATGCATCTCGAAAGGTAACTTGTTGATGATGTCGTTCACGAGTCCCTTTCCTTCGGCAACGTTCCAGAATTTCGGAGGCAGCGTGTTGATGATTTTGATCAGGTAACCTATGCCCTTGTCGTCGTTCACGATGAAGTTGGAAAGTTTCGTGCTGATCATGTCCACTATGCCAACCTTCTCGTTGTAGAAATTACGGTTGCCTGCATTCTCTTCGCCGGCTATCACCAACAATCGGTCCACGAGTTTCCTAACGTCGTCCACCCAAACGAATTCTTTGGGTAACGTGTTGTAGCGTTTGACGCCGCTGCCTGTTTTGACCTGGTTCCAAATCGGTTTGATGAGATTCCTGTACTTCTCGCCGCTGCTCGATTTCACCCTATTCTGCGAGGCGTCGTTGTTCTGGTACAAGGCATCCGTCATGATCAGAATTTCCTTGTAACTCTGGTAATCTTCGTCGGTGTAATCTTTCGGCTGCTTTTTGGCGACGAGTTCCCACAGTCCAACCGTACCCGGATACCTGTTCCAACTATCCTTGTCGCCTAAATTGACTTTAATGTCGTTGCCTTCGAAGGTCACCTTCGATTTCCCAATCTTCCACACCACACCGCCGCCTTCGCTGGTTTCCATGCTGGGATACAATCCGAACACTTCATCCTTGTCGAATTTCCCCGTGCTCAGGTAGTCTCGTGCCAAAGGTCCCAACTCGATCTTATCCGAAGACGACGACGTGCTGCCTATGGCTCGACGTCGTGCAGGTGCATCCTTCAGTTCGAACGGCGTCGAAGGAATGCTCGAAATGGGCGTGGGTACGGTGTAACTTTTAGCTGCGAGCGGTACGAGTTCATTAATCAAATTTTTATTTTGTTCCGTGACACTTTTAATTTCTTTACCTAGACCGCTGATGGCATCGATCACGGGTTGATCCTGACGTTTCTTCTCTTCGTAGAATCCGCGATTCTCGGATTTCCAACCTTTGAAGCGTTTCGCGAGGTAATCGCGAAGCTTGAGATTTTCGTCTTCGATTTTTCGTTTCGTCATGACGTTATTTATATACGTCGTTTCTCACAACGTTGCAACGTTTAGAAAGTCGTTGATTTTGTTTCTGTATTTTCCATCGTTGGGTTTCCTCGTCATGTCGATCGTCGCGAATCCGAAATCGTCACCGTTCCAGCAAGTAGAGCAGCAGCGTTCCGAAAATTGATTGTAGTTCATGTCTCCGCCTACGTAGTCATCGTACGCGTGCTTGAGGTTGGTGTGATCTTGACGAAACAAACATATGAAATTAGCGTTGTCGCGTACTAACTGTTTTGGAATTTTGGAAAACGTTTGAGCTAGGTAGAAGCAATCCATTCCTTTGTGACGACCTTGCGTGAAAAAGTTGCGAATTTCATTTTGATTTTCCAGGATGGCGTCGTCGAACACGACGACTGAATTTTCACGACAATCGTCGAGTGGTTTTATTTCCGAGGCGAACGTTGCAATGTCCAGACCATCGTACAGTTTCATCAGTTGCTGGTATTTGGATTGCTCCAAACTTTTCGAGAACACGTACAGGTGCCTGTTCTTCCAATCTAACCAATTCGGTGCGAGGAGAAAATTGTCCACGAGCAGTGTCGTTTTCCCACACCCCGAAGGACCTACGATCAGACAGCGGATGCTGTCGGGAAGCAACTTGCCGTTCTTTTTCTTCGTTTGACTTTCCGGATCCGGTAGACGCTTCACCACGTTCCACGTACTCACAAGATCACTTCGTTCGCGTCGATCCAACTCTTTTCTGGAAGTCCCAGCCATTTGACAAACAGTTTGTCACCTTTCCTACGCAATACTTTCTCGATGAGGTACGTGTCGGGGTGTTTTGTTTTAGAGAGTTCCTCTTCGTAAAATCTTCCTTTCAAAATCTCGCCGCTACTATCTTTTATTATATACGTGTGTCGGTTTCCGGGTAGAACTCGAACCACCGTAAAGAGTTCCGTGCTCCAATTTTTTGTGAATCCCTTCTCGAAGGTGCGTTTGAATTTGCTGATCCTCACCCGGTCTCCAATTTTGTATTTAGCTTTTTTTGTCGTGGGTGTGTACTTTGGGCAGTAAACGGTAGAAATTAAACGCTGCTCGTCGGACTTGGTAACGTCGGCTGGCTTCATACCTATCGTTCTGTGTACCGTATCATTATAGGTGTCGACGAGTTCCGGCAGGATGTCGACCCATTTGTAATTTCCCCGAAGCGTGAATCGTTTCCACATGTGTGTTTTCAAGGTTCGATTGAATCTTTCCACGATGCTGGCTTTGATGTGACTGAAGCTCGAATAATGTCGAATCTTGTGTTTTTGAATAAACTTTTGGAATACGGCGTTGTAAAATTCTTTACCGTTGTCCGTTTGCAGAAACCGTGGTCGTCTGCCGCCGCTTTCGCGAAAAATTGTCTTGAATGCTTCCGTGACGCACGTTCCTGTTTTTGCCTTCAAAGGTAGAGCCCATGCGAATTTCGAAAACGTGTCTATGACGGTGAGGAGGTACTTGTTGCCCTTGTTCAATTTATGCACGTTTTTCAAATTGCCGCTACTCATCTCCACGAGGTCACTTTGCCAGAGGTCGTCGATGCCCTTGGTTACCACGGCCAAACGTTCGTAGTTGCGGCGTGCAGGTTTATGCAATTCTTGGACGATGGCTTGCCTTGACATTTTTTCTTAGAGATTACGTTTCAAGAGAAGCACAAGCGTGATGGGATTCAAAGAGGGTGGCACTTCGCTCGTGTTTTGAACGATCAGCTTATCGCCGGCACTCACGTCGAAAACGGTGAGATCTTCGTCTTCGTGTATTTCATATATGTTGCGCGTTTCGTTCCAACGCGCCAGAGGAATGTTTCCTGCTTTCTGGACACCACGATTCGATATCAAAGTCATGGTGGGAACGCTAGCTTTTCTGCCGTGAGACCAGTACGAAAATTCGTTTATCTGAATCGTGCCATCGAGGAGAAACTTATAGTACGGATGATAAGGATGTAGCATGTACAGTTTGTTACCTTCGACGAAGGTGGAGATTCTCTGTTGATTGGGTACGCTGTTGATTTCGATGGCTTGCAGAGAATGCAGTTTAGCGAATTTAGTGTCGACGCTAACGAGGTTGCTGTGAAGCTGACCCAGTGTGTTTTGTATGGGCAACAAATGTTCGACTATGGTATCCGTTACGGTAGAAAATGACGGTTTGATTTTCACTTCCACGTTCAACTGCTTGTAGCTTTCGTTGAGTTCTTGCAACTTGGCACCGAAAGAGGCCAGCGTCGATTCCTGTGTTGATTCCAGCACTCCAACTTGATCTCTGATGTTGACGACAATGTTCTGAAGGTTCTCGATTTGATTCAATTTCGAGCTCTTCTCGGTAAGATCGTTCACGATGATTCGCATGTCTGTAAACTGCATGTGAAGGTCGGCGACGCTCTGCGAAGTGGGCAGCGTCGACACCAGCGAGGCAAGTTCGTCTCGAATCTGTTCCACGTTCGCCGTTTCCGTTTCCAGTCGTTTCAGCATGCGTGATATGTTCCTTTTCAAAGCGTGTAATTCTTTGGAGGTAGGGAGATTGCCCACTTTACTCTCGAGATCGCTCAACGAACTTTTGATGTCACTCGAATCTGATAGTGCCGTCACCGCCGTTTTCAATTTTTCCAAATCTTCGCTCGAAGGCACGCTCGTTCGTAACGATTCCAAGTCACCCTGTATGTTGTCCAGTACGTGATGAAAATGAGCGAGATTCGTTTCGACGTTTAAATTTTCTAAATATTCGATCTTCTGCTGAACCGTGCTTAACGTGTCTTGAATGCTCGTCAACGCTCTCGCTTCAGCGTGAATATTTTTAATTTCTTCGTTGATCAATTCCAAGGACGCCTGAAGCGTGGCGATGGTGGTTTGAATGTGTTCGAAATCTTGATAGGCCTCCAATTGAATTTTTATGTTCGCGACGCTTTTACCGATGACCTGCAGTTCGTCCGACGATGGTAGGTTCGTCATTGTATCTTCCAAAGTCTGCAACTTGGATTTAATTTCTTCCAACGTGCTGGTGAATTCTTCTTGTAATTTGGAAACGACGACGTGCAAGCGTTCTACATCAATATCGTTCACGACGGTTTGAAGTTCAGAGAAATTCTTTTCTATTGCGGAAGTTCGTTCTTCGATTTCGAGTTTCAATTTTTCCAAATCTTCATTTTTCGCTTGAAATTGCTGTAATTTGGCTAAATCATTTTGAAGCGAATCCACGCTCAACTGTATATTTTGAACGTTGTCGTAAGAAGGTACGTCGACATAATTTTTTATCAGCGTTTTCAGTTCGGAATCGATTTTCAGAATGGGGTCGAGACATTGCGTTTGGAGCGTAGCGATTTCCGACTCTAAACTTTTGTTTAAGGTTTCCTGCAAAGCAATCAAATCGGTCCTCAACTTCTTAACTCGAATGTCCAACATGAGAATCTCTTCTGCGTGGTCTACACGCTTGGTGTTGCCGAAAATGTCGTTAGGCATTTTTGGTTAACGGTTATTTATAATAGGATAGACGATTCGTAATTCTACGAAGAGAGGAATAAGTTTATCGTAATCTCCGAGGAGTTCCACGTAAAGATAATCTCCTGCAGACACATCGTACGTAATGTTAGAAAGCATCTTGTCGTGCTTGATTCGAAAAATGTTCTTGCCGGTAGAAATTTTGATTTCGCCTGCGTTTTCCGGATTCACGGTGATTTGAAGTTTCCCGTCGATCGGAATTTCGTAGAAATGTAAATTGTTATTAAAAACATAAAACATCTTGCCCACGTCCTCATCCAATTTCGTCCAAATGCTGTTGAGGTGAATGATCAACAGACCGTTGAGTTTAGTTAATACGGAAGGTAGAAATTCATGATCTGTCGTCGTGCGGTGTACAGTCTCCATTGTTTGCTTTCGGAAACCAAAGAGATTCATGTTGGTTATTTAAGAAAAAATTGAGAACGTATCTAATATAAATAACACCACAAAAAAAAATGTGTGCAATTTAGTAACCATCTTTTTTTCTTAGCAAAAGAATGGAGAAGAAGGAAGCAAAACGTGCATGCGACCAATGTGGGAAATATATATCCATTTCTAACTTGAGAAGACATCGGAAGGATGTGCATGGCAAAGGATCAAGTAAGAGAGAGCTCGATGTTGACGATCAAGCGCCACGAAAGAAGCAGAAGAGTGCCGGCGAAAGTATTCGAAATATTTTAACCGAGGAGACTTTCCGATCTGAAGAAACATCTGATCTAAACAACTTTTTTCGCTCGGTCAAAAGCAAGTTAATTTCGTCTATCACCGAAGCTTTGTTGCAATGCTCGTTGAAAATCCACCTCATCGTTTCCGCCATTTACGAAAACGTAAAAAAAGAGCGAGAAACTTTCCATCATTACACTGGTGTAAAGAGCCTCCACGCCGCCGACGTCGATGAGGTGGATGCCATTTGCAACCAGATGATTGACGCTTTGTTGAACAAGCACGAGACTTTCCAAAAACGTGGATCGGGTTGGACACTTTGCGGTTCGTCTCACACTTTAACTTTGAAGGTGGCACGATACAACCCGATGGGAGCATCCAGCTACATCAATTTGCCCCCGGAAATAGCCAGTAAGAAAGCCATCATCAACATTCAAAATGAGGATAACAGATGCTTTTTGTGGTGCATCATTGCCGATCATCACCCAGCCAATGATGACAAACATCGTTTATACCACTACAACAAGCCGGAATATCTCTCAGAATTTGAAAAACCTATGGCTGGCATTAATTACCCCTTAAATCTACGAGACATTAGTAAATTTGAGGCACAGTACAAGACAGATAAAAACGAAAATATAGCAGTACACATCTTCGGATTAGACAAAAACAACACCATCTACGTTCTCAGACACAGCAACATTAAAAGTAATCGTGTCATCAGATTACTCCTGATCGAAGATGATGATAATTATCATTACTGTCTAATTCAGAATCTTCCAAAATTAACAAGAAGTCAAATTACCACAGATCACCATAAAATTGGAGTATGCGACAGATGCCTGAGTATATTCTACGGTCAAGGAAAAAAGAATGCTGATGAAGAACTCCGAGATCATCATGAAATGTGTAGTAAACATTCGGCTACGACTATCAAAATGCCTTCTCGAGACATGACATTTTCCAACTACACCGCATTACTCTGGCATCCCGTGGTGATATGCGCCGACTTTGAAAGTTTCCAACTTCCACTCGCCACATGCGAACCGAATCCCAGCGTATCGAGCACCACCGAAATTCTACATCACGAAGCCTGCGCTTTTGGATTGATGGTCAACAACACAGGCGATGTTATTTTACATCGTGGCAATGATGCTCCACAAATATTCCTTCAAACCTTGAAGCAGATGGCCATACAATTCGCTCCTCCACTAAGAGAAGACAAAGCAATGGAGCCTCTTACCCAGGAAGAGAAGAAAGCATACGACCTTGCCTCTCAGTGTGATGTGTGCGAAAGTAACTTCACCCTCGAAAATGTCAAAGTTCGCCACCACAATCATCACACGGGAAAATATGTGGCCCCCCTGTGTAACAACTGTAATCTACAAATCAAAAAACCGAATTTTATTCCAGTATTCATTCACAATTTGGAGGGCTACGACGCCAAAATCTTCATAAAGGAGATGGGATGCGACGCTCAACCCATTAGCGTCATAGCTCGCACCAACGAGAAATTCATTTCATTCAGCAAGAAGGTGGACGTTGGAAATGGCAATCGCGTAGAAATTCGCTTCTTGGACTCCTACAACTTTCTGTCTTCGAGTTTGGCGACACTCGCGTCTCAACTCACCGACGATGATTTGATCGCCACCAGGAAATGTTTCGGCGACCAACATTTAGCACTGTTGAGACGCAAGGGTGTTTACCCGTACGCATACATGACGGATGCTTCCAAATTCTCAGAAACATCATTACCACCAAGAGAAGCATTCTACAGTCGTCTTAGCGACACCTGTTGCAGCGAAGAGGACTACCATCATGCTCACCTCGTGTGGTCTACATTCTCTTGTCAAACCATGGGTGACTATCACGATCTGTATCTGAAGCTGGATGTTACGCTATTGAGCGACCGTTTTCATCTCCATCGCTCGAGAGGAATGGCAGCATATGGTTTGGACCCCGCTTTCAGCTACACCACACCGGGTTATTCTTGGCAGGCGATGTTAAAATCCACGAAGGTGAAGATAGAACTCATCAAAAACGTCAATCAACTTTTGTTTGTCGAAGAGGCAAAACGTGGTGGAATCGTCCAGTGTCCCCTTCGATACGTCAAGGCCAACAATCCATATGTTGCCGATTTCGATGCAGGGAAACCGACAAACTTCTTGGCATACTGGGACATGAACAATCTGTATGGTTATGCCATGTCCGAGACTCTGCCTATCGGAGAATACGAATGGATGAGCGAGCAGGAACTTCAAGATTGTTTGGAATGGAGTGAAGATCATAAAAATGGATGTTTCCTGAAAGTAGATTTGGAATATCCTGCATCGCTTCATCGAGAACACCATGGATTTGCGATGGCACCTGTGATGGAATCGACTCCGGAGAAGAAGCTGATGCTCACCTTCAAGAGCAAAGAGAATTACGTGGTGCATTATCGCCTCCTACAATTCTACCTCCAGCATGGATTGGTTTTGAAGCGCGTGCACTCGGGATTGAAGTTTAGACAGACCAGGTGGCTAGCACCCTATATCGACGGCAACACTCAACGTCGAGCATCAGCTTCTTCTTCCGCAGACAAAGACCTATACAAGTTGATGAATAACAGCATCTACGGCAAGAGCATGGAAGATGCGAGGAAAAGAAGAAATATCAACTTGGTCTCCGACCCGAAGAAAATAAACAAGCTCGTCGCTCAGCCCACGTACAAGAACTTCACGATACTGAGCGACACGTTGGTATTGATCGAACGTGCTCTCCGCCACATAACATTCGACAAACCAATCGCCGTGGGAGTCGCAATCCTCGAGTTGTCAAAGCTGGCCATGTACAAGTTTCACTACGACATCATGAAACCGCGCTATGGAGAGGCAATCGAGGTGGCGTACACCGACACGGACAGCTTCGTGTACAACATCCACACCAATGATCTATACGAAGATCTAAAAAGCATAAGCCACCATTTCGACTTCTCGAACTATCCAAAAGATCACGCGCTCTTCGACGACAGCCAGAAAATGACGATCGGGAAGATGAAGAATGAAGTCAACGGCCGCATCATCACAGAGTTTGCGGGTCTTCGAGCGAAAATGTATGCCGTGAAAATCCAGGACGAGACCGAAATAAAAAAAGCAAAAGGGGTGGGGCGTTCGAGCACAAACAAACTGACCGTAGAAGATTACAAGTCGTGCTTGTTCGACAAAAAAATCAAACGCATGACCGAACATCGGATCACGAGCACCATCGACCAGTTGCATACATCCACGATCAACAAAGTGGCGCTTGATCCCCACGACACCAAATTGAGGCTACTCGACTGCAACATCCACACCCGAGAATGGGGATGTCATGACGAGGAAGAAACCTGCTCGCACCATTAGACTTCTGCATCAAAAAAGTACGTATTATTTCTTGCACCACTTTTTTTAAAAAAAAAACAATCATTCAGACTAATTTTTGCATTCACACTTTTTTTTTATATTTTTCTATCATTTTTTTTAAAGAAAAATAATCATTCACACTTTTTTTTATATTTTTCTATCGTTTTTTTTTTAAAAAAACAATCATTCACACTAATTTTTGCATTTACATTTTTTTTATATTTTTCTATCATATTATGTACACTATTTTGAGGATATTTTTTTTTCTTTCAGATGCAGCACCCTACGGAAACTTTTTTACTTCTTACACTTTCTATTCTTAACCAAAATATTTTTCTTCTCTTCAATCATAAAACACACACATTACACACGGAGGTCCTCTGTAGGGAGTTATGGGGGGGGGTTAAAAAAGAACCCATGAAACTCTACAAAGGCATGGCTTTGTTAGCCGCGGCCATTAGAACTGCGTTGGGCACCACGCACCCTCGCGAGGTTATAGGGGGCCAGGTATCCTAAAAGACAACATTTATTATTTTGTTTGTTTGTTTGCGTCACAATACAGGCGCGCGCGCGCGTGTGTATAACACATCGTGTTTCCCCCGAGAGAGAGGTTTACAAAAATCACGATATACGGAGTTGGAAAATTACGATATGGCGCATTCGCTCGTTACTGTTGCCAGCCATAAATCTCTCTCTCTCTCTCTCTCTTCATCTTACACCAACGTTGGCATCTCTATTTTTTTAGTTGCAAGTAAATTGCCAACACACTCTAGTTAATAATGCTACATATTATACGCACACACGCACACACATACTATATTACCATCCACCCATCTCTCTCTCTCTTTTACGGCAGTGCCGGCTCTCCTTGTTTAGTATATGTAGGTTGGCAACGCTGATCTTTACTTGAGGGCGGTCAACCGGGTTGATTGCACAAGCAAAATTGCCACCTCCTTGCTTTAGGTTAGGTTAGACCAAAAAAACCTTGGTGATTTTTTTTTTCGAGTGAGGAGTTGGCAACGCTTATCTCCACTTGAGGGCGGTCGACCGGGTTGATTGCACAAGCAAAGTTGCCAGCTCCTTGCTTTAGGTTAGGTTAGAGCAAAAAAGGCTGTGGGTAAGCTGTCGGTTGTTTAACTCTTCCCTTTCTCTTTTTTTTTCTTGTAAAAGGCTATGGCAAAAGTACCAGTGGGTTGGCAACCTTGCTTTATGCACTGTAAGGCAAGCCTCAAGCAAAATTGCCACCTCCTTGCTTTAGGTTACGTTAGACCAAGAAAAAAAACCTTGGTGATTTTTTTCGAGTGAGGAGTTGGCAACACTGCGAGAAAATACCTCAAGCAAGGTTGCCACCTCCTTGCTTTAGGTTAGGTTATACCCAAAAACAAAAACCCTGGTGATTTTTTCGAGTGAGGAGTTGGTAACACTGCGAGAAAATGGAGCTCATGCCTTACAAGAGCAAACCATTAAGGCGAGCTCCACCGAGCTCCATTTTCGGGCGTTGAATTCTCCATTTGGGTCTACACGAAAAGTAGGTCAAAGAACCGCTCTAGAACTCAGCTTACAGAAAAATATCGTAAGGGGAGACAGCCTTATAGTAAAATGTCGTAAGGCGAAAAGTAGGTCAAAGGACCGGTCTAGCCTTACAGAAAAATATCGTAAGGGGAGACAGCCTTATAGTAAAATGTCGTAAGGCGAAAAGTAGGTCAAAAGACCGCTCCAGAACGTTGGGTTTCACCTACTGGCAAATTTACGTGTGTGGCACTCTACCACCATCGCCATGAACACAAAACAAAAATTGGGGTAGGGTATATAAATAACATAGAGTAAAAAATAATAATAATAACAACATGTCTCGTATAACTGATTTGCCGCCCGAGCTACTATGTAAAATATTTAAACACGCAGTAAACGGAGATTGTAAGGATGTAGGGAAACTTCTAATCATAGCAAGAACGACGCCAGAATTTCGCATCCCTTGTGAAATAGTTCTCAAGGACCATCTTCGGGAGATCAGCGGCCTGAGGTGCGGTGATCTCAACATTCTGCTTTCAGCTTTTGGGGAAAAATTGAACGAGAGGTCGGACGAACTGAACGAGGCGATGCAGGGAAGAAGACGGTACACAGTAGATTGGTACAAGTCTGAGCAGGAGAAGAAAAATATCATTACGTACATCACCGCGTTTTCCGAAGCACGGACTTTCTTCCTCTGTTAAAAAAATAATAATATATATACGTGTCAAAAAAAAAAACAACTTGAAGTTGGCAATAGAAATATTTTTTTCCACACTTAGAGCACAGTTTGGTCGTACATATTCGCTTTCCCGGCACACAAGTACGACAGTGCTTTTAAAAATGTTTACTTGACACAGCAGTTTGGCACGTAGGGCAATTTTTTACAGAACGCATAATGCAGAGATTTTTTGGGGGTATGTTATTTAATACCAAATGCTGTGCAATGCAAAATATAATTGTTCACTTTTTTTTTAACTATTTTCTATTTTTTTTTTCGCCAAATTATATGCTTCTAGTCTCCTATACAATACAATATACGAACAATATTGTCAACAGTATCATATTTGAGCAGGTCGCTTGTCACCTAAACACTACAGCTCACAGGTTGGTAAAATCTGACATGAAAGCAGATAATACGCTTAAGTTTTATTTATATATATAATTTTCACGGGCGTACAATATTGTCAACAGTATCATATTTGAGCACGTCGCTTGTCACCTAAACACTACAGCTCACAGGTTGGGAAAATCTGACATGAAAGCAGATAATACGCTTATGCCTTATTTATATATAATTTTCACGGGCGTACAATATTGTCAACAGTATCATATTTGAGCAGGTTGCTTGTCACCTAAACACTACAGCTCACAGGTCGGGAAAATCTGACATGAAGGTAGATAATACGCTTATGCCTTATTTATATATAATTTTTATGGGCGTACAATATTGTTAAGAGCGTCAGTTTCCGTAGAGCTCTCTTTTTCCATCTTCCCTCTATAGACCGTGTTAAAAATATAAACATAAACATTGGTGAGGTCTTGCCCGGTCCTCCCGTAACTCCCGGTTTAGGTCAGTCCCTGTTGTTGCCAGTGCAAATTCACCGGCATACGAAGTAAGAAATGAGCGCTTGTTTTAATCAGTTGTGCGACGATAGTCAAGAAAAACATTTGTTAAAATTCTACTATGAAGAAGTGGACGTCTAGAATCCGTCGAATGATCAACTGCAGAGCAGATTATTAAAATATGACTTGTCTTTGTGGCCGCCAGTTCTATAGCACACTACGTACATACAAGTATATCATGTACGACGAACGTTTATACAGTATATTAAATTATTTTGTAAATGGAAAAATGAGGGAAAGATAATTCTATAAAACTAATGATACTATTATATGATATAAAGTATGCTTAAGTGAATCTTTGCCAACAAATCTGCAGCTGTAATGACACATAACAAATGCTAGTAAATATATATGCTTTCAACGTCTCCTTTCTGCATAAGAGATTTAGGAAAAATCTATGATATAGCATGCCACTTTCACCCGCACGAATTTACTTCAAGCAACAAGAGAGTTTTCAGACTGAAGCGACAAGTGATATCAGAATTTCGCACAGAAGCATTCGATCTAAAGCAAACAATTCATCAGTCACGCTTGTGCAAATAACAGGCCGGGGCAACACAATGCAAGGTATTGATAAAACGGTCTAGTCCGAGCAACAAGCGACACCTGCAATTTGTCGTTCGAAAGGTGTTGTTTATTTTTTAATGTTGGTTTCCAAGAGAGACGTATCGCTGCAGTCTGAAAGCTTCCTTTCGAACCAATTCACCACGAGAAAATGCACGTGTCGCTTGGACTGGACTGTTGTTTTCTCAGTACAATACATCGTGTCGCCTCGCTCTGTTGTACTCGTATGCAAGGTGAATTGTTTCATTTAGAGTAAAGAGGCTGTTGCTTGTCGCTTCGGTGTGTAATCGAAGCACGACAAGCTGCACGTGTCGCTCAGGTGTATTGTGCCGCCTAAGACTTGATTTACCATGAGTGGTAAATGCTTATTTATAGACTAAATGGGCCTGTGTCGCTTCGGTTTGAAGCCTCACTAAGAGGCGTGCTTTTCACCACAACACAATACGCAGATAAACAATCAACATGCTTGTAACAAAATGCAAGTCGCAAATATTCTTTCCCGGGTACCAATCCTTTCTCGTTTTGCTTGTATCAACAGGTTTCGTCTGTCTACGTCCTTCGGAAACCTACGAAGTGATACTTAATTCAATAAATTTGTTCCCAATCGAACTGTACAACCATATGCTACACAGCTGACACCCTATTTCCTTGTAAAAGAATCTCCACTTTGCCCTTTCATATTAACGTCCATAGTATTGTAAGCGTAACCAAATGTTCGAGGGGGGCCAGACGAGTGCGCATGCTCCGCAGTAGCTCCGCCTTTAACACCGTCTATACAGTGAAGCTGTAGAAGACACAATTAGCTAACCTAGCATACAACATACTTTCCTAATTAATATGGATATTGTCACACATTCCTCTTATTTTATACTGTTGTAAATGAAAAAAATTATGTACAGTAAATGTTTTGTACATTATAGGGAAAAAATGCAAAATATCCCCCAACTTTAATTCGAATCGAGTCGAATTTTTACATATTCTCACGCCGGCACATATGCTGTTCTATTTGCTTCTTTTACTTGCCTTGCTTAATTAACTCTCGCTAATTAGCATTTTTTTTGGAAGAAGTCAACTAGAACAACATATGGCGGTATGAGAAATATGCAAATCAAAGAACATTTTAGCAATATATGGGCCCTAGCAATTAGCTTTCTCGACTAAGAGTACTCTTTTAAACGTCTTCTGCTGATCGTATTACTAAACGAGGACGTTTAAAATGTTTGGGTGTTGAAAAAGTTTGACCCTACTTTTTATTTCTATTGTTTGCTAATAGATGGCGCTAATAGTACCCCCTCCCCTCCCTCTCCCCTCTTCTCCTCCTCTGCTGTATGACAAATAGCACAAACATAAAAATCAAGATTTTGGAGAGCAAAACATAAAATTTGCATGCATCTGATGTCGAACCAGGAACTTTTATCTTTCGGGGCGTCAACATTATTTTTTACTCAGCCGTCATATAACATGAACACACGCAAATATTCACATGTGCTTTTTATTATTTTGTGTTCGGTAAGTACAAGTATATTCTTACATAAATTATTGTTTAATTTAATAAATTGTAAAACTCAGAGCCTGCTATACTAAAACTCCTTCTGTCTATTGAAAGCGAATGTTGCGTGCATGCGGAAATAACACAGAAAAAAAAAAGCGGATGGAAGCAATTTAAAATCAGTAGAGCAAGGTCAGTATTACGAGAGCGTAAAAACACGTGTTTTCATTCAACTTCGAAAAATAAGAATAAATGTGTGCATACAGAACACATATGCTTTCTTTTCACAGTTGTAAAAACATATAAATTGTACATGAGGTAAGTTACAGGAAGGCTCTCTCTTTTATGTCTGTATATGTTGTACAATTAGGTACAAGTTGTTGTACAATTAGGTACAAATTGTTGTACAATTATTTCCCCCAGTTGCCCAGTTGGAGTTGGGGGCATAACACTGGTACTATTTGTAATCACAGTGCTTACTCATGTATTTTGTTTAATATTTTATTTCAAATTCACTGTCAGAAACTAGTGTTGCCAGTTCCTGGATGTAGGTTTACCTACTCTGTTGGTTGTCACTGTCAAGCTTCCAGTATTCGTACAGTATAAAAAGCTATAACCTCCCTCTCAAAATATATACATTGTATACGCCAAGATGCTCAATAGCCTAGCAACACATCATGAAAAAAACATGTCAAGAGAACCCAGTGGGTTTATAAGTCAGTGCTGCCAATTCCTATTTGTAGGTTAGCTTAACCTGTGAAAGATCATATAGTGGAATTTTCTTCGGATGGGTAGGTAACACCAACGAGCCTAAAAAAAAAAAAACATCCAATAAAATTGCCAGATGTAAACAGAGGGCAATAGACCCCCCTCATAAAAGGCTACAGTAAACCCACAGTGTCGCCAACACTAGGCCCCCAACAGTATTGCCAGACATAAAAAATACATGGACCCCTCAGGTCCTTTGATGAAAATTTACAGTGAAAAAACCCAGTAGGTTAACAACACTGTCAAAAAATCTACGGTAGTGTTGCCAGATGTAAACAGAGGGCAATAAACCCCCCTCATAAAAAGCTACAGTAAACCCACAGTGTTGTCAACTCTGCCCTCAAACTGTACATCATAAAAGGCTACAACAAGCGCCACAACCTTGGTGATTTTTTCGGGTAAGGAGTTGGCAACACTGCTCATGCCTTACGAGAGAAATCCATTAAGGCGATCGAGCTCCAAATGATGGTTCGAGCTCCAAATGATGGCCCAGTACTCTCTATTTGCCCCTACTCATTGTAACATTCTGAAAACAATGCCTAGAAAGTAGATTGTTGGAAGCGATACTTGTTAATGGTGTTCTTGTATTTTCATTAGGGTTTTTGTCTCTTCATTCCGTGTGGACTGGAGATTAATATCTCGTAGGACGGTAAGAGTGGTACTCTACTCCACATGACCCAGACTTGCAATCTGATACGCTCATAAATGCATGCAAATCAAGCTAAAGCCTTTTTGTTGTTTCTTTTTTACGTTCGTTTATCTTAGCTTGTGATGCACGAAACTTACTAAAGATGGTAGTAAAATTCTCATTGTTTCATTCCATTTGATAGCCTATTTAGTCTCGAGGATTTCTGCAAGTTTTCGTCAGGTTAAAAGCGAACTACGTTTCTTTCAGAAATGCCAAGAGTTAAACATCAACTTGGAGTCTAAATAGGTAGCCATAAATCTTAAATTTAGCCTACATGTCCGCGCAATACTGTTCCGTTCCGCTCCGTTCAGCTGTAAGTGGCAATAATTTATGAACGCCCCTCGTATAAAGTGCAGCGAGCTGTTATTGAACCTTCGTTATTGATGTCGTGTGGAACTTAAGCTTCAATTCTTTTTCATATGAATATATGTTATAGGCAAAGGTAAATTGTTCTCTTGTAGGAATCCATTATTGTGACCAAAAAGGGCGGATGTCGAGCTTATAACTTATTTTGTGCCGTTGCATGTCTCAATATAAACACTACTAACCTGTTGCTCAAGATTTGTACAATACTCAGGAAACCTACCGATGTTTTAAATTGGGAATATTGATTTCCCCGAAGGATAGCCATAAATATAAGAGAAATCGCCTTCGCGTGCATTCAGTGGGAAGCAGGAATAAAATCACGGAAGGAACATAACACAAGAATGTTCCTTCAAAATTGCACTTACACTTTGTTCCTTCTGAAGGCGCTTTTGAACTTCTGGAGACCAATGAGCTTCAGCCAAGGGTCGTCGGGGACGTTGACATACGCCTCCCCGACGAATCGAACTATGATACCTTGAAAAGAAGAAATGAAATCAGATTAAAACGTCATAAATGAAGACAATGATTAATCTAGTTTCTAGAGACAAATTGTTACGCATTCTGCATGTGTGTCCAAAGAGGATTAGCTTAGAAATTAGATACTTTCAACATTAGAAATGCATCTGTATGTCAGAAGAGGATTAGTTTAGAAATTAGATACTTTCAACATTAGAAATGCATGTGTGAGTCCAAAGAGGATTAGCTTAGAAATTAGATACGTTAAACATTAGAAATGCATCTGTATGTCAGAAGAGGATTAGTTTAGAAATTAGATACGTTCAACATTAGAAATGCATGTGTGAGTCAAAAGAGGATTACCTTACAAATTAGATATATTCAACATTAGAAATGCATATGTGTGTCAAGAAAGGATTAGCTTAGAAATTAGATGCGTTCAACATTAGAAATGCATGTGTGTGTCAAAAGACGATTAGCTTAGAAATTAGATACGTTTAACTTAACATTAGAAATGTACAAGGAATTGCAAAAACGTCAACAATAGCAGAGACATTTGAACTTCGAAGTTGACAATGCAAAGAATTCTGCTTAATTGTGTGCATTGTTTGTGACACTAAACTCGTTTAGGAAAGAACATTTTCTCATAATTTAAAATTCAAAATTCATCGAATTTTACACATTTACGAGTATCTTTTTAATGCAAATTTATATTACCACAGTTGTTTGTATGAAACATTATAAACATTAAAGAAACTTTATTACATAACATATTAAATATCATCTTCATTGATTCAAAAAGCTCACTGAAACAGAAGAAATATAGCTCTTGTGAAATATATTTTCCATATTTTTGTTATTTTGACAATTAAAGCAGACATTTGACAAACATCAACAATATACGTATTATAAACAGCGCGGGAATAATTCTTAAGTATAAGAATTGTTTTAAAATATAGAGAATATGATTCAAAAAGCTACTACAATAAAGGTAAAGTGCTCCCCTGTGCTTAACACCACGCCATGAAGGCGTATAGGGGGTTTGGGGGTAACGACCCACACTTTCTTCATCCGGTCGTGAGTGGGGGTGGTGTGATCAGCATCACGCCCCTGACCGCCTTTACCCCCCAGGGTTTCCCCCAGGTACCCATGACATTCAACGGTGGGTAAGCGCCGGGGCCGCTTCCAACGTTAGAAAAATTCCCGGATTTGAACCGGCCGGGGATCGAACCCGGGACCTTTAGCATGGCAGTCAGGCGCGTTACCGACTTTTTTCTTTTTTATTTCCTTTACTATTTACATCTGATTATAACAAACTTTTCATGATTACTATACAGGTTTTACATACTAGGATATATTACATTTAGAAAATTCGCATAGACATTGTTCTTTTTGTTTGCCGACATAGTTTGAAATGTGTGCCTTAAATAATGCACAAATTGTTCATGAAAGTCAACTTGCTGATAAGTAGAGGCAAACCAAGCATATTGCCCCAGTAACCACAATACACTGTTCTGTTTCTTTTTAGGGAAAAAACTAAAATTGGGAAACAGAAGATGATCAATTGTAATATTCTTCTCATTGGTACGACAGATGACACTTACGAGTTTCGCAACATATTTCCATGACGTAGCGGTTATTAAGCATTCACTGAGCTTATGTACTAAACTATCAGGCACGTTACATATTAAACATAATGATGAATCTGACATGTGCAGATCATAGAGTTTCACTCGAGTCAGCAGTATTTGATGCACTATAACGAACCACGCCGATCGTATTCTTGTGGCGAGATGCCTCGCGTGTATATTTTTCCACACCACAGGCCAACGACCTTCCGGGTGTCTTGCAACGATCTTAACAGCCTGTTGAGACGCTACACGCATTCTTCTGTATATGTGCGACACCACTGGAACAGGCAGGGTAGGAGTTTGTAACAAGCCATAGCAAATCTCTACTAAGGTATCACGGAGGTACCTAAGGTTGTGGGGGAGGTTAGTCACGTTTATGGGGGGATCCAACTGTATATGGGCCAAGCAGTCTCGAAGAACATGACTTGTAAGGCTATCAGGGCTCTGAATCATCGTCTCTATGTCCGCTTGAATGCGGAGCGCCTGGCTCTTGTGGTGCACGTGTGCAAGATTCAAGCCTCCCCCAGCATTATCTAAACACAAGGTCTCGTGATTTACACGTAACAACTGCCCATTCCAAACAAACCAGTTCACTGCACTTTTCAGCTTTGTTACATCCAGCATTCGCATCGGAAGTATTTTTCGAAAGAGCATACACATTAACAAACGTGACTCGTGATTGCAAGCTAATGTTTCGAAACTTATTAATTTGTAGCACTGCTTTTACACTCCCAATCACTCGATCATAATTTACTTGTATCATTCCTTTCAAAGAAGGCGTAAATACTACACCAAGTATTTTTACAATGTTTACAACAGGGAAGTGTTGAACTGGTGTGTGTGGTGGAGAATTATTTAAAAACATCAAACAGGATTTCTTTACATTTATGTGAAGGCCTGAATACACTCCAAATTCCGTCGTTAGTTTATGAACCGTGTCCACATCAACAGATGACTGAACTATAATGCTGACATCATCCGCATAAGCTAAAACTTTTAGCGACTTTGACAGAATAGTTATTCCTTGTAACCGTGCTTCCAGAGAGGCAAGCAGGGGACTTAGGGAAATACAAAAAGCCAACATGGATAACGGATCTCCCTGTCGGACACCTGTGACAATGCTAAGCGATTTTGTCAGAAACCCATTAATCTGTATTTTCGATTCAGCATTGTTATATAGCCCTTGCAGTGCTGAGAGAAAATTCCCCCGTATGCCCCTTTTGCGGAAAACATGAAACATATAATTATGGTTCAGCGAATCAAATGCACGTTCGAAATCCAAAGCTAAAATCGCTTGATCCTTTAAATTTTTCTTATTATGTTTACTGGTAACCACTTCACGCAGCGTTTGCAACACTGCATAAATGTTTTTATTTTCACCATATACATATTGCATGTCCCCCACCAAGTTGCTTGAGTACGGCATTAAACGTGCAAGCATACATCGTGTGAAAATTTTATAGTCGGTGCA
The DNA here is from genome assembly GCF_977018435.1 of Lepisma saccharinum. Taxonomy (NCBI): domain Eukaryota; kingdom Metazoa; phylum Arthropoda; class Insecta; order Zygentoma; family Lepismatidae; genus Lepisma; species Lepisma saccharinum. Next base: position 66,603,610 of record NC_139247.1, on the reverse strand, counting down.
CAGGAGTGTAATGGGGCGATAATGAGTGATCTCTGTCGGCTTTGCACATTTCGGTACTAATACTATAATACCTGTCTTAGAAGTCTTGCCCATTTTATGTTGCTGAAAGGCCGCGTTGACCCACTCAGTTAAAGTCTGGCCCACTAGCGTCCAAAATGTTTGAAAGAAGCATGTAGGAAGCCCATCCACACCAGGGGCGGAGAAAGGCTTTGCCGCTTTCACCGCTTTATATACTTCTTCGAATGTGAAATCCTCATCAAGCTTAGTTCTATCATCATCGGAAAGTACTTCCGTAACTGCATCCACAACAGAATCATAATTTGAATTGGCAGGTTGGTGCTGCGAAAACATCCGAACATAATGCTCATATATTGTACGTTGTATGTCCTTAGGTGCTATGATTTTATTACCCGCTCCATCTGCGAGTTCAGTAATGAGTTTCCGTTGTGCATTTTGTCGTTCTTGTATCACGTGACTAATCGACACCGCTTCTTCAGGGTCAAACTGAGGCAGTCTACTTCGAATTTTTGCACCCATACGTTTGTGGGCGGTCATATTCAAGAGTATTGCTTGTATACGTTTAATTTCCGTATGAACCGGTCGTCCTGCCGATGCTTCTTCTATTAATTCACGCAACACACAATAATAAAAGTGATATTTATTATTCCAGTCACGAGACCTCTCTTTACAGAATGATATACAGAAACGTTTAACTGCCGGTTTTAGGATTTCATCCCACCACCGAAGGATGTCAGTACGTCGAAGGCGATTCGTCTCCCAAAATCTCCATTGCTCATGAAATGCTCGTTTAAATTCCTCATCAGACAAAATGGACGTATTCATTTTCCAATACCCATATCCCCTAGGCACTAAGGGAATATCAATGTTAATTGCCATTATCACCGCCAGGTGGTCCGAAAAACATGTAGGGGTGAGAGAAATCGAAGTAACTTTCTGACGCAGTGCCGGGGTAACATAGAACCGGTCTAGCCGGGACGCACAATTGTCTCTAATATAAGTATACCCCTATACACCAATTTAAAACCAGACACCAATTTTTGGAGGGAATTAGATGTTGCAAAACCAGGACGTTGATCTTGTGGAAGCAAGACGCAATTGAAGTCGCCGCCACAAATGATATGTTCCTTTACACCTTGCAGTTCAGCCGCCACATCTGTCGCAAAAAAATTGTTCCTCTGTGATCTCTGATTTGTACCTGATGGGGCATATATATTGCATATCCAAACATTTGCCACTTTCGCACATATAATTCTCCCATTAGGATGACAGACAACGTTAGTGATGGGCACCGTATTTTTCACGAGAAGCGCAGTCCCCTTTGCCTGAAAATTTGCATTATTATATACAACTATAGATGGGGGCAGTTCAAAATTTATCACTTGAACTTCCTGGAGAAAGGCTATATCGACAGACGACTGGATAAAAAAGTCACCCAGCGCCTCTTGTTTATTCCTGTTTTGTAGTTTGTTAATGTTAATCGTGCCTATTCTGAGTGTTGTAAACATATCTATTGTAATCGTCCTACATGTTATCAGGGACGCTGTATCCCCCTTATTGCCAAGGCTCTCCTTGTAACCATTATACCCGACATTTACACCACAATACAATAAGACCAATAGATGACAAAAGTACCACATCAAGTAAATGGAACAGAGTGGTACAAATCTTTGATCTTCTTTACAAAAAGAAGAAACTTATATATACATAAATATATATATATATACTCGATCACTCTATCATACCTATCAGTCCCCTATCAAAAGCCCTTCTTATAACCACAATCATTACACTCTTACAAAAATCACTTAACCTCCTCAACATTACTACTCAGTCCACGAAATCAGTTTGTGGAAAATTTAGTACTATTAACACTGTTACCTTTAGGTACATTGCCTAATTTTTTTTTCTAACTAACCTGTTTATAATCATGTTTAGTGTTGTCAGTATCCACTCCACTCTCTCGAAGAAATATTATAGAATGTACACCTGCAGTATTTTTCTTCTTTTTTTTCTATGACGCACACGACAAATAACTTTGGATACTACACTAGGGGTGGTCCCTCCTTCCTCTCTTCTGTTAGTGCAGATACCCATGGGTGTGGACTCAGGACTCCCCAGATACCTGTGGATGTTGAGGCAGAGCTCCCCCGGGTTTTTTCTTCTTGCTTATTGGCGGGACGAATCGTGGTCTGGATCGCTTGTGTCTTGAAGAGCGTCGTTGTCCTTTATCCGTGTTAATTGCCGGAAATTCATCCTCTGTTTTCGATTCATTCCCGGATCCACCTTCTGTGCCGGTGCCTACTTTCTGGAATTCTATCTTCTTGTCTGCTTCATTTCCGAGTTGTGAGGGAATTCCTGAGGTGTGTTGTACCTTGTCAGGTCCATCTAGTGTTGTTAAGGGGTTGGAGTTGGAGCTGGAAGGTTGGCTACTCTCTTCATTTTCACCTACACTTTCACCTTGTTGTTCGTTATGTATTTTGTCTTTTTCGGTGCTCTTCTTTTGGCTTGGGTCGTTTGGTGTTAACTGTGTTTGACGCTCTGGATCCGTAGCGGGTGTCTCTATTGTTTCATTCGTGAAATGGGGGTTGGATCTATGGCAATTGACCTCATCTCTTGATGTTGTATTCGAGTTTTGGGGTCTTGTCAGTACTGGAAGTACTGTAGGTTGGGATACCATAGGGGTCGTTCCAGTGGTCAAATTAACAGGGACTCGTCCAGTTCTATTAACGCGGGGTCGTCTCGAGGGGCATTCTGAGAAGTTATGTCCCTCCAAATCACACCCACTACACGTAAGTACTTGACCAGAATAAGTTACCCAGTCCTGTCTCCTTGTATGGTAATGTACGAAGGGATTGCTTTCCGCAGGGCCATTTTAAACACAATGCGCCCCGTTCGTGTTCTATAAATATGTTCTTCTGAATACCTCTCTTCCTTTACGTTCAGCACTTCACCGTATTCACTAATTACATTACGAATCGCATCGTGGCTTAATTCGTCTGGCACTACATGCACACTTACAAAAACACTCTGCTGGTCTGCCCATTCCACATCTATTTTATGCCGTCCGTCTGCATCATAATAGGGCACTTCGGCTCCATAATCATTTAATAATCGCTCACCCACCACTTTCGTTACAAATTTCACAAAAACACAGTTTCGATAGTAATCAATTTCAAAACTTTGAACTTGGTTCGATGTCACACCGTACGTGTTATGAAACCACTTATGTAAATCCAGCGAAGTAGGTCTAGATTTTACACTACGAAAAATAAATTTCAACGTATTTTGTCTCTGTACCGGCATGTTTGTCTTCCTTCTAGTCTTTCTCACTTAGCATGTACGTACTCCAAAACAGAGCTTGCTCAATTCAACTCAAGAGTATTTTGCCTTACCTGCCACACGGAAAACAGCGAACGCGAAAACACGATCTGCACGCGGCCGCGTGTGCAGTTAGACTGTCTGAGCCACCGCGGCCATAAAGCTACTACAATAGGGTGAAAAACAAAGAACTGACGTAGCTAGAAGTAAAGAGAACAGATTCATACAATAGACTCAAAGTTACCAATTAACAAGATTTTATTGCATAACATAGAAATTAATTCAAAATTGTGAAAAATAATCTTTTTTAATTGCAACACCATGGAACATGTTTCCAGCCCACGTGGAATTTTGTAAATATAGTATAAAAATTATAAAATATAAAAGTGATAAATTTACAACAAAAAGGAGGTGTTAACACTGAAAAAATAATTTCAGAGCACGAGGCATACTATAAACAAAGTTCATCAGAAAGTTTCAAAGTACTGAAGTAGATAGCCCTATAGCCCTTTCGACTTCAGTAAAGCCCTTTTCCATTTGCGTAAGATTTAAGTATTACAATAAATGATTTTAGGACTACAGTCTTAGTTGTAATGTTACTTGGTAATTGTTGATGACGCCATTCTAATAGCAAGCAAGTTATATGGTACGTGGAAATTTCTGATAATATACACGTTCTTATGTGATTCATTCTAGCAGAAAATGCGAAAAAATCTGAGTCAAAACATGTCAAGTAAGAATATAAAATCATTCTGACAGGAAATGGCAGGCATTAAAGTGACTTCAAAATTAGGAAATTATGAGAATTTGTTCTGGAATTTGTAGAAAATGTGCTCTTTTTGGATATATTAGTTAGTACATTTGAGTATTGATGTGGTCTTGGACAGTAAACTTAAAAAAAATCCGTGCAAAAGAACGCTACGGAAATGTTACATTAGAAAAACAGATTGGATTTCTTGCAACAATCACTCGTAACTGACAACTATGATGTCAAGTACACGGTATCAGAAATAATGCGACGCTTTTCTCATGTCAACGAAGTAATTGTTGCTTGATCAATGACCAGAACGGAACGTATAACAAGCTCCTACGCACGAAAATCAATAAGTTCACAGAATACCAAGGCCGATACAAGTAGGTCTCAACAGCGAACAATAAACAATGACTGGAAAATGAACCGAGATATGTCGATGAGATTCTAAAGGCTGAATCACACGGACCTGGATATGCAGTTAGCAAGCGCTGAACTGGCTACCTGCCCGGATGTGATGGCTGCCTGGCTCACTGCTTAACTGGTTTGGAGGAATAGGACATGTTCCAATTGCCACTAGCTTGCCTCGACTGGATTCTGTGGAACAGCCAATCAGAGCAAAGTTTGGCCATGTGAAGATAATCTGTGAGTATGCAAAGGAGAGTTCTTTGTCTGTGGTTACCGAGTGTTGGCTGTTTTGGTTAGTTTCTCGATAAAAAGAAGTAAAGAGATGGCGAGCAGTGCATTCGTGTTCAGTTCATTAATATTTAGGTATTTATGCAAAGAGATGAGATGTGTACGTGACACATATGAATAGCTGAACATAAAAACCCTTATTATTAAAAGTGTATTAAATGTTTGACTTTGTGTGTGTGTGTGTGTGAATGATTCCTGCGAATCTCATGTATGAATATGCATACCCGAGTTCATCAAAACGCTTTTTCGGTACGCATTAATTACCATATTTTGTCGAACCAATTTCTAAACCATACTTTTCTTTTTTAATTTTTAATAAAAGCACAAAGCAGTAATTCTCCTACAACATTCCGCAAATCGCTCGTCCATCTTGTCCAGATTGTCTGCTCTGCGCAATGTCTTATGGGAACAAAAGAAGTAACAAGTATTGTGTGATGCGAAAACTAGCAAATGGGTAGCCAGTCCAGCGCCAACTAGGGCATTCCTACTGGAAATCCAGTTCCGTGTGATACGGGCATTAGATGCATAGGCGTTCGGAAAGGGGGGGGGGCATGAGGGGGACACGCAGTTTTCGAATATGAGTGTCAACGTAAAAGTATATATTTCATTTCAGTCAGGGTAATGTATGTAAATTATTATAAGGGCGTTGATAGAATCAATCAAAAGGAGTGTTCTTTTAGGAGACAACACAATTATGTGGAAAATATGCCTCGTTTGCCCCCCGCCAGGAAAGAATATACCTTGCTTGGTCCTCCCTGGAAAGAAACCCATGCTTAGGTATACTCAATACGAGGAGCGTGTCCTTAAAAAATATATATAGGGAGTAATTTTAACAGGTCATAATTGCCATAAACGGCATTTATTAACTTCAAGTTTCTGATACACTACTGGACGACCATTTCATGCTGAAAGTGTAGCAACATAAGAAAAACTACACAATATGACACAGAAAAGAGTTACACGTACTTTCCTAACGACTGTCGGAAACTGTGTAGCTTCAAGAAATGTCAAGATTTGGATGGTAGGTTGTTATATAAGAGCAGAAGCCTATGAAGTGCGTTTGACTAGATAGCTGCATGCAGAGTCCCACTTACCGCACACTTCTCAACCACCTTTAAGTCTTCTGACGTAAGTGGTGAATGCCTTCATTTTTATGTTAGGTTTAGGGCACTGCAATTTTACGTGGATTGGCCAAAAAGGTGTTAATGCTAAGAGCCTTTAACTTATCATGCCTAGCCTAACAACAAATGCATATTGCCTGACGTCAGGAGGAGGAGTGCGGGGCTTGACCTAAAAGGTGTTTGAGAACTGTGCCATAAGTGAAACTCCGAGCCCTGTACTGAAAGAGCTCTACGTTACGTGTTGCTCGCGTGTGTACTGAAATATTTGCCGTGAGGAAAGCAGTATTTATAGAAATTTTGAAAAATAAGCTCGTGAATCTTTGCCTTTGGATTTAATTAAACTTGTGTGCGTGTTTGTCTGTGTTGAGAATTGTCTATGCTGAAATAACAATATGCATTTATGAACATAATTCTGCACGTTATTTCTCTCTGAAATTATTGTTCTTTGCACTTCTGGAATCAAAATTGTCATTTGCAACAAATTTCCAAGATATAGAGCGAAGAAAATGAAATGACTTTCAGAAATTAGTGCAAAGGCAGGATGCCGGTATAGAAACAGAAATTAGTGCAAAGGCAGGATTCCGGTATAGAAATTTCGTGATCCCACTCAACCGTCAGTGAGTTCCAAAAGCTTGAAATGTATCATGTCACATTTTCGTCTCTTGCAAGGCAAATCAAATTACTTTGCATGAGAGCTGTGTTCTTGTTACTTCTTGACAGGATTTCTAGTTACATAAAGTTTTCTTGCGAACGCAGTGCAATAAACTATTTGCATTACAAGTCTTCCCCATCTATTGACAAGAAACAGATAATATTGCGATGTAATATACGGATTGACAAGAAGTGGACAAACAAAATTTGAACTTGATAGACCAACTTTCTCTGCGCCTTATTCAATACCGTCCTTCAGGTCATATCTGGGGCGTAGCCACCTATGGTTGAAGGAGGGCCCTAGTCCACTGTGATATATATATAGTCGTAGGTTAACCTTCTACCCACCCAAATAGCATATTGAAGTGAGAATTTTGCAGTAAGTTAAAGTAGAGGAAGAATGATACAAGCAGAGGGATAAGGTCAGTGAGAGAGAGGAAGAGATAGAAACGAAATTAGAGACGAATAGATAGAAAAAAACAGAGAAACAGAGGAAAGAATAAACTGAAAGCCGAAAGTGAGGAAATAGACAATGATACAAGGAAAGAGATATAAGATAGCCAGAAGAGAGAGGCAAAGAGATGGAAGAAAAAAAAACGGAGGTAAAAAGTAGGAGGGCAGTAGAGAAAGTTAAAAAGAGTGAAGAAGATATATATATATATATATATATATATATATATATATATATATATATATATAAAATGTGATAGAAATAGATACAGGAGATGAATGAAGAGAGAATGAAAGGAAGGGAGAAAGAAGAGAGATAAGAGAGCGTGAAGAGACGGAGGAAGAAATAAGATGCAGAGAGAGAGAGACCAATAAAGTAAGAAAGACAAAGAACGAGAGCGATTGAGAAAAAAGAGATAACAGAACTTAATAAAGAAAGAATACAGATGAGTGAAGGGAAATTAAAGGAATGTGAAAGAAAGATATTTAGAAAAAGAGGGAAATAAAATCAGAAAAGGAAGTAAGCGAAATACTGTTAAGAGAGAGAGAAAGAAAAGATGGAAAGAAAGATATGACAGAGGGAAAGAGAGAGGATAGAATGAATGAAAAAAATAGAGAGAAAGATAGGAACAGATGAAGATAGAAGAGAAATTGAGGAAAGAGATGGGACAAGAAAGAGGGAAAGAAACATTGAATGAATCAGAGAAGGAGCGATTATTAGCAGCCATAACAACCGAAGCTGAAAATGATTCATCCACAGGAAAACAAATCTCTGTTCATACCATTAAACTGTGTCAGTTTCGACTCGCGTGATTTTGAAAAGATGATTACATTATGTACGCGTGTGTCGACGTACAATCACTTTCAGTAATATAATTTGTTAATGCATAAATAAGAGTACTTTTAGCAGTATTAATGGTCTCATGGGTGTTGTGCAATGGAAGTTAATTGAATTTTTCTGCTGATAGATGGTGCGACTACATCTTGTGCTCTTTCATTATAACTAATAGTTTGAATCAGTGGCGGCGAGGGTAGGCACTTGCTCCCGCACTATACTAAACCGTATATACCAAGGGAAAGTAAAATGTCCTTGCAACCCCCCCCCCCCCCCCAGTTTTGGAAGTTACAAATATTTCCCAAAGCACCAAACACCTCTAGTCCAACGTGCTTTATCATAAATGTAAATTTAATTTATTTACATACCAAAAGATGTCACTAAAATAAAGTGCAATAGCCCTCCATTGATTTCTATCTAATTCACACGTTTGTTGTGAATAAGTGCAGACACAATTTCACATTGTCACAAATCTCTGTCAAAGCATTATAAAATGTATATTTCCATTGAAGGGTGTGATTTGTAAATTTATCAGAGTGGACTTGTTCAATATCTTTATGGATGTTTGCCGGTAGCTCTGAGAAAATATGTCCATTAATTTAAAATAGCACACAGTACGTGATTTACTTAGTATGATATGAATGCGTATTGGACGTTAATTGGTTTATATCTAATTTTGATATTATTGATTGAATTGGTGTTTTAAGTTCACTTTATGCACAATAAGGCTAATCGGGACTGGACCTACAGTTTAAAGTGGGATCCGAACCACTATGTGCCTCCACCGAGTATCGAACCCTGGACCACTTGATTACAAGGCGACAACGCTACCACTGCGCCATTGGGGAAGCCATAATTTTGATATTAAATGGAAAGCTAATCAAAACTGAAGATTTTGTATTACATAATACTCAGTTGAACAGATTTTTAATTTGTTTCTGTATTAATAAATTAATACACATTGGCAACTCGGAAGCAAAAGAGAAATGTTTAGAACGCTCCAGTGTTGCCAACTTTGAGCGTTAATGTAGAGCATTCTATCGTAAAGAAATTATATAATTTGTATATTTATATACAGCTCTTGGGCTCTAAAATTAACTGAACTCAACTCAACTTGTAAGTAATATACCCTATTCCCCTTCAAATTACACCCTGCTCTGTTTTATGTAGAGTATTTTTTTTTTATCTTACGCACAAGTTACAAGTCTTTCAAAACGAGACATCCTGAACAGCCTGCAACCAGTAGTTCCAGGAGGAGAACCTACAATCACAGGTTGTGGAATTGATGTGATCAGCACCACGCTCCTGAGCCTTTTCCCCTCCCCCAAGGAACCCATTTATCAGAGGCTTGGTGAACTCCACGCCCGCCCTTCATTGTTGAACCCCCCCATGAAATCACCCACAACGTGAATCGAACCCGGGTCTCCCGCATGGCAGTCAAACGCCATATCGACTAGACCACCGCAGGTCTACGAGGTAGATTAATGACACGAATACCAAGCTGCAAGATCAATTATTCGCATTAGTGACATTTCTGAAGTCTTCCATGTCGATCAAATAGTAATTACTCTCCCACGTAACAATGGAGTAACCAACAACCAACAGTACACTCCATTGTGTACACATTGATTATTCAAAAAGTATCATATTGGGCCATAATGTAATAAGTTCTCTATATCGAGCGAGTTTAGCGCTAAGGAACAAACATGAGCAAATATGCGCGAAAAAATTAGACTCTTAAATGTTTTTGCGCCAACGTTTACTCCGCTTTTCGAATGGTTTCACTTCTTCTCTGTTTCCCTTACATTCTTAATCTTGTAGTTGACATTTCGTCTATGCCTAATCATATCTTCCGCTGCTCCTTTCCAGTTCTTAAGCGTTTCGTATATTCATTTCGTACATTCCTTGGGGTTGTTCATTTTGTGCTTTGTACAGACTCCAAGTGGTTTCACCTGAGTAAAATTCTTAACGGTCCTACCTTATAAAAATAGATATTTTAAGGTATATTTCAAAATTGTACTGTAGTCCTATAAAGAATTGAAAATGTCACCCCTGTTCGAAAGCTCATTAGATTGCACTACAATGTACAGAGATCTGAAGGCGCTCTATGTTAGCTGACACTGCAAGATCTTCTACAGTAACACAGGTATATGTTTTATAAACATTCTGGAATCCTCACGAAATATGTACCGTATTTTAAGACGACGAATAAAAGAAGTGTATTTAATTAATACAGACAAACATTTGTAAGACAATAATAAAATACTTCCAATATTTAAGAGAGAACCATTAAAGTACCATCAGTGACCTCTACATTCTGTTACTGGAAGATATAGACAAAGTTAGATTGATCGGATGACCAGCTACAGTTGAACCTGAGTTATACATGTCAAGGTGAAGAGAAATTAATACGAAAAACTGAGAATTACTTACAAATCAGATTTAGATACAGTGTGATATCATTATTAAAATACTGTAATTGTATCTATTTTGAGGAACAAGATATTTGTAATAGCCTAGGTTATTTCATAAAGTGGTAAATTAACGAATCTATAAGTTTGATTCTTAAATACCCTACATTTGCCACTTTATTATTGAACACTTTGATACTGAAATTAAACAGAAGACACTATAGTTTTACTACCCAAGTTTTAAAAAATCGTCTAAAATAGCATATCCTTTACTAATGACTGTGCAAAGTGTGATGTAAATGATGCCTAAATCTGCAGCTATTTCAGTTCCGCATAAATTTTCCTTTCTGGTCAAGCGTGTAACTTTTCCTCTTTTTGTTGTCCATGGCCGACCAGTAGCAACTGAAAACTGTCACTTCTGTGACATTGTTGTAGCTTTGTGTGTAGGTTACGTTCAACTCAACTGTAATCCAATATATCCAATATATATATAGCCCCAATCCCACCACTGACTCACTGACATAAATGTTCTCCATGAAGGAAGCTCCGCCCGAGTAGTTAGCACATCGCGCTGCGACGCCAAGGGTCCCGGGTTCGAATCCCGGTCGGGCTTGGTTGTTTGTGAATTTCCATTCATCAATTTCATCATTTCATCACTCATCCCCATCTTCGCAAATTAGCCAAGAGGCACAAAACGCGAAGTAAAATAAACTCAATCAATCAATCAATGAAGGAAGCTCCGGAGGCGAAAAATGGCCGATTACGACCCCCCATGAAATCGTACCAAAAGGCCGAGAAAATTCAAAAATCGCTCAATCGGCCCTTCCTTAAGGACGAAAATGCCCTTTTTTGACGTCCTTAGCAACCGTTGCCACGGGCATTTTTTGCAGCACACATTGTTTCCTTCAATTCTTAATTGTCGAGATACATTATATTTCTCACAGATCTACAACACACAGATGAATCAACTCCTGGCTTTGAAAAGGTGGCTCAAACAAGGGTGACATCTACATAATAAGGAGTTTCAGCCCAAATACAATTACGTATATATTGGTAAACTCAATGCGAAAATATTATCTACATCGTGGTTGTTTTAACTAAATGTTTAGAGGTATAATAACAAACAATTATTTAGAGTTTTTGCCTTGCTTGTTGTTGTCCATGGAAACGGACGTTGCTAGGGAACTTAAAGAACGTTTATTTTCACCCCGAAAACTATTGTAAGGGAATTATGCTAGACTTTTCGTATTTCAAAACATGAGCGTCAGAATTTATTACGGAGGAGAGGTAGGACTTTGATGGGAACGACGGAAAAGAATTATTTTTCTATTACCCCATCTATAGCATGATTACGCCCACAACGTGGCCGAAGATCACGCATGCGAGCGTACAAGACGTGGCCAAAGGCCACGTCTAAAGTACGCGAGTTGTACATATAACACCGAATTACGTACAAATGAGGTTCAATTAGCACGTTTTTAAATAATATATTTTGCCGGGACCTACAGTAATTTAAGTATTACGCAGAACTGAGTTACGTATAAAGCAGTCTCGTCAACTGTACGTACCTTTCACACTGAGAAGATATTTCAAAATTGTACTGTAGACGTATAAAGAATTGAAAGTATCACTCCTGAAGCAAAAGTAACCTATATTAGATTACACTATAATGTATCGGGACCAGAAGCCGCCCTATGTTAGTGGGCACTACAAGACCTTCTACAGTAACACAGGTATATGTTTATAAACATTCTGGAATCCTCACTACATGTGAACCGTGCTGTAAAGCGACGAATGAAAGAAGTGTCTTCAATTAATGCCGATAAACATTTGTTAAGAAAATAAATGAATACTTCCAATGTTTAAGAGAGAGCCATTACAGTACTAGTAGTGACATCTATATTCTGTTACTGGAACATATAGGCAAAGTTCGATTAGATGAATCAGGTACTTACCTTTTACACTCAGAATGTCGTCTAAGTCTATCCTGACCTCCCCTTTGATTGTGTCCCCTGAGAAATAAGCGTCGTTCGGTCTCTCGAAGGTCACCTCGAACCGTCGGATTTCTGGCAGACGCTTGCCGTTCGCGAACTAAAAAGAGAGATACAACATAAAGTATAGGCGGATGATACAAGCATACGATACACATCGTAGAACTGGAAATGTAATGTGTACACTTTACGACAAATAGGAAACGATCATATATAATTCACAAGAATACAATTACAAGCGTTCGTTTTGGGTCCAATTTGTGGCAAGATAAACTAATTGGAATCCGAACCACTCAACAATGTACAGTCACCTGCAATAAAAATATATTCCCTCTAAGGCGGTGTGTGTGTTGCCTAACTTTACGGCGATAAGTAGATATTAGTAGCAATTAATTTTCAATGGTAACTTCCACCACACAACACCTTGGATGGAAGCGAGTATCTCATTATCTAGGTATCCCATTTTTATTGCCGTATTTGTACGTTCAGTCATGGACACTGCCGGATTGTAATGAATGCATTGACTTCCAATGGAATCGTTACAACCCGGCAGTGTCCGTGACTGTACATACTTCCACGAGGAAACTAGCATTAGTACATTTTTAGCGAGATAACTAGATCTACGTCAAATGTATTAACAATGATTATAGAAAGGAATCAAATTGTCACAAACACGGGAAACACTTGACCTGAAATGCTCTGACTTTGTGTCCGTTAATTAACGTTATTGTCTTGTGACCAGTGGCGGTGATTAGGGGGGCTTGAGGGGCAGTTGCCCCCACCCATTTTGGCCACTTTTGCTCTCGCACTATACTAAAACTTATGTACCAAGAGAAAGAAAACTGTCCTTGCCCCCAGTTTTTGCACCTTGCCCCCCCCCCCAAGTTTTGGAACCCAATCGCCGCCACTGTTTGTAACCAATAAACCTCAGCACGACCTCCGTGGCGTAGTGGTTAGCATAGGGCACTAGGACGCCAAGGGTTCCAAAGTCTGCATTTTCAAAATGAAATTTGCATATCTTTGCAGGGCCAATACAAAATATTTTTAAAAAATTGAATTTTTAAAGACATTTTATGGCTATTTTCAATGCAATTTCAAACAGGTCTTTAAAACGTGTTTTGAAGCACACATAAGCTTCAGGACTCATTCTATCGTTTTGACCTGGTTTTAAACAGTTTTTGCTTCCTTGAAAAGTTTTCGGAAAGTAAAGATGAAGCATTGGGAAAGTCGTAGCACAATGTAGGGTAATATGTTCACGGTAGTTTTGGTCCTTGTGGATACGGACAAAACAAAGTTCTTGCTAAAGGCTATCGCTTTATGGCCAGATAGGCTACTTCACACTGGGCCTACAGTTTAAAGTGAAACACTGTGCAATGTGCCTCCATCTGAGATCCAACCAGTGCCGGTTCTACAAATCTTGCCCCATCCCCCTCCGCAAAATATTACCAAAGGCTACCCACCTACCTTCACATACACATAAGCAAATAATTCTGGAGGGGAGTGATTTTTGTGGCTATCTTCCTGTTTTGTACCTTATTTCATTTGTATTTGGTAGAGAGTCTGAGAAGACATTGCTAGAAGGTTGAAACGTATAGTTTAGTTTATGTTTTATAATAAAATAAATTCTGCCTTGATCAGCATATTGAGTTTATGGTTCTTTCAGAGGTCCATAAATTATTCTCAAGACTTTCCCTTCAAATAATAAGCGTATCTGTTTACATGAGTGTTTGAGGGGCCAAGTTTCGAAAACAAATGCGATTACAGGTCTTATTATGCTATGATAAAGTCTCAGTTTAGCCGATTTATGTATTTATCCGGGGATCCAACCAGGAACCTGAAACCTTTTACGCTTAATGACTAAAAATGAAGAATCGTGCATCTATTAAATAATTTGAGGTGGTTTCAAGGGGTACAATTTTGATCAAAGTATATAGGAGGATGGGAGGGGACTGTACTCCTCCTAAAAATTTTAAAGGGGGGTACAATGTACTCCTGTGCTCCCAATTTCTGCAACACTGAAACCTCGTCTGCAAGGATGTTCTTCAGAAGCTACCGAACAAAGAGCGTTTTCGCAGAAGGGAAACTTTATAACACCGTTAAGCCTTGTTTCCATGATATAAAAAACTCAATGTCAGAGTATGTTCATAGGAGAAACGAAAAAGAGGCTGAAACAGGTTGAAACAACATAGGGATGATGTACGACTTAAAGAGAGAGAGAAATGCGATATTTAAACACACGAGAGAAACAGGACATGACATAGAGTGGGATGAGGCTAAGCAGATAGGAAGGGAGAAGAGAATACTAGTGAGAAAATGGAAGGAGGCCAAGGAAATAGAGAAGAAAGGTGAAGAAGACACTGGAATGGGGGACTGAAGATAAAGAATGGAAGAAGGTTTAGAAAGAGTGGAAAGGACAAGAGAGAAAGAGAAGAGAAGAAGGAAGAAGAATGAAGGAAAAAGAGCGTGAGATAAAGAGTCCAACAACATTCACTTTCAGGTGAAAGTACAGTTGACAATGGAATGCCACCTGCTAGAATGTTCCAGAACAACTTTCTAATAGTCTGGAGGGGAGTAATGTCTGTGTATATATATCGTCCTGTTGTGTACCTTGTTACATTTGTACTTCGTGCAGAGTCTCAAGAAGACCTTGCTAGAAGGTTGAAACCTTACGTTTAGTTTATGTTTTATAATAAAATAAATTTCTGCCTTGGTCAGCATATTGAGTTTTTCAAGGGAAACGTTTGGTTGTATTTTGTTGGTCCCGTCCCTTTAAAAGACAGGCACACTGCATTACAGACCGGAGTTTCCTTGTAGTTGGCCAAGTTCCGGGTTCTGCCTTTGCGTGTGTGCGAACCACAAATTGGCGTTTCTTATCTCTTCGTCACTTGTTTGCGATCAATGGCGTCTGATGTCGCGACGGTCGACAGCTAATGAATAGGTGTAGCTCGCTTAAGGGTCATCACTTTTCGTCATTACACTGTTCGAGGGTTAAAGTGCAAAACAAAACAACTTAAAACGCCTCAGACAGTCGCACATTCTTGACATATTCTCTAAAATTATTTCATAATTAAAGTGCAGTCACACTGTAAAAACTATAATTTTCTGGTTTTTAAGCGATAAGGGTCCTCATCGATCTGGTGCGGGACACACCCAGCTTCTAACAGTCACCTGACCCTCCTAACCTAACCACACATGCATTATTAGAACTAAGTGGAATTGTAGGTTAGGTACTGTTAGGTTAGGAACGCCAGGTTTAAAGCTTTTAATGTCTTTGCAGCTGAATGTGCCCCAGGCCAGACCCATTTTATTCCACGTTTAATCTCACTGGTGTTAAAATTGCTACATTACCAACCACGGTAATATAATAAAGCTCGCAGGTTCTAATTTATGTAAAACAACAATTGTGTTACAAAGCTATTACAACATTCTTGATGTTTCACAATTTATCTTTCACACAAACAACAGTCATGTACGTGGCTGTAATCAACTCTATTTTAACATCACTGAGGTTAAACTTTGATCAAAATGTGGTGGGGATCTTCTGGGACTAAATTTCCTTCTTTTGTTCATTTGTCTGGCACTTTTGGCTAATTGCGAAGATGAAGATGAGTGATGAAATTGATGTAGAAACCTTCACAAAGAACACTCAGCCTCAGTCCGTGATTCAACTCACTTCCATATGGTACTTTTGTACACTATTGAAATAATTAATTAACTGCCATAAACAATCCAAAAGAAAGTGTGTCCTGACGGAAGCAAGACATGACAAAAAATATTGAACATGGTATAAAGATTGATTATTCTGCTGCGACTTGCGAAATTAAGTTATTGCTTCAGCTGTAGTATATATGAAAGAGCTAATCTGAAACCCATTTGTAAAATAGGACAGTTTCTATCATGTTAGCAGAAGTTTGATGTATTGCGTGGGAACGCAACTAAAAAAGAATTGGGTCAGAGTACAATAATAATCAATACAAAAAACAAGGAGCATAGCTATTCATGCTAGCGATACATTCTGTGAGTTAAAACTAAAAGGGCCAATGTCATATGTTGACGACAATAAGGCTAGTGGGATCGAGTTTCCTTGGGTGCAAAGTTTCTTGTGGCAAGAGATCCAAGATGTTTCCAACCTAGACTATTTCCCATTCAATTTGGATCTTTTGGGACAATAACATTAACATAGAAGGGAATTGAATTCCACGGGAGTCTCATTTTCGTGAAAATATGATATTGGCCTTTTTAAATTCATGGAACAGACAGCATTTGTGGCATAATTGAGTGACTGTTTATTTTGTGATCATTTTAGTGAAGTTTCCCTGACTTCCATTAGTGTTTATTGGTTCGCTCCTGCTCTCTTTGCAGTGTGGATTCTGTGCTACCTAAACCTGTCGCTGGAATCCATCTTGCGTTGAGTCTGTGGTCCGTACAAGGGCTCCTTAGTAACGAAGGTATTACAAAGAGCATGGACTTGAGGGATTGCCCATCCGAACACCTTGCTGATCTCAAGATTTTTCAACTTCATGGTCGTTACTTGAGTGGGTTTTGTTTTGTTCATTCTCGCTTGTAATGTAATGGCTTTTGAAACTCGTAAGACCCCCTCTTAAAAGTATTTTGCCAGCGACGTTACTCTGTGTGAAACTTCAATGTTGTTCCAGTAGCAGACGATTTTTAATTAACCTGTTTCTCTTACCCGTTCTCAGAGACCTGCACAAGACCCAGAAAAAAACCGTCTGCGATGAGGCGCGCCTACAATAATATGCAACACGCACGTCAAGTCAAGGTGTTCGACATCGCGCAAGCGAGCTTCACGTCACAGCTGTGCACAGGCATCGATGCCTGCCAGGCTTTTTCTTTACCCGGGTCCTAAGAAGACCCGTGAGACTCGATGTAGTTCTTGCAGGTAGACGCGAGGACTACTGTCAGTGTTGCCAACGGCCATTATTGTAACTTCTCAAATTAATTTCATTGTTATGTCAAACCAACTACCACATATTTTCCAAATTTGTTTCGAAGATGTTGAAATAGGTTTGTGTCTCTTGTTCATTTTATGTCACTTTTCTGGTCTTGAAATCGTAAATCTTCTCTCGGTTTCATTATTACGTCGTTTGTTTGTTGAAATGTGTAAATAGCATTGCCTGCTATTTGCACCCGTATGAAGATACAAGCTAACAGTGATATTTTGCATCGTATTAGTATCAATGCGGTCTGTAGGACTAAATAACTAGAAACAACATGAGCGAACGACGATTTGTTGAAAGAGATGACAA
This sequence comes from Lepisma saccharinum, assembly GCF_977018435.1. Lineage (NCBI taxonomy): Eukaryota > Metazoa > Arthropoda > Insecta > Zygentoma > Lepismatidae > Lepisma > Lepisma saccharinum. The sequence continues at coordinate 66,586,098 of NC_139247.1, read as the reverse complement.
TATTCAAAAACATTTTACAATGCAAATTCTGATTTCTTGTTCCATTTTATAGACCATCGTGCCTTAGTGTTCAGGATAGCGGATATCTTGAGCAACTAATTCGGATATTGAATTGGAAAAATTACACCAGAGAGAAAATATGTATAATTGATTGATTCATATATTTGGTCATTTTATGCACAGTAAGGCTAATCAGGACTGGACCTACAGTTTAAAGTAGGATCCGAACCACCATCCGCCTCCACCGCGTATTGAACCCGGGCCCCTTGATTGCAAGGCGACGACACCAGCACTGCACCATAGGGGAGAACCCCCAAAAAATGTTTAATGTAGAACAACCACTAGTCACACAAAGTTCCAAGATATTTACGAAGCCACTTTTTACGAAACTTGGTTCGTACTCCTTTACAGGTGTCAGCAGTGGCGGCGATTAGAAGCGGGGCTAAGAGGAGGTAGTTGCCCTCACCTTTTGCCACTTTTGCACCACGCTAACTTTATGTACCAAGGGAAATTAAACTGTCCTTGCCCCCCCCCCCCCAAACTTTTGCACCTTGGCCTCCTAGTTTGGAATCCAATCGCCGCCACTGTGTGTGAATGATACAAATGTTATCTACCAAGGAATACATGTCTGCAATTTCAAATTGATAAAAACGTGATGAACATTTTAAGTGCTCCTTGACCAGTTGGAAATATAAAGGTTGGCAACGGTGACTGCGTGACTCATATATCTGGAGACGATGCAAAACTGGAATGAACGTTTGCTGAAGATAAGCGAGCTTCGACTTGAAAGGCCTTCCAGGTACCCGTAGTCTTTCGATGCTTGACTGGTCAAAACCCAGGTCTACAGTTTTGCTCGCCCGCTCGCCAGCCAGGTGGGCCTAGTAAGCGAATTTGCCCGATCTGCAGATCTCGCCGTTCCACCCCTATATTACCAGTGGACTCGTCCAGTCAGCACATGCTCACTTGTGTCCAGTGATGTGCCGTAGACTATAAGTTTACGTCTACATGCGTTGTCTACACGTAATCTACGCGTAGATTACATTGGATTGTAGTTTACATAGACTACGTAGACAATCTAAAGTGCATTAAAATTAATGTTCAAGGGTTTCATGAAAGGAAAGTGACATTTTCAACTATACTTGTTCCTAATGAAATGAAAAGAATCTTATTTACAACAAAATTTCTCTTCTCTTCTATTATCAACTATGGAAGAAGATAAATAGTATGCAAAAAACAACAACAGATGGCAGTCGTGAGGCAAAAGTGGTCTTTTTCCCATAAAACACTAGAATGTTTCCTATATTAGGTTTCTTCCTAGGTGAGAAAATGTTCGAATTTGGAAGGAAGAGTATGGAAAGTTCTTCTCACACATCAGCAACTGATACGTAGTATAATTTTCTTTTAATTCATGGCGCCCTTTACTAACTTATCACCTTTCGCCATGTTGTTTCCATAGATTACGTAATCTACGTGTATATAATAGTCTATATGTAGAATGTAGACTATCGTTGTTTACGCGTAGACGCACATCACTGCTTGTGTCTATGGACACGAATAGTGCACACGTACTCTAAGGAGCAATCACCTCTCGCCACTCACACTAGCTCACCCTCTCACCCAGCTAGTTAATCCTTTCTAGGCCTGACATCTATGTAACAGTCAGGCCAAGTATTCTCAGATCTTGAGAATTATACGAAGGCTGATGTTATGTCCTTTTAATTTTTTTCGTTGTTCTTATATTCTAACTCTAATTTGCATACTAAGTGCTTCTCTAAGTCTATATTATAGGCGAGATCTGTTGTTTCCATTTGCATTCCTTTGGACATATTGCACTTAAACTATGTGTAATAGCAATACTTCTTATTTCGTATTAAAAACATTAGTTTTACAAACCATTAGAAATAATAACAAGACGTTAATTAATAAATTGAAAATGTGTTTAAATAATGACATAGGAGTTGATCTAGTATTTAGGTCTTATAAATATGAAACTAACTGTCTTGTATACTGCAGTGACTTGACTGGAAGATTCGAAAATTCAAAAGATGCTTAAAATTCTTAACTCGAACACCAGTATTCATATTGAAAGGTTAAATACAAATTTCTATCTACAGTGTCCACTAGGTGTCACTTTAATCATGGAATGAATAGATTGATGCGATGTTCCAATTCTGAAACCATTATAGTGTTCTTTCAATGAAAATATTGGGACATTTCGCGGTGCACATATTAGGAACCACAGCCCTACGCATAAAGATAGTGAAGAATGCAGTTACTAACGTACAATCTGTCTGTTGATTCTGAGTAGATGGGACCAGTAAATATATACCGCTGGATCCACAAAACTTTAGTTAAAGTGCAAGGTTGTTGAAGAAATATGAAGATCGTAATTTTGCATGGTCCGTCACAGCGTAGGGAGTGGCTTGGTCTGGCGGTTATCGCGGATGTCCGGTCTCTTGCGTATCTTCCAGTTCAAACTTCGGGACCTGCCTCGTTTCCTTGCGTCTGGGATCGTAACACCTCCCCACTTTGAATAACAAATGGCTTCTCTTTGCTTAGGATCTCTAACGAGCCCCGTTGCGAAATATGCGCATTCTGTACTCTAAAATGTGTGCATTATTTATGTATTGATTCGCGTTGTGCCTCTCAGTCACGAAGAGCATGTTCGATTGCAGAGGTTCCAGGTTCGGACCTGGCTAAGCCATGGGTTGTGTTTGGCCCATCGTCACTTAATAATTCATCCTCGTCGTCGCGATTAAGCCAAGAGGTAGAAAAGCCTCTAGAAATAATCAAAAGATTGATTTGGTTCATTTTACTTCACTATTATGCGATTTTTGGCTAATTGAAATGATAAAGATAAGTAATGATTATGTGTAACTGATGAAGGTACACTCACAGGCGGGATTCGAACTGGCATCGTAGCGGGATGCTAAAATCTTCGCCACGGAAGTCGCCAAATAAGCGAAACTGAAAAGTTTGTTTTCAGAAATACTAACGATTGCTAGTGACCACGAGAGTTGAATGATTTACTCAGGGCTCTCTTCATATCCTGGACACTGGCGTTCCTTTAAGACACTTCGTTCATCAACTAATCACCATTCACCCTTGTTGTCGCAATTACTACCTAGATGTAGTATAAGATGAGCAAATAATAACGATTATTAACTTGAGTCTCTGATATCTACTTCCTGCTGTGAGATCTTAATGAAATATTTGTACACATCTCTCCAGGTGAAGATGGTAGGCGGTAACTGGCTTACTTATCTACCCTTGGGACGAAATTTGTTATGTGTGAATACATTCTCCTTCTTGCTATTTTTTTAAATTTTTGCCTAGACTTTCATCTTCCTCTCCATGTCTTAGAATATATATGATTGCATTCTATTGCATTTACTTTTCTGAATACAATGTTAATTAAACTTGGTCCATTGTCTAGCACTTCTCTCGTCTGCAGGTGATGGTGATTAAACCTATGTATACTAATATTATTTGATCATTTCTTCTACTACCTTTTCTCGTCCGTGTTCTGTCAAATTTTCTCCTTTATTCTCTTTCTCTCGGTTTCTATCTCTGTCTCCTCTCGAGTTTCTTGTCTTTCCCATTCCATCTCCTTTCCTTAGTTTTTATTTCTCTTCTCTTTCTCCTCTTTCTCAAATGTGTTGTATTATATTCACCTATCTTCTTTCGCTCTCTCACTCTCGATTTTTTATATCCCTCACTATGTAGTTTCTTTTATATTTTCTATCATCTTTCTCTCTCTATGTATTTCTATTTGTTTCTCTTCTCTCTATGCTGTTTCTGTATCAATTCCTCTCCTCTAGATTATTTTATGTATTATTGTCCTTTCTTTTATTTCCTTTTCTGTTTCTCTATTTTATTTGTTTTTCTTTCTCCATTCTCTCTCTCTGTTAATTATTTGTCTTATTATATATTATCTCTCTGTCTTATTTTCTTTCTTTCACTATATTTTTCCATTCCTGTCTATATTATAGTAGTTCTCGTATTCTGTATACAATTCTCTATTCTCCTTCTCTACCTCACATTATTTCTCTTCTATTTGCTATAGCGTGAACATGGCGTCAAACGATTTTTAATTGTAGATACACCACTTCAACATTTTGAAAATTTTTGAGTCCTCATAAAATTTACTGCGGGCGCCAACGATCACATGTATACAAAAAATGCTGCATATCGAGAACAGGTAATAAATCTTCAAACAACCCCTGCTGCGAGCGGGTACGTCAACGATGATGTGGCAACACCGCTAAGCCAACCGTCTAATTTCGTGTCTCCGAGTATAGAAAACCATATGTATACTTACACGTGTAATTCTGGAAAATGCACCGTCTAGTTCGTTTCAAGGCACTTTGTATTCAAATTCGTGCATAATATCCGGTCACGTGACGCAGGTATAACAACATGGCCGATCCGTTTCACGCTCGGCTCAAAAGTCAGGGTTAAACGGCAGTCAACCTTTAGACCACATGATAAATCTCCACGTAGAGGCCTTACTATTGCCACACGGCACGGTTCTCAGGATATAACAGTCAACACTTATGCAAATTTTTCGTGCTTTTAATCAATATCGCGCCAGCGTGTTTTACTTGAAGGCAACACGCGCCAAGGACCGTTTCAAGGTCCTGGAGAAATTTGAATCTGTTGGCTGTATTCTGGGGGGGAGTTGTAGGGGAGGGTGGGGGATAAGTAACATGCATGTTTCCATTGACTGTTTAACAATCGGTTCGGGAATAAATGGATTCTTTTCTTAGTACGGCTGACCTCTCTAAATAGACCAATACGATTGCGTGGTGGTTTCTTTGTTGTAGAATCGGACAGTTTGAAATGGTGTGCTATAATTAGGCTTGGCGCACACGTAATTTTAAATTCACATGATTATGTTTATCTGTGAATATCTGTTTCTATGGCCTGTATGTGCTTTTACAACCCTCACGAAGAGTCGAAGGAATCCCTAGCCCCCCCTCCCATCTGCAAGGATAAGGATTGATTGATTTGGTTTATTTTACTTCGCTTTTTGCCACTTTGGCTAATCACAAAGATGAGGATGAACGATGATGCGATGAAATTGATGAAGGAACGCTCATCCATGCTCAGGTCGGGATTTGAATCCGAGACACCTGGCGTCGTAGCGTGCTGTGCTAGTCCCTACTCCACTCAGGTCGACTGAAGAATGAGGAAAAATTTTCTACAATGATCTTCACACTCCCTTACTTCTGCGTGTAGCTTATTCTCTCACTTTTAGAATCTTGTTTGTCCGTGCATACTTTCTCTTTTCTATCTTATTGTATTTTTCGATGTTTTACTCTCTAAGTTTCTGCATCATTTTCTTTATTCTGTCTCTCTCTCTCTCTCTGTCTCTATTTCGTTCTCTCTGTTTCATTTGTATATTTCCCTTCCTTTTTTACGTTATAATTTACTCTCTCTGTCTCTCAGTTTTTGATTTAAATTTCTTTCTCAGTCACTTTTTATTTCTCTAGCTTTTCTTACTATGCCTTTTATCTTTCTTGTTTCTTGGTCTCTTTCCATTCCTTCTCTCTCTCGCGCGCAACTTCTTTCTTTTCTATTTTCCTGTCGCTTTTTCATGCTTATGTTTTCCATTCTTTCAACATTTCTCTTATACCATGACGTAAGCATGATGCCAATGCGCTGGCGTAGCCAGGGGCGCTCATGGGGTTATAACCCATCCTGAAATTTTGAAAAAAACATCAAAATTTTCAAATTAAAACAGTAAAGAACTTTGAGAAATACAAACCCCCTATAAATGGCTCCAGATTAACATTTTTGTCTTAGAACAAAATTTAAAACAAATATTAACAATGGTAATTACGAACGCAGCTAGATAATATACATCTTCCCCTCCGAAAAGCTCCCAGTGCTTCAGTACAGGGGTCAACGAAGTTAAAAATAAGGTGTTTTATACAACGTATGTTGATACACTTGTAGATGAAATTGTATCTTTTGCAAATATGTTGTATAAAATGTATAAATAAACAAACTGCCGGAGTACTAAGTGACGTGAGTGTATGGTATAACTCTTTGATTCCCATCTTAGAAAACGTTCTGTGGATTCCCGTGACGCACTCAACACACTATCTGTAAAAGCGACGGGGACATGGTGCTGATCACATCATTTACTAAAATGGCCGAGATCGATAATAAATGGTGGCCTTACCTCCACCCTGATCCCTATGTGCCTTCATAGCACGGTGCACATATATACAATATTTTGTAAAATGATTTACATGCAGGAACTACGATTTTATTTCATAATATCGAAAATATATGTAGATCATCCTAATGGAAGAATTGTCTGGCATCATTTTCACATTCAAACGTGAGATGGCGTACTTTTCTTCCTGGCATTTCTGGCTAATTATTGTGTTAATTATAGTGCATGTACGATGTAGACATCATATTACTAGTTACGATTTATTAGTGGTATTAATTAATTTACTATATTTTTGTGTTTTAAGAATGTCGGTCGGATATTGTTCAATTTTCATTAGACTTCTTACGTGCAAAATTAGAAAGCAATGTAATATCTTAATGTGTGTGTGAAGACTTATGCTAGTATGATCTGTCGGTTTTTGTACATATTTTAAAAAGTTTTTAATCGGCTTCAGTTTTTTCAAATAAACGAATTCAAAAATGCTAGTACCCGCGGTGGTTCATCTAAGATATTATTTTTTCCGGCCTTGTCCCTGTGTAGAGCGGCTCTGGGGTTCACCCAGTCTCAAATCAATGGATACCTGGGGGTAAAGGCGGCCGGTACTCATCAAATCACCACCAAAATAACCGAGATCGATAATATGTGGAACCCTACCCCCCACATCCCCAAAATGTGCCTTCATGGCTTTTACCTTCTATCGATAGACACCCATACTCAACGGAGGCTGTGCCATTTCATACTCTAGAAAGTGTCTTTTTGTATACAATCGAAAAGAGTTTTCAATCCGTAGGACAACTTTATAAAATTCAAATTCAAAAATGCCACTAAAGCAGCACTTGTTTCGAATTCGAAAATTTTCTACACCAGTTTTTAACAACCTTTAAAAAGTTAAGAATCATATTGAGTTTCTCGAAGTAACGGCCTCAAAAATGCTACTACAGGTTGACATCCCAGTAGCACTTTCAGGACAGTGAACGGACTGTGCCATTCCGTACAATAGGTAATTTATTGATTTGTACAGGGGTACCAACTTCTGAAAAACATTGTATGAGCTTACACACTTGAGTTGTAAATTCACACAAGAAAACCTCATTATGATATTAAAGCGCACAAACAACGCATCCTTATTTTTTTTTTAAAAAAAGAAGTTATTTAATGATTTCAATAGGCACTCCTCCACGAATCACGCAACAATACATAATAATGCTAATAATAATAATATTAACAGGAAGAGGAAGAACACCACAAATTATTGAGTGTGCTCGGACCCATGTTTGTTGACAACACTGGATTTGTACAATAGAGTTTGGTTTGGTTTGAGTTGGTGTTTTAAGTCCACTTTATGCACAGTAAGGCTAATCGGGACTGGACCTACAGTTTAAAGTGGGATCCGAGCCACTTATGCCTCCACCGGGAATCGAACCCGGGACCCCTCGATTACAAGGTAATGACGCTACCACTGCGCCATGGGGGAGGCCAATTTGTACAATAGAAAACAGTATATTTAAAATTTTCTTTGGGGTACAAAACTTCTCTATCCCTTGCATAAAACAATACATACCGATATACTAAGTACGAAACGATTTCTTGATAGCGTTAATGGGGTTGTTAATGTGTAGCGAATTCAAAACTATTAATGCAATATTATACCTATAGGTCATTGTTGTACAATACATTTTCGAGTTCAAAATTGTGCTACTTGCTACAGACAGGCAAACGACGTTTTCTCTATATTAAGTTCAGCAAATAGATGACGCTGCATACAGACATATGTTGTTCATCGCATTTGATGCCTTTATTTAATAATGCGGGTAAATCAACCAGTGAATTATAATATTTTGAACTAATATGTGATTTCTTCGCGTGGGCTTCGCCATTTGTAAATATTTACTATCCTTGTGATAGTGCGGTAATTTTAACAATTTCGATTAATGTAATAAATAAATACCTTCCTACTATGATAGCATTTGATTGATTGATTTGGTGTTTTAAGTCCACTTTATGCACCTACAGTTTAAAGTGGGATCCGAAACACTTGTGCCTCCACCGGGTATCGAACCCGGGACCCCTTGATTACAAGGTGACGACGCTACCACTGCGCCATCTGGGAGGCCCTCATTACGTATATTTCAAGGTAGATCATAATCGGGTACTTATATCCAGAGCCAGTCCAGAGGGCCTCAAAGTTACCAAAATGGATTTTTCGGAGGGAAATTTTCCGAATTATCCCCTATTTCCCGTTCGTCATGCTTGATGTACACATGTGCCTGGTACCATTTGAAAGTCTGTTCTATTCTGAAGAGAAAGATGAATTGTGCTGAATCAGTAGCTACTTAAACATATTACTACGCAAGCTCAGAAACAAAATACACAGAACGGGAAACCATTTTGTCAGGAAATTTCACAGGGAATTATGAAAGGTCAAGAGAAAGTGAAAAAATTGGATTTGTTATTTTGGTGGACACCCTGTGCAAGGAACCATACATAACATAATGATGTGGATTTTATAAAGGTTGATATAGTTTAGCATGTTACGTTAGTTTTCATAATTAAAGTCCTATTGTTAGTAAGTGCTTTAATTGCGTTATAATTAAGGATATTAATAATATAATAGCAATTTTTATCAGCTTTTTATATCAATGGATAGCTTAAGAAGAATATTTATATTAACCCTCGAGTACTCGCGTGGCATCCCGTAACACGGATACTCGCGCGGGTGACAGTTGTCACCCATAAGGTATTTTATTTATTTCGAAAAGACTAATTATAGTATGGTGAATTTTTTTGTTTTGTTATATTTACAATCTTTTCTAGGGACACTTAAAATATTTTTTGAATTATTTTTGTATGAAACAGGTGTTGTAAAGAAAAAATACCAAATCGATCTTTAACAAAATTTTGCATGGAAAAAATATCTTAAACTTTAGGCTACCGTAACTTTTTTTTTATGTAGGGTAACATTGTAAAACTCCTTGCTCATCTGAAAGACTGCTTTATTGAGAATCCATAAACACATATATTAACATAATTTGGCCTTTATTACAGGGCAAAATAAATAGCTAAAGCGTACCCTGCATTTTACATATAGAAAGAGTATAGTCACAACAATGTTTGTTACTCGTAATAATTTTTTATGCATATTGTAGGTTGAAAATTTCAATGACAAAGAATTGATGAATGATCACTACAGATATGACGTCCAAATTTTTCACAATGTTTTCTGGTTGTTTTGTCTCTCGCCCTCCCACACACATAGCAGCGACCTCTACTGTTACCTTGTTGTCTGCGCTCAGGCTGAGGAGTTTCTTCGATTACAAGAAGGGCCTTTGCTCTTCTCTTCAGATGTGCAGGGATGAAAGGAAGCTGGATGAGACTCTCGATCAGAGGTTTTATGAGTTCAACGCCAAACTTTTCAGGAATTCTCGTCTTGCAGGTGGTTTTGCTGCAGCTTTGTTGAACTTGTAAATGATTGAGGCGTTGACCACAAGTTTTGCCCTACAAGTTCTAGGACTTCTCTGATAGGCGCAAGCCGATCAATTTCTCTTCGCTGCTGATGATCTCCGATGTCATCAAAACGAAGACATCGCATGAGGAAATGAAATCTATTCTAACTAACAAGATAACAGACTTCTACACCAGTCCCTGCAGAGTTGTCCCACATTGCTTAGTTTTTTTTTCCTTTTACTGCCAAAACAGCCAATTAGTAGCAAAATGACTATAAAAGCACGAATTTCAACAACAGTCGTGTGTTTGGCGTCCCGCTCTCGGCTAAAATGCTCCTTTATATGGTGAATATAAATGTTGGTTGATGTAACTATAGTTTCAATAAGGTTAAGAAGTACAAAGCAATCAAGTGCACTGCGTGCTTCCCTACTCTGTCTAGTTGGTCCTGGGAGCCGCAAAATAATGTTGTCAGCTATGGTTCGTACATTTCTGGGCTGAGAGGATAGTTCTTCGACTTCATTACATTCTTAAACTGGTCTCTTAAAATGTATAAATTTGCAAATGGGATGTCCTCTTCATCACTGGATTCTTCTCCCGCATTTGGCGGCAGGTCATTTTCGGCATTTTTCATTTGGTCCGTTTGTGGCTCATCTGCTTCTTCTGTGTCAAAGAGATCGTCCTGGACATCTAAATGGTCATCTCCACCAACGTCACTATCATTCTCCACAACATCATCCTCATCGGAACTTTCACCAAGCAAAACGTCCAAAATAAGAGAGTTATTACAGACTCGTGGACGCTTTGGTGCATTCATAACGCCGTTAATCGCGCGGGGGACAAGTGTCACCCAACTGACTTTCAAGCGCAATAACACGGGCCACTCCTCACTACAACATACAAACTCACGCTAGTCAGGTAGCTGGATATGTAGGCGGAAGGTACTGAAGCCCCTATCACTCCCTTCCATCACACTCCTTGGCGGTAACAAAAACAAATGGGCTGGGTGACAATGGTCACCCGCGCGAGTACTGGAGGGTTAATGGTGTGGTATGTGTATTTGAATGAACGAATGAGTTAAAATATTTGGCACACGTGGCCATTTTACACCCTTCAAAGTACACCATGAAAACTCTTCCTCTAAAAGTTTAAAGGGGGTATAAAAACCTTCTTGAGAAGGGTTAAAATTGCAGGGTTGTAAAGTGACCTGTACAGGACAAACACTTAAAAAGAAGATAAGAAGACAGTAAAAACATTCTCAGATATGATGAATGAGACCTGCTCTTTTCAAAAAGCTGCAAACGTTTGTTAAAACACTGTCATCATTTACCACGAAGGATAATAAATCTTTAGGAATTTTAATACTCTGTCTGAGGAAATATGTCGATAAGAATTTGCCGAGCACACACTACACAGTGGAGTATTCAAATGGTCATCCCGGTCACCGGATCTGACTGAGCGATATGTTCCTGTGGGGTTCCATCAAATACGATGTTTGCACTCTTCTGAACTTATACAGACATTGTCAGATTGCAAAGGTGCATCAACACAGCTATCGGAAACGTCACACAAGACATGCTTCAGAAGGTTTGGCGAGAATTGGGGTACCGACTGGACATCATTCCTGCGACACGTTGGGTGCACATCGAATGTATTTAAGGTCTGTGTGAAACTCGCGTTTCAAAAGGTACTTTACAAATTTGATGTCGCACAGCACAACTTGTAACTGACATAGCGTAATATGCTTTGTTGTAGGTGATTTACCAACGCCCAAGGTTTTATATTTTATTAATGTCAGGAATTTGAATGAGATGTTGCACCACCAAACTTAGCCTTAGACGTGAGAGATGTCCTGTACATTTCCAGCACGTTGGATTGGAAGAGATGGCCCAATTGCCTGGCCTTCTAAATCCCCTGACATTACACCCCAGGAATTATTTTTGTGGGGCTATGTCAAAGTGTCCAGAACTCCTGTCATTAATCTTGATGATTTGAAGACCACGATAAGAACTGTCATTGTCACAGTTGACAGGCTGAACCTCGCCCCTTTAATGAAGAAAATTTGAATTTGAATTTTAGGGTATGTTGTACGCGGCACCAGAGGTGCGCATGCTGAAGTGGACTAATACTCAATAAAACTTCATGCGTTCGTAAATCAAATGGGGCATGCAATGTTTCGTTATGTAAATTGCAAATTGTGCTGTATGACATCAAATCTTTAAAGTACCTTTAGGGACACCCTGTATTTATGTTCAGTATTGGTGAAAATAATGATCTTGCATAATCGACCAATAATTTGTCCCCACACTGTGTGTATACCGTAAGTTTGTAACGAGGTTCAGAGAACGTGCATTAGCAGTGGCGGCGATTACGTTCCAAAACCAGGGAGCCAAAGAGAGTATATTTCCCTTTGTAGATAAGGTTTAGCATAGCGCGAGGGCAAAAATGTGTGGGGGGGATCAACTGCCCCACTTGTCCCCCTAATCACCCCCAACAGGAAAAGCAAGTGTCAAACATAAGCATGTGGCGCGAGCTTGCATAAACACAGGGCATAAAATACTATTTATCTTTTCGAAACGAGGTCCCAACGAAAATATGTCCTCTACACGCTGTGAAAATTTGTCTGGCTTTTCATCCTACTAAAACGTACAAACCTTTTGTTTTTCCTAAAATTGTTGTAAATATCAACGCTTCGTTCAGTGCATAAGACAAATCTAGTGCACATGTGGAAGTTGGATATACGTGCACACGCAAAGCCACACACCAGTGTGAAAATTTCCGGGGATTTCCCACCACACAAGAAATTATCACCGGAAAAAGAAAATTATTTCCATCCTTGCCAGGGATGTTTTTACCTCCTCAAACAAAATGAAACTGAAAAATGTCGTACACCATTTCTTAACAATGTAACAAAACACAGTTGAAAAGTTTAGGCTGATCCAGTGTTTTACGGTACTTAGAACCATAAGGGAGTAGTTTAGTTGTGTACTAGTAACATATATACAAACTTCCATACCGTCCTCATCCCCCCTAAAAAAATGTCTCCCAAAATGAAATCACAGATACGCCACTGACAAGGGAGGTTATCTAAGTGTTCACCTCCGATTTCCATGAAACTTGGCAGGTGTATAGAAGGGCCAAAAGGAAGAAATACGTGTTTTTTGTCTCGGCTAATACACTGTTTTAGGGGTCAAAACCTGCCTCAAATGTCAAAATGAGGACAAATTGACGTGGGGATCTGACCCGTGTGTCCCCCTCCGATTTCCATGAAAAAAACACACGTACTTCATCCTTTGGGCCCCACTATACACCTGCCAAGTTTCATGGAAATCAGAGAGGAACGCTTAGATAACCTCCCTTGTGAGTGGCACCCCTCAAAAAACAAGACGTCTAATTAGCACAGTGACACGCACACACACACACACATACACACACACTTGTCTAGTCCATGTGAACTATGGCGGTGATTAGGGGGGTGACGTGCCCCCCACTGTTTGCCACTTTTGTCCTCGGACTACGATAAACCTCAGTAAACCGTCCTTGCCCCATCAATTTTGGAACCAAATCGCCGCCACTGATCTGAACTAGTAATATAATTTAAGAAAGCACCAGCCATTGAAACAGTGAAAAGCACTTTATCCCTACCTTTAGGAAACGCATGGATTAAAGTGACACTACAAAACAACCACACGTTAGCACACGCAACATATGACTGATGGACGATAGCTCGACACGTTTGCATCGTGCTCTGTACTTCCGGGTGCGTCGTTATTCACTGCTCATGCGTTTCACCCATTGGCTCTTCATTTCCTTAATAGTCATTTAAGTAATCACTTTGTCCATGATAATCAAACATAATTCACAAAGATATCCACTATCTCTCATTGTTTACGTTATTGTTGAAGTTATCATGATTGTATACCCTTAACCATGAGCGTGGGGCTTAATTTTGAAGGGGCAGAATCAGACTTGGGGCCTAATTTTGAGGGGACAGAATCAGACTTGAGGCCTAATTATGAGGTGACGGAATCAGACGAGGTCTGGTTTTGAGGGGACAGGATTAGACTTTGGGCCTAATTTTGAGGGGACAGAATCAAACTTGGGGCCTAATTTTAACGGGGCAGAATCAGACTTGGGGGGCCTAATTTTGACGGAGCAGAATCACACTAGGCCTAATTTTGAGGGGGCAGAATCAGATTTGGAGCGTAATTTTGAGGGGACAAAATGAGACGAGGCCTAATTTTGAAAGGTCAGAATAAAACTTGGGGCCTAATTTTGAGGGGGCAGAATCAGACTTGGGGCCTAATTATGAGGGGACAGAATCTGACGAGGCCTAATTTTGAGGGGCAGAATCAGACTAGACCTAATTTTGAAGGCACAGAATCAAACTTGGGGCCTAATTATGAGGTGACGGAATCAGACGAGGTCTGGTTTTGAGGGAACAGGATTAGACTTTGGGCCTAATTTTGAGGGGACAGAATCAAACTTTGGGCCTAATTTTGAGGGGACGGAATCGAACCTTGGACTTAACTCTGAGGGAGAAGAGGCTCGAAAAGTGTTCCGGGCCTCCCCGATGGCGCAGTGGTAGCGTCGTCGCCTTGTAATCAATGGGTCCCGGGTTCGATACCCGGTAGAGGCTCATAGTGGCTCGGAACCCACTTTAAACTGTAGGTCCAGATCCGATTAGCCTTACTGTGCATAAAGTGGACTTAAAACACCAACTCAATCAATCAAAAATCGAAAAGTGTTCCAACTCATAAAAGTAGTATCGAGGATAATTAGCTAAATATCTGTGACGTTTGCGAAATCACAAATATTACTCTTTATTACTTTGCTCCTCAGTTTAATAACGCAGAAATTTGGGTGGGGGGGCTAGTAACTTACCCCAGCTAAGTTAGGCCTATGACCTTAACTCTTATTGTTGATGGGCAGTTGGAGATCTAGCTCATATTGTTAGAACTATTTGATAGCATCAGTGGCTAAGTTTTATTTTGCTTGTTTGAATTGTTTTCAGTCAAGACAATTTGAAAGTGTTAGTACTTCAATGCCTGACATCATTTCAAGTTGGAACGTAAGATGGCGTATATTGGTTCCTTGCCTTTCTATGTAACTGTAGTTTTAATTACAGTACATGTACGATGTAATCATCGTACGACTAATTAAGATTTATTAGTAGTGTTATCCTATTAATTATATTTTTATGTACTGATGATATCATTCTGAAATTGTTCAATTCTCTTTAGACTTTGTACGTGCAAAATCACGTAGCGTGGTGTTTTAAGTGTGAAGAAATTACGAAGAAACTCTATTATTATCTTCTTTACCTGTCTTCGTTAAGATTTGTTACACCAGTATGATCTATCGGTTTTGTATAGTTTTGTACAGATTTGAGTCAGCTTCAGTTTTTCAAAATAACGAATTCAAGTGTGCTACTACAAGTTGATGACCCATTAACACTTTCAGGAAAGTGTACGGAAAATATGCTACTTCTACTATGGGTTGCGTACTGTTTTGTACAACAGAATATAGTCTGGACCTGAATCCGAACGGAAGCAAAGGGAACGTATACGGGCTCATTGAAAGAATATTGGAGTTTCAAGCGTACTAACGTCACTGTAGTTTTTAAAAAAGCGAGGAATAATATAGAACCGAATTCAGGTATTGTAAATACTGGTTGATTGATTATCTTACTGCGCTTTTTTGTCACTTCTGGCTAATCGTGAAGACGATTAGATGAAATTGGTGCAAGGACAATCCAAAACACAAATGAACAGGACACAAATCTCACAGAGGATTATACTGCCTGAGGGGCAGACGCCAGAGCATCGTTAGTCTGCAATATGTAGTACAGGGTGTACTATGTGAAAAAAGAGGTTGGCATTTAGATGCCTTCAAAGGGGGACATTCCTTACACCGTGCGTAATCTATTGTTTAGTTGGAGAATGGAACTGCTCGTCATTAGAACCCACAAAATATATGACGCCCAAACATCTTAACCAGCCCAAAGTCTAACCACTACCAGTCATCGAACCAGAGACCTATTGATCGCATGCGGAGGTATTTACCACTACGTTATCACGCAGGCACGATATTGATTGTTTGTTCTCAAGGGCAAACATATTCTTCTGAAGCATATTTAGTTGCACACAAACTTAAAATGTTAATGGATCATACTAATAAAAGTTCCCATATTAGTTCTGTTTCCTTTTTTCATATCCCAATCGTTTATACGTCTCTTTTGATGATTTTAACGTAAAATTACATTTTGCCCCAATAAGATTATACTGGTTATGAGTCCAGACGCCAGAGCCTCGGTAGTCGGCCAAATGCAGTTCAGGATGCATTACTATACCCTGTCCCAGCTACCTGTAGAGCAGGGCTGCGCATATCGTCAGAGGAGGAAAGGGAAAATCTAGTGGTGAAAGGACAGCGTTGCAGACCTTAGTCCGTACGCTAAATGCACGGCTTGTCAAAATTTGCTCTTGCAGTTTCATCCCTAATATTTCCCTAAGAAATTCTCAAACCAATCGTACGGACCTGGAGACGAAAATACGGTCTGTTTGCCATGTGCATTCTGTATTATCCTTTTCAAAAGTTTGCAACGCTAAGGAGAAAACCGGGTCGAGAAACTTCCGTCGCCCATTACGCAATCCCATTTCTCTGCTTGTTCATTGGTGGCGCCATCTCGCGTCACTACTTGCGCACAGACTTCTTCTCGTTCGCCTGGTCTACAGTTAGCTGGTACGTAGTTTAGATGAAGCAACTCTAATTCTCTTGTTAAATACAGCTTCAGTTCTCATCTTAACTGGCTTTTTGGTGAGGGTTTCTCACTAAATAAATATTATTTTCTAAATTGCATTTTACTTCACCTAAGTAGGTATGATGTGAATAAAGGTTAAGAAAAACTAAAAGGAAATGGCCTCGAAAAGGTCAAGAATTTTGGATTTGTTGTTTTGGTAGATATCCTGTACTTGTAAATTCCCACAGACAAGTGCGACTAAATATTTTCCTTATTATTACACAAACAGACCACTGAAAAATTATCATCAAACCGTCCGTTCTATTCTCGGACAGTACGTCCATGTTGCGTCGGTGAGGGGACTATGCCCTCCCTCCACTCAATATTGATGGATCATCTCGTGCCTTCGTAATGTCGGTCAATGGCCACAGAGCAATATTTCTACACGCGAGCGCAACATGTTATATCTCATTCCGATGTTATCTTGATCCTTCTTTCCAATTTATCGAAACGGCAGAAGCGAGTATTCCGGCACAATCCGTACAAGGACACTAGAGAACACACACGATGCCTGAGAAACGCAGGCACTATTTCACAATCACGCAAAAATGGCTAATGTTTCCGTTGTAGGTCAATGCGTATCTAAATTTATCACATATTTCGCACGCCTGTTTTTCAGTTGCGTCAATCTCTGGTCGAGTACATTGTCGATGATCAACGTTTCATCTGCAGTATGTATTGTTACCCTAGAGAAAATTTGATTTGGTATGGTGTGGTTATACTTCGCTTTTCTGTAAATAATTAAATCAAGAAGGCTTATGTGGGCAGGCCATGTGGCACGAATGAGAGAGGAAAGAAGAGTTTCTTGTTGAGAAACCTGATGGTAAGAGACCTGTAGGAAGTCCAAGACGAAGACGGAAGGACAATCTTCAGATTGTATTTTATTTTATTTATAAGCAATCCCATAACAGAGCAATGCTCCAATTACAATGGGATATAACAAACCCAATATTCACATTATGCAACAAAAAAATATATAAAAATTACAATACAATATACCCACCGACAAACAAAATACAACAAAAGAAAAATTATAAAACTAGAATAATACTATAGTATCAATATACATGAAGCTAAGGCTTCAGACTTCAAACAGTATAACGAAACTCCATATTAAAACCCGCACTAAACAAAAGAGATAAACAGCCAACTCTCATTTTGATATTTTCAGATTATCGAACATACAAACATAAAATATAATATACAAATCCATAACGTTAAGTGCAATTCAATACATACAACACACAACTTAAAGATAAGAAAATTAAATACCATTTATCGTTACATCTTAACTTTGTCCTGAATAGTAGCCCTTTATTACTGATATGTACTTTGCGTAAGGGAATGCAAAATCTACATCAATTTTATCCTTACCAATACTATTATGTAGTCTACACATACTAATAACCACAGAATTCTGGTGGACCAAATTTTTGGAAAAAGTATATATAAACGGCTGACGCAATCTTAATGATTGAGGTTTAGTACAGAAGTTTAATATTTGCAAAACTTCTATGTTTCGGTTAGCCCATTAACAACTTTATATAATAAAATATGCTTTGCAATATCAGATCTAGTTTTCAAAGAGGAAAATAATTCAGATTCACACCCCCTATACGCCTTCATGGCGTGGTGCTATGCACAGGGGAACACTTTACCTTTACCTTTACCTCAGTTTACAGCATATTATAAGGTATTCTTAACACATAAGACGATTTTTTATATTTTTTAAGAAACAGATATCTTAAAAATTTATTCTGGATTCGCTCGAGTTTATCAATATATAATTGGAAGTAAGGACTCCAGATTACATTAGCGTATTCCAATTTACTCCTCACCAGAGCATTATAGACAACTGTTAAGGCTTTACTAAATGGAACTAAAGGAAATCGGTAAGGATGGAAAAGATTGGATTGATCTTGCCAAGGTTAGGAACAGATGGAAGGCTTGTGTTGCTGCAGCCATACGCCTTCGGGTTTACGAAGGCTAGAGAGTTAGTTTTCTGCCACTTTTGACTGATGTCGAAGATGAGGACGAGTGATGAAACGATCAAATTGATGAACGAGCCCACAGATACTCGACGAGTAAAATCCTCTTGTCACCGTATACATCTTGTTAGACTTGTAGTGGGGCCACCCCTGGAACACTTTGTAATCAAGCGGTCCTGAGTTAGATCCCCGCTCTTTTTCCTTTCTTTCTTCATTCCTCTTCCTTCTCTCCTCTTTTTCTCTTGTCCTTTCCACTCTTTCTAACACCTTCTCCTATTCTTTGTTTATCTTCAGTCCCCCCCTTCCAGTTCATTGTGTCAACTTACGATAAAGAGTCCAACCACTTTCCAGATTATAGGAAATGTTTAGATAAATCGCCTGTCAGGTGAAAGTATAGTTGACAAAGCAAGGTCACCTGCTGGAATTTTCCAGAAAAAAACAATAGTTCTAATAATCTTGTGTCTGAAGGGGAGTGAGTTTTGTGTATATATATATCTTCCTGTCTTGTACCTTGTTTCATTTGTACTTGGTACAGAGTCTGAAGAATACCTTGCTAGAAGGTTGAAACGTTACGTTTAGTTTATGTTTTATAATAAAATAAATTTCTGCCTTGGTCAGCATATTGAGTTTTCATATCATGGAAACAAGGCTTAATGGTGTTATAATTTATTTTACTTCGCTTTTCTGCCGATTTTGGCTAATCACGAAGATGAGGATGAGTGATGATATTGATGAAGGGCACTAGCAACCATGTTGTGGTCAGGATTCTAACCCGGGATGTCGTGGCACGCTGTGCTATCCACTCCAGAATGTAAGTCGGCTCTTTGTTACGTTATAAAGGATAGTGTATCTCACATTACACCAGCCGGTGCCTGCACAAAGGTCTCTGTTTGAAATCCCGGCCTGGGCATGGATGTTATTTATGAGTGTCCCTTCATCAATTTCATCATATCGTCACTCATCTTCATCTTCGCGATTAGCCGAAAGTGGGAGAGCATTCCTCTGGCAACCACTCTTCTTTGTATCACTAAGTAAAAGACAATAAATAAATCCTATGTTTTGCCTGACTTTACCTTAAGACATTTCTATGTTTCTCCAGGCATTACAAGGTGCTGCTAACTAACAAACTCTCTAGCCTTCTTAAACTCGAAGGCTTATGGCTGCAGCAACAGAAGCCTTCCATCTGTCCCTATCCAGAGCAAGACCAATCCAATCTTTTCCATCCTTACCGATTTCCTTTAAGCCCATCTCTACATTATTCGTACATCTTCGTCTTGGCCTTCCTACAGGTCTCTTACCATCAGGTTACCAAACAAGAATCCTGCAAACTCTTCTTTCCTCACCCATTCGTGCTGCTACGAGTTGATATTATCTAACAAGGACAGTGGGTAGACGCGTCTATCTGGATGATGTATGCAACAATAGACTCGCGATAAACCACCCAACAGTTCGCATGCTTAAAGATAACAATACACAACAAATGCCAAGGTCTAGTTAACAAAGGAATGACGTCACATTTTGAGCCGCCTCACTTGCAATAAGCAAAGACTTTTTCAAGATTTACCCAAATGCTTTTTCCAGAAATACACCATTATTACTTGCCCCGATAAGCACATGTCGCCATAGGTTGCTCGACTTAATGATCTATGCATGACTGGGACTGAATCGTCCAATCTTGGTTGGAAACTTTTATAAATCATGTGTACCATGATTGTAAGGTTATTTTTAATAATGGGGCATAAAGGTGATAGTGGCGTTCTCAGAGGGGGGTTGATGGGGCATATTCTTTTTATGGTTCGACCTCCTCCCAAAGATCATGGTCGAATGCAGAAAAATGTAGTGCTGTAGAGCAGCACTCGTTGCATCCTTTAGTTGTAAAAGGCTGTCGCAGAGAAGGTGAGATTTTCCTGGCTTGGCAACACTGCCTATGGTTTCGGCACTAGTCGCGTCGTGTGGGATGACTCATTCTGTTTCCGTAGCAAGTTGTCACATGTTGCGAAACCACGTTAGTGAGCAGCTGTGTTGATTTACGTGGAATGTGTTTCGTTTAGACCTCCTGGTTTTTGTGTAGTATAACATTGCTTTTCGCGATGAGTATTCAAGATGAACACCGACATGCCATAACATTTTGGCGTTTAGGGAAAAGTGCTGCGCAAACATATGAAATGTTTTAACAGGCGTATGCCGATCAAGACAGATTGAGTAAAGCCACAGTGTACCGATGGCACAAGTTGTTCGAAGATGGGCGCGAATCAGGCGCTTTGCTTCCGCATCCTGGACAAAGACCGTCAGTGATTAACGAGACGCTAGTGAATACTGTTGAAGCAATTATTCGTGATGATAGGCATATGTCTGTATGCACATAGCATACAGCCCGGACATTGCACCCTGCGACTTTTGGCTATTTCCACTTTTAAAGTCCCCTTCACGTGGTCGTCATTTCATGACGAACGAAGAAGTGATCACCGCAGCGCAAGTTTTCTTCAGTTCGCTACCTGACGACGAATTTTCAAAGACATTCAAAAAGTGGCATGAGCGTATGGACGCTTGCTTAGCTGTCATTGGTGCGTCTACTCGATATGGATGATTCTGAATAAAAATGTTGTGGTTTGTAATTTGTTTTGTTTCATTTTCATGATTCTTGACCTATTGCTCTCATTTTGGTCTCAAGCGGCAGCTAATGAACCAAATTTTCACCCTAGTACATTTGCTAGCCAATGGAAGTCGCTGTTTAACTATACAGGAATTAGCATCACCTTCTCTGCGACAGCCTAATTAAACGTCTAATGTACTCCCACCATAGGTTTTCTCCGAATAGGGGATTCTGGGTAATTTTTTGGCTGCCTGATCGGTGGGACGTTTTTGATATGATGGTGGCGTGTTTCTATCTGAAATAGGGCAAAATGGCATTTGGGCTGTATGTGGAAAGATGGTAAACAAATAAACATTAGAATCCTATATTTATTACTTTACTGAGTGTTCCTACGTTTTCAATCTTTATGATTAGTTTCAAGAATAAAAGTGTGACACACATGCATGCTAACAAGTATAAAAAAAATTAATTTTCACATATTTTTTTCCAAAGTTATTGAAAAAAATAAGTTTGTAAACAAACTGTCAAGCACAATTTTGTAGTTTTTATTGTAAATCCTCAGAGTTCCAAGTGAGACGGATGTGCATAGCCTGACACAGTATCTTGACGTCTGGTTGTGCACTTGAAACTTTCAAGCGGAGATACCGCTCCAAATTTAGTTTGTGACAGATTATTTCGAACGAGTATTTTATTTCAACACATCTGAATAAAGATAAATGTATCAGTGATAAAATCAGCCTTATTTTCCTGTTAAGTGTTCAAACTATGAAGTCTACTTGCTCTACACACCTGCAGAGAAAATGTTGTCGTGTGGTTATTCTGGACATTTGTCTTCCGAGCTGACGCGTACGCCCTTCAGGACGTTAATGTACCTCTGGGGGTACGCGTACCAAAGTTTGAGAACCACTTCTGTAGAGGAACAAATGTCAAAGTAGTAAGGGATACATTCCTAAACGCATTTATGGCTCTCGCTCATTTTATCTCACTGAAATTTGAACTTACATATACCCGTGAAACAATAGCAGTGCCGTTGTCATTTTTTGAACTGATATACTCAAAGTAAGTACACCGACCTACGTGGCAAAGTGGTTAGCACACTGAATATGCAGGATTTTTTTTACGAGAAACCGGGAATTGTAAATGTTAGTTTTACATAGCTGCGTTCTAGAGTGTGTGAGATACCCTTCATAATCTATCTAGTATTATATATACATAAATGGATGTATGTGTGTGTTTGGGTGTGTGTGTGGGTGTGTACATTTGTTTATTCCGGCATAATTATCGAACGCCTGGGGTAATTTCAACCAAACTTGGTACGCGTATCACTTGCAATCTGGAAACGAATACTATGGGGGTAAGATGCCCCTGGCACCCATAGGAGTGGGGGTGTGAAGTGGTGACATGTAAAAATAATCGAGAATACCGATATTAAATTCCGCACAGACAGACATTCGTGACTCTATGCAATCCCGCACAACGATGGTGTTTCTCGGGTTGTCTAACATTCAGGTTGTGTTGCGAATGGAACCCAATGCAGTTCAACTCCAAGTTCATCGCCTATCGGTATGGGGGTTGAGAGGGGGTGAAAAATAAAATGCCACAAATGAACTAGATTAGTGTCGAATCCGTAGTTTTCGTAGTCGCTAAATTCTTTGGTAAACCCATCCTTCAGCAAGCAACACTATAGTTAGAATTCATTATTTTCCTGTCTAATGCAAGATTGGGATAAGTATATACCCGGGCAACGCCGGGCGATCAGCTAGTATTTTATAACTACTATATTCAACCTTAGTCTTAGAGGTTTATCAAAGACAAACATTTTGATCAAGAGTCATTTTAAGAGGGTGGGCTCAGTTACCACTTTTGATTTTCTTGAGTTTTTTACTGCTTTTGTTTGAAAATGTTGATTTCCTTAATTTCGGGAGGGGCTGTAGCACCATCAGCCCCCTCTTCTGAGTACGCCAGTGGGTTATCATAGCGCGCTACGACGCTAGGAGTTCCAGGTTCGAATTCCGGCCTTGTCATGGGTGTCTTGCGAGTGTCGCTTCATCAATGTAATCATATCATCACTCATTCACATCTTCGCGATTATCCAAATGTGGCAGAAAAGCGACGTAAAATTAAGCAACTCAATCAAAAGTAAGTACGGAAATCGTAACATACCACTTTTCCCAATTCATTATTTTTTTTAATTTTTGAAATTTTTGAAGTTCACTTTCCGCACGGGGAAAACTAATCGGGAATGGACAGACTGAACTTTGAAGTGCGTGCCTCCATCGGGTATCGAATCCTGAGAAGCATTGTTTAGAAAGCGACAACGTTACCACGATGGCATTGTGGATGGCATTAATTTATTTTAATTCGCTTATTTTCTACTTTTGGCTAATCGCTAATATGAGGGTGAAAGATGAGAAGATGAAATTGATGAAGGGACCATCTGAAAGGCGCATTGAAAGAACGTAACTCAACTCCCACACAGGATTACACTGGCTGTGAGTCCAGACGCCGAAGCCTCGCTAGTCTGCAATATGCAGTCCAGGGTGTACTACATGGAAGGGAGGTTGACATTTTGGTGTCTTAAGAAAGGATCATTGCTTATACGACAGTTCATTATGTAAATAGTATGAAGGTGAACATATAAGTATCACATATATCTTGTGCCGTGTCGGCGATTAGGGGGGTAAGAGGGGGGGGGCAGTTGCCCACACTTTTTGCCGCTTTTGCCCCGCACTATGCTAAACCTTATATACCAAGGGGAAGTCAACTGTCCTTAGCCCCCCCCCCTAGTTTTGGCACCCTCGCCCCCAATTTTGGAATCCAATCACCGCCACTGATACAGGGTGTTTGGGAAGAATCACTTCAGTCAAAAGATCAAATTTTGCAGCAGACGGTTATGTACGTTTATTCTTCTAATAGCAAGCATTATAGACATGATATGAATATTGAATCTTAACTGTTTAAAATCGTTATACCTGGTCAATATAAAATTGTGCTTATAATATTATATTTCATTAATTAAATGTGCCTTAAAAGAACGCAACAAAAATCTCAGTTTGTGACTGATGTGCCTTTTCCCAAACCCCATAGATATTTTCGTGGCAGTAATTAGTAACAGAACTTCTTTAGTAGTAAATTATCGAATTCAGACCACAACCTTTAAAAGATGTATACAAGGTTGCATACATAGAGGATAAATATTCCGTTTTTGGAGTGTTAGCACTTTCCAAACTGAGAAATGGTACTAAAATTTGTTCACTTTGATGTCAATGTTTGTGTTGTTACAGTGAGACTCTGTACACACACACGAAACTTTGCATTAACATCTCATTAGTACATAAATGTCAAAGTCTATGAGTCACATAATTTCTCTTTACTCTGTAGTACTGTGTATAAACGGTTCGGTGTCGACCTTATTCTGTGGGAAGAAAATATGGCGAACGTTATTTCCATGCCAACTATGGGGTATCATTTTCTGGGGAATACACCTCGGGCTTGGAGCGAGGTCGGTTCATTGATTGGTTCGTAAAATAAACGAGGGGGAGTTAACGCGAGACAGGACTGTCGATATAATCGTTTTGACTTTATCTTCACACAAAATAGATGACATTACTACAGTCAATCGTGTGTTAGAATTGTACGTTTGAAAGAAATTCGTATCGTAGTCTTCAGTGAAAAATTTCAGATCATAATTTACAACTGTCACAAAACAAACAAATATAGGAATCGATTTTTTGTGGTTGTATTAATGGATGTGTGTTAGTTTACATCTTTGTGAAGTTATACGGTTGTGCATGGACGTCCGCAGGATTTTTTCCAGGGAGGGGCAAGCAAGGTATCTTTTTTCCAGGGGGGCAAAGGACACACATTTTCCTCCACAATAGTGATGCCCTCTCAAAAAACACTATTTCAGTCTGAAATTATCATGTTTCTTCAACGAATTTATAATCATTAACATAAATTACTGTGATTGAAATGAAATTATGTGTGAAATATATAATTTTAGGTACACATTCATTTTCCATGGGGCCGTGTCCTCCCCCCTTGCCCCCCTTCCGGACGCCAATGCGGCTGTGTGAGATGTTTACATGGCTTCGCATTTATTATACTACTAGCTGATTACTCAGCGTTGCCCGAGTATTTATTTATCCCAATCTTGTATTAGACAGGAAGATAATGAATTCTAACTATAGTGTACAATGGAACTAATTTTAAATGTGATTGTGAATGTCACCAATTAGGTTAGTGACTCCGAAAACTATGGATTCGACACTAATCTAGTTCATTTGTGGCATTTTTTTCACCCCCTCTCATCCCCTCATGCCGATAGGTGATGAACTTGGAGTTGAACCGCATTGGGTTCCATTCGCAACACAGCCTGAATGTTAGACAACCCGAGAAACACTATCGTTGTGCGGGATTGCATAGAGTCACGGATGTCTGTTTGTGCTGAATTTAATATCGGTGTTCTCGATTATTTCTACATGTCGCCCCTTCCCGCCCCACTCCTAGGGGTGCCAGGGATATCTTACCCCCACAGTATTTATTTCCAGGTTGCAAGTGATACGTGTACCGAGTTTGGTTGAAATCGCTCCAGGCGTTCGAGAGTTATTGCTGAACAAACATACACACATACATACATACATTTTTATATAGGTATATAGAGATTGTATCACCGCCAATAAAATGTGACACCTAGATCCTGTAATATTTGCTTCCTTGCAAGGCGCTATGAGTGTTCCCTAACGCTACGGCGGCGGTAGTCATCGCCATTGAAAATTTCTATTAGAACCTCCTTACCGCCCTACAGTTAGGCAACACACATAACGCGTTAAAAGGATACGAGTATTTCCGGATCCAACTGTCACATTTTATTGCTCGTTACTGTACGTGAACAATTAACAAAAATGGAATAAGTATAGAGTATGCAGTTGTGTATTACGCAACCTTCTTCTATATACCTCTAAGATTCAGTACTTGTCCGATGGCGTAATGGTAACGTCGTTACCATGTAATGAAGGTGGTCCCGGGCTCAATACCCGGTGGAACCACATTGTGGTTCAGATCCCACTTTAAACTGCAAGCCCAGTCCCTATTAGCCTATAGTGGACTTAAAACTCAACTTCATCTGTTAGATTCCAAAAAATTACAAAATTATAGCAAATATTAGTACAGGAAATGTTAATAATAATATTAGTAATAGCAGATTTAACATAATCTGACGACTGAAGGTGTCAGGTTCGAATCGTGGCTGGGCATGAGTATATATTTGTAAGCCTCTTTTTATCAATTTCATTCGTAATCGCCACATCATTCTCATCGTGGCCATTAGCGAAAAGCGACAGAGAAGTGATGTAAAATATGAATGATAAATAATACGATTAAAATATTGTTCATAATGATGAATTTTTTCAATAAATTGTTTACAATTTACTATTCAACTGTGTAATTGTAAAATACTTGCATGACATACTGTACTTAGTACCATGGTTTTTTTAAGATCCAACAACCCATAAATTTGAATGGGTTCTATTGGGCTCTGCGACAGGAACGGAACCCTTTCTTCTCGCACAATGTAAATTCGGTCCAAGTTCCGTATTGTTTAATTTCAATACGGATCTTGGACCGGATTTCAATTGATCTGGAAAAGGATATCCTGGACCGAATTGACATACTTTAAACACAAAATGTTTCTTTACGGTCTAGAACCCATTTCCGCTTGCTGATTTTCTTTCTTTCGTGGACCGGAATTGAATTTATAAAAAATTCCTGGACATTCAAGAACACTACTTAGTACTAAATTTGGCCTCTAATTGTAATCATATATGCTCTATTATTATTGTAAATTGAAACTTTGTGGACTTGGTCGAATGAAACGAAAGAATCTTTCATATCATGTTTTTTAGGATCTGTCCCAAGCTGAAACATGATTATCGCATGTCATTTCCCGATATCCGATGCGAACAGCTAGTCGATACCGTCACCACGTCGCGTGCAGCCAATGCCGCAGCAGTCAACGTCAAAATGGGGAACGATTGATTCCTCATTGTGCAATAAACGCTTTCGGGAAGGTGATATCTCATTTCTCTCTTACACAGCGCGATTTGTTGTTCTGTGGGTCTTCGTGGCACTCTTGAGACGAGTAGCCAACACTCCATAAATCTAAGTTTAGATCGCTTCCGTAAACTCAATACAAAATCATTTCTGTCTCTACTACTTTTGCAGTTGTTATTCGGTTTTATCGCTGTAAATATTTATCTTCATTCTTTTCGCGGAGAACAACAAAATTTTAACAGACTACTCTGAAACGATCTGTCACCTTAAGGCATTGGATATAATATAAGAAGCTTTCACACTACCTTGTATGTTCCCTTTCAGACCAGCCAGGGGTCCCGGGTTCGAATCCTGACCTTGGCATGGATGTTTGTGAGTGTCCATTCATCAATTTCATCATATCATTACTCATCCCCATCTTCGCAAATTAGCCAAAAGTGGCACAAGAAGCGAAGTAAAATAATGCAAATGAATCAATCAAAACCTTTCAGACCACACTAAATACAAGTTCCACTTAAGTTAGTTCCATATAATTTACACTTATAAAGAATACATTGAAGCAGATAATAACAAAATTAATCTCGATTCTCAATTACACTTGTCCAAATCCCACAAAACAGAAAACGTATTTCGTTATGCCAGCATACATTATAATCTCTATGAACGACTAACATCTAGTGATCGGAGAGAAACTTACAGGTTAGTCGATAACCGTTGTCGTCATTTTGTTGGCTCACACCACCTATTTCGTACCGATTTCTAGCCAAAGGTGCAGAGATCTAGTACGTATTATAAATATTCCAACACATTGATATCGTTCACTTTCTTCAGAGAGTTATGTCCTTCTTCTGTTCCTTTCTGTTTCTATGCTACAAGGTTACATTGCAATGTTGTGTTTTCGGACATTTCCAGTTCCATGTAATTTACACTCAAAAGAAAACATTTAAACAGGTAATAACACTATTGTCGAAATTCTTTCTCCAATTATACTTGTCCAAATCCCACAAAACAGAAATCATACATCTTTTTATCAGCATACATCATACAATTAACATCTCCTGGGAACTCACAGATTATTCAATAACCATTAGGTAGGATTACAGAAATGCGTTACGTGTGTGACATTTTACTCACAAAAGTTAAGGTTCTAGACATGAGATTGGATTTCGTGGAATTAAGAAGCACTTTGTGGTGTCTGGTAACAAATGAAAGAAACTTCAGTGTGATGGCATAGGCTGAATGCATGAGAAGCATTGACAAAAGTGCGTTACGTGCGTGACGCTTTAAAAATGTAACAAATTTTGACGTCATTTGTCTGTGAAGCATATAGCCTGCAGATGTTAGTAACTTTTATTGGTGAAATGTGTAAATGATATGCATTCACAAACATCTGAACCATAATGCAATTGATGGAATGCCCCAGAATTGCCGTGGTATTATGCGAAACGTATTGTTTTTAAATTTAACGTTTTAAATATCATCTTATTGTATATTTTCATGACAAATTTAGATACGAAACTTCAAATGGAATTATGTAAAATACTAGTCAGAATTTTGGCGAGTAATGTTGTCTTCATGAGGACACATTGCCGACCCATACATGTACAGAACCATTTGCTATTCAATATCTTCCTACGCATTTATTTGCTTTGTTATTACCTGAAAATTCTTACTGAGCCAATCAAGTTCTGCCTTCCCGGCAGTTGACTCAGTAACCCTACTCTCTGTGATGATTTAAGTATGGAAGGTGATGTCGGAAGATGACGTCATTGTTGGCCCCCACGCTCCCCAGATTTGTCTGTCTGCGACTTCCTTCTGTGGGGTTACCTCAAGTCGAAAACCTCGTTCAGTCGACGGGCTGTAAGTTGCCATTCGTGAAGAAATTACAGCTGTGCCAGACGAAATGTTGGCACGGGCAATGCGGAACTTTGAGGAGAGGCCTTGGATGTGTGCGTCAACAATGACGTCATCTTTCCATACTTAATTCATCACTATATATCAATCCAAACTTGATTTTATTTCGATGGTTTTGGTGTTAATAAAATTTTGTATCTTGAAAATCAACGACGTTACACTTATTCCAAAACAACATGTGTTTTTTTTTATATACACAATATATATGTATTTGATCCTTCATGTAAGTCATGCCATCATTGGTAGGGACCGGCCAAAGGGGGAGAAAAGCCCTTCGCTGAGCAAATTCATACAGGTCACAGGACACGTGCTGGCAGCGTTCTGAACTGTTAACTTAGAAATTTTAGAAGTTCTACATTTCTCAAAATAGTGAAAAATCCATTTGCATATTACATATCACCTTGATACTGAGCACTATGTGGTT
Source organism: Lepisma saccharinum (assembly GCF_977018435.1). Lineage (NCBI taxonomy): Eukaryota > Metazoa > Arthropoda > Insecta > Zygentoma > Lepismatidae > Lepisma > Lepisma saccharinum. The sequence goes on along the minus strand of NC_139247.1, from coordinate 66,556,701 downwards.
ACAGTGCTTTTCCATCGTGTAATTCCTCTTAATATAATCAATATGTTATAACTTAGATTTGCATTAATTTCTATTGATTCCAACTGCTTCGAAAATAAATATGAGGACAATTATATGATGAACCCTGTTATTTATACATTAGCTTTTTCATATTTAAGCTGGGGCGACTTTCCCGTAAGTACCCAAATGCCAACGTCACTTCCACGTATCTGTATTCTTGCAGACTCACAAGGCTCTGGCGTCTGGTCTCAGTATAAACTGTGGACTTCGTGTCCTGTCCATGTCTATTTGTGATTGTATGTACTTTATTCAATTTCATCTTATCACATTTTAATCCTTATCTTCACGATTAACCATAAGTAGCAGAAAAGCGACGTAAAATAAAGGAAAGGGTCATTCCATGTCAAGTGAACCAATTAAAAACAACTGACTATCTCTAATTGTTTTCATACTTAATTGTGAAGTGCTACCTAAGGTAGGAAAAACTGCAAAATTTCAGAATTGTGTCTGTTGTCTTTTCTAGTTAGAGCCCTCAAAAGTATGAAAAATAGCACAGTTTGCCGCACATGTGCAATCACAAAAAAACTCATAAATCAAGCTGGAATTGACGTAGAAGGTTGGAATTAGAACCAAATTGTTGCTTTTGCTATGAGCTTTAATTAGATATATCACATGACTACTCATTTCAAGGTCATTTAAACTTTTTTTTGAAAATAGAATTTACCAAAAACCTTAATTTTGAATTTTTTTACAAAATACACATAGAAACATACATATTTCAACATCAAGTTTTAGACGTTTTGTTATGTGATCGCAATGGCATCATAGTTTTTGACATGGATAAACAAATACAATACACTAGGTAAGACCATATGACACGGAAATATTGCAATGTAAATTCCATTCATTTGTAAAGGGACTATGTTGTTTACCAAATTGGCCAAATGGTGAAATAATGGGTATGTAGGAAAGGGGCGTAACTTGGGGTCTCGCTTTTTTGGGGGGAGGGCAAGTTGTGAACAAATATTTGTTAAAAAAAATAAAAATATTTAAAAAAATTAAAACATTTAATTTAATATTTAAAATATATTTTAAAATGTATAGAAAATGTATATCTTGGCCCATCTAAAAAATGTACAAATTTGTATATTTGGATACGATTCCATTTGAAACTACTATTGTATAACATATTTACAAAGTTTAATAATTACCAGGTTTTTCTAAAGCGTTGTTATAACTCTCAAAATATTGGGTGAAGACAGGTGCTCCCTTGTCTCCACAAGTTATGTCTCTAATTTAGGATGACTATGGGTGAAGTGAACCAATGAAAAACACCTGACGATCTCTCATTTTATTTTGGGGAGACCAGGGGGCCCTTGAATTCTCCCAATATTTTGAGAGTTATAACAACGCTTTATAAAAACCTGGTAATTATTAAACCTTGTAAATATGTTATACAATAGTAGTTTCAAATGGAATCGTATCCAAATATACAAATTTGTACATTTTTTAGATGGGCCAAGATATACATTTTCTATACATTTTAAAATATATTTTAAATATTAAATTTCATGTTTTAAATTATTTTAAATATTTTTTTTAACAAATATTTGTTCACAACTTGCCCTCCCCCAAAAAAGCGAGACCCCAAGTTACGCCCCTTTCCTACATACTCATTATTTCACCATTTGGCCAATTTGGTAAACAACATAGTCCCTTTACAAATGAATGGAATTTACATTGCAATATTTCCGTGTCATATGGTCTTACCTAGTGTATAGTATTTGTTTATCCATGTCAAAAACTATGATCCCATTGCGATCACATAACAAAATTTCTAAGACTTGATGTTGAAATATGTATGTTTCTATGTGTATTTTTTAAAAAATTTCAAAATATAGGTTTTTGAAAAAAAACGATTTTCATTAAAGAAATTGAAAAGTAGTCATGTGATATATCTAATTAAAGCTCATAGCGAAAGCAACATTTTGGTTTTAATTCCAACCATCTACGTTAATTCTAGCTTGATTTATGACTTTTTTTGTGATTGCATGTGTGCCGAAAATTGTGCTTTTTTCCATATTTCAGAAGGTTCTAACTGGAGAACTACAATAGATACAAATCTGCAATTTTGCAGTTTTTTCCTACCTTAGGTGGTACTTCATAACAATTATGTATGAATAAAATCAGAGATGGTAACGTTCAAAATTGACCAAAAGTTGGTTCACTTGACATGGAATGACCCGAAAGCATTTAGTCAAAACACATTTAAACAGTTTTTTTAATCTTGATTTACATTGTATTATTGCTGTTATTTGAGTATATTTTAATACATGTAAACTCTGTTATAGTATATATTCTTAGGTAGGAGGGGGTTAAGTTCATCAGGGGGTGGCGCCAGAAGTGGCAGAAAAGCAACACTAAATGACAATGAAATACAAGAAACATAGTTATATAATTAATGTAATTTTTGCGATTCGGTTTTTTAAAATACATTTATAGTGCACTTAATTGAAATTTGTAATAATTATATATCTTTAAGCCAGGGTTGTTAAATGTCCAGTTACGCATAAATTCTAATGGGTTCTATTGTGTTCCGCAACAGGACCAAAACCTTGTTTCTCAGTTTAAATTCGGTCCAAGTTACGTATTGTTTCATTGAAAAATTGCTTCTGGGCCGTATCTGGTTGCTGTACCGTATTCAAATACTTTCAACATAAAAAGGCTCTTTACTGTCCAAAACAAATTTACACTTGCTGATTTTCTATCCCGGACGGAAATTTAATTTATTTAAAATCACTGGCCCTTTAACAACCCCGATTTAATCAAAATAAAGTATTCAAATTTTAATATAGAATCTGCTTCGTCCCGGTTTCTTTATATTAACAGTCACAGTGTTAAATTTTAAATTACAATAGAATATTGTAAATGTTATGGTAGCTTCAGAGGAGGAGAGTTTGCAGACGGTAGCTCGAGGCTGTAGCTCCCCAAGCCCCCAGTCCCTCCCGTGGCGTAGTGCTGCTCTTAAAACGTACAATAATGCTTCCCTTACCTTGATGTCATCCTTGTCATGGTGAGCGTGTTGGATATCAGTCAGTTCGCTCAAATCCTGTTCCTCTTGCCGAGCAGCCTTTGGTTCGTGTCTCCTCGCGAGCAGACGACTAAACATATTCTTCTGCGGTTATGCGTCAATACACTGAAATCACACACGCACTGCACACGCACATGGTCGCTAAGTTCCCAACGTACGCACTGTTCGTCGCTGCATGATAACACCGTTTCAACGCCGAGCACAATCGAAGCTATGCATTGTTGGTTGCTGTTCACGGACAGGTCTTGACGTGTTAACGAGTCGAGGGCTCCAAGCACACTGAAAGAACTCGGCACGTTCGGAAAGTTTCACCTGCACGTAAACAAGGTGTCGGTCTTGTGGAAAAACCTTGGCGCCACGCCTGTGGTCTACCTGTTGTGGTTATCTTGGCGTTCGATAATTTTCGTGTTCTCTCGCTCACGGCATTTGCAAAACTTTGCTTCGTCAAGTTAGGAGTCCTTGCAGTTTAAATCCACTGCAGCAATGTTGATAAGGTATGTATTGTAAGCACTAGCGTACGCAGATTTTCTTTTTCGGAAGGGGCTGAAATTATGAAGGTCGATAGTGCATAGCTGCTGTCTGTGGGGGTAGCATACCCAATAAGATATTTCGTAAATATATAATTTTCCACTGTAAAAAGTGACAGTAGTCACTTTAAGGTCAGGGGTTGCATTTACCACTGAGTTGTCCACTGCATTTATTTTTAAATGTTGATTTTCTCAAAATTTCGGTGGGGGCTGTAGCCCCTTCAGTCCCCCTCTGCGTACGCCAGTGATTGTAAGCGTAGAATTGCATTGAGGAGTACTGATGCGTCTTATAGGCTATAACACAGACCAAATGGCCCATTTGTATCCATAAATTGACCGTGCTACCACAGATTAATAAGATCGCTTACTTCCTATCTCTCCTTTGTAATCTGTGCGTATACCAAACCGGACATGTGGAGCCACCCTACGGCTGTTTCGAAACGTAAAGCGTTGTCATGGCAACCTCTCCGCCAATCATATCTTACTCTTGGCAGTGACAGTTGAATGCGTCTCAGCGCAATGATCCTCTCACCCCACCCTTCCATTCCTGCTTTTATTTTCTGCTAATCATTCGGGACATATCTCGTAAGGTCGAATTAATTATTTTATATAAGTGCATAAAAATGTTCTACAAGGATAAATACCATTGTTCAGTTAATGTTACGTTTGAATGATTTCTACATCTAAGTTACGAGATATACAGAATAAGTAGCCCAGAAGCACAACATACGAAAATAATTTCAAGTTCCTGAAATTCCAGCACCTAAATCATTCCGTTGTGCATGAAAAATGGTCCGTGTATTATCTGTGGTAATAAGTATTTTTATGTCGTATTCTCCCTATTATGCGTTGCTTTTCTGACATTTTGGGCAAATCGCGATTTTATCTTGTGTAAACTCTACAGCGATTACTTTGTTCGTAGATCAATGCGTTTTACCCCTCCCTCGTCGTTGTTTATTTAGCATCGCATTTTTTTAATTTTAGGCTAATCGCGACGATGCTATGAAAAATTGATGACACAAAGAAAGTTCTAACAGGGATTTGAACCCAGGACCCCTGCATTAACTGAACTATGGTATTTATCCTTGTAGAACATTTTTATGCACTTAAATAAAATAAATAATACGACCTTACGAGATTTGTCCCGAATTATTAGCAGAAAATAAAAGCAGGAATGGAAGGGTGGGGTGAGCGGATCATTGCGCTACCAAAAGTGTTCTAAAGGGCGCTCGAGCCATGTTGCAACATTTCCCAAATTGTCTCTTTCTCTTCATAACAATTGCTGCACAGTTTAACGTGGGTGGCAATGTGCAGGATACAGCACACTTAATATCAGCAACTGTTTCTGGTGCCGTCACTGTAATTTTCTCCCTTGTGTAGGCCTACCATATTCAATCGCAAGATGTAGACACTTCTGATTTACCAACGTAGAAAATTCCATTCATCTGTCTATGGCCTCATAAAACGAAAGACAAATGCATCCACTTTCTCTGCAATTGATATCAGTGGAGTACCCTGAAAGGGGGGAGATTTGATGCTGAAAATACCAGGGAAACAAAAGACAGGATTCGAAGGTTTTGTCTCAGGAAATAAGAATAAATCATAAAACGTATTATTAAAAACTACTGATGGAACATTAACGCTATTCATCCAACGAAACCATTACAAATCGGCTGGCGGCTTGTAGGTATGAAATATACTGGAATAAAAGATATATACATATAGTCAGTCAGTACTTGTTTTCCAAACTTAACCACCATCCTAAGAAAATTGGGGACCTACAAGTGAGTAGCGTAATCCAGTCTGGGAAATCTCCTATAACAGCTGAGGGTTCGATGTGCTGATCCTACGTCACCCCATTACTGGTTGAAGATCTCCACACCTCTAGGTAGGGTTGTGGGAGGCAGACTGGCAGTTAGTTGATAGGCCAAGGACCTTCCAGGGCTGTAGAGCAGAGCATTGGATCTCAACCTTTTTCAGTCGGGGACCCACCTTGAAGGATATTACACTTCATGGGACCCATAAGATGGAAACAAGCGGAATTACTTTGTAGGGGTGTGCACCTAGTCTATAATCATATATTTGCTCTTTTACAACAACACGGCCTGAATTTAAATTGTTAAAACAATATATCTAAGTAATTTAAGGTAATAGGTTTTTAAGACCCAGTTAACAAAGTTTTGAACCCAACTTCCCGAGTAGATAAAAATTGTGACTCCCACTGCAACTCTGATTTCTTGACCAAACGACTACAAAAAGTTGAAAAACTCACTTTCTCTCCCCGTTCCGCGCCTCATTTATTGCGCTGACGATGTTTCACGGACGCAAAAAGGCAGTGATGAGTGAAAGATGAGCTCTCATCCTCTCATCCTCTCATCTTCTTATTCTCTTATTCTCTTATTTTCTCATTCTCTCATCCTCTCATCCTCTTATTTTCTTATTCTCTCATCCTCTTATTCTCTTATCTTCTTATTTTCTCATTTTCTTTTTTGAAAGATGAGTGCACCTTATCGTAATTTTCCAAGTCTGGGACCCAAATGTTTATATATATCGTGATCTTCGTAAACCTCTCCTCTCATCTTCTCATCCTCTTATTCTCTCATTCTCTAATCTTTTGAAAGATGAATGCATCTTATCGTAATTTTCCAAGTCCGGGACCCAAATGTTTATATATATCGTGATCTTCGTAAACCTCTCTCTCGGGGGAAGGATGTGGCATATACACACACATACACACACACACACACACACAGACACACACACACACACACACACACACACACACACACACACTCACACACACGCGCGCGCGTATGCCTCTTATTATTTCCGTATTGTAACACAAGCAAACAAACAAACAAAATAATAATTGTTGTTTTTAGGATGCCTGGCCCCTAACCTCGCCAGGGTGCGTGGTGCCCAACCAAAAATGTAAAAGTTTTCTAATGGCTGCGGTTATAGATAACCGCACCTCTGTAGGGTTTCACGTGTTTTTTTTTTTCCCCAAACTTCCATGAAACCCTACAGAGGACCTCCGTAATGCATGCAACGTGTACTAACGACTCTAGTGTTATTTGATGTTGTGATATTTTTGGATATAGAGTTTTATTGTGAGATATAGATAAAAATAATTATGTTTATTATAATATTTTCTTGATGAAGATGGAGAATATGTGCGTGTTACAAATAAAGTTGCATGCTTTTTTTTTCTAGTGTGTGTGTATGTGTTTTTGATGTTTCGACAGCATCTGAAACGATAAAAAAGAAATTTTATTGTTAATTTTCACGTGTAAAAACAACAACAAATTTTTTTTGTGCAAATTTTCTGATTGTCTCTCGTGCTATAGTGCAAAAAAGATATTGTAACTTATAACTAATGAAATTGACATTTGTAACTGATCTGAACTAGTGAAATTCGTATTGTGCCATTGTAACTGATTGTGCTAGCACTAAAAATTTCTTATTGTGCAAGAAAATAGATGATAAAAACTTGTTAAAACTGCTCTGTGACCCTCTCATTCTTCACGTCGTAGGCGAAGGACTTCTCTGCAATCAGGATGACACTGCATAGGGTATCCTCAGGCAAGGCATCGTGGAACTCGCAGACGACCTTGATGTTGGTTCGATCGTTGACCACAACCTTCTTTCTCTTAGATGTGTTGATGACGGTCATGGGTCTCCGTGTTTTGAACTCGCTGGGCGTGTAGTACATGTCCACACTTCCCTCGGTCACGCGTTTGTAAGCCGAAAACGCTTCGTAAAGTTTGAGATAATCGTTTTTGGTCATGTCGAGGTTGTAATTCTCGCGCGGGAACACTTCGTTCCTTCCGTTCTTGAGATATACGTTCTTGATCTTGCAGTCGTCGAATTTGCTGGAATCTTTTTCCTGATTCTTGTCCCTCCCGGTCTGAAAAAGCACTACGACGAAATCTGGCATGTCGAACTGTATGTTGTTGAACTGCGTCGTCACGTCGAATTCCATGTGACTTCCCGTCGCCATCTTCTGCACGCACTGGTAACCGTGAAAGTGAATCGGTACCTGCGGACTTTTCAAGATCTCCGCTTTGTACTTGAGGGCATAGTTTGTCTCGTATTCCACCACCGGCATTCTCAATTCCATGCTCCGGATGATGCACTTGGCTGCTTCGGGTAAAGTGTTGGCTATCGGCGTGCCGTCGGCATTCAAGTTGGTGTATCGCATTATTGCGTTGTTATCGTTGGCCGCTCTTCGAAACGTTACTCTCAGTCCTCCCTTCCACATGATCTCCTTGTAATCGGAGAAGAATCCCGGAAGCAGACGCATGGGAAAGAGCACTGTGTGACTTGTTGTCGATATTTTGGTCCCCGCTTCGAATCCTCCCGCCTGATAGTATGCTGCATCCGTTTTGGATAATTTCAACGTTCCCACTGCCGTCGACGTGATGCCTGGATAATCTATTCTGTCGATGACGGTGTTGTGTTTCCTCACCTCCACCTGCGAGAACAGGTGAGGCACGAAGTTGTCTACGAGTATCAAGTTTGCTGCTGCGGGAAACGTGTCTCCGCTTTCTTTCTTCACCACGTCGAATTGAAGGTAGAGGTCCGCTCTGTGAGGATGAATGAACCCATCGCCTACGTCAACGTCGTATTCGATCTCCCTGTTTGCCTCGTTAAGATTGGCGAACGTGCGACGGTTGGGAGGGAAAGATTGCAATTCGTAACTTTCGATTTGCTCCATTTTACATGTATGGTTATTTATTATACGTTGATCTCCACGATGGCAGTAGTTGTTGCACCTGCGAAATCCACCACGTCTCCTTTCTCGTTCGTCACCACCAACTCTATGTCGTCTATGCGGTTGCGACATACTGGAAAATAGATCGGCGAAGAAGGCGTGTAGATGATCGGTTCCATGAATTCGGAACTTGGTTTGAAAGTGGCTATGATTCCCGTCTGCTTGTGACTTCCTAACAATCCGTCCGGGGATTTCGTGATCATACCTTCTGCCACGTTACAGTGTACGTTCAGAGTCTCTATGGCCAAGAATTTAGGAATGTTGGTTGCTGTGTGCTTGATGCCAGCTTCGAGTTTGGTGTCGTTCTCGAAACCTAAAAGTTCTCCCATGGTGCCCAGGTCCACGGTTTCCGTCGCGGATAGGATTTCCACTCTGTGAGTGACCGAATTTTGAGAAAAGTATGTGCCTTTGGGTAACTGAGCTTGCAAAGTGGAAAGATTGTATTGTCCTGGCGTGACGACGATGTGTTCGCTTCCGACGCTAATTTTGTTGTTGTGCTGCGTAACATTAGGTATGAGGTACATGCTGTAGAATGCACGCAGAGCCACGGATTTAGGATAGACAATGTCGTCGTGCAGCGTGAGTTTCAAGATTGAAGATTCGCTCGTGAGATGGAACACGCCCATCCTAGTGATGCTGTTTCAGGTTCCACAATGCTTTCTGGAAATCCTCGATCGTAGGGTTATTTATTTTAGAGAGAAACGCGAGCACGGAGAGGCAGAGATGACCGCAGTTCACGTCTCCGAAATCTTGAATGCGTTCGTCGTTGTAGTATATAGAGGTTTAGGTCGTTTTCAGATAATGAATTAAATTTGTAGGTGGAACACCTCCGAAAGAATCGAAAACGAATGCTTTATCATCATTTTTGTGGTAACATATCCAATGCGTGCCTGGATTTTCTTGACCGTCCAAGTTGACTACTCCACATTCTCTTCTTTTCACGGTTGAAGGTAACGAGTCGGACATAAAAACTCCTCTGAAGTGTTTGATTTGTAACGGCCCGATCAGAGATTCAATGTCTCGGTTGGTGAGTGCTTCTGTTTCTTTTTTTTAAATTTTCTCATCACGCCCTTCCCTTTCTTCTCCATGGCCAGGTTGTGACGTTTCTGTTCTTCCAATTCTGCTTTGTTCTTCTTTGAGTCGATGACGGTTTTCGCGATGGCGGCACTTCCGCCAGCCAAACTTCCAACGGCCCCCAATGCTGCTAGGATGGCCGGGATGCTGAATATGAAACCTCCGATCTTTTGCTGTTTCCGCGAACGCTGCAAGCGTCTCAATTGAGGTGTGCTGAGCAGCAATTTCATTCCATGTCCTTTCGACAAGCAAGAACGTTTCTTCTCGCGTTGTTTCTTGGTGAGTAACCCATCGAGGGCACCTAGATTTTTCAGATTGGAGTATGGTATCTGGTACACGACACCCTTGGGCTTCATGTTGATGCTCTATGTGTTATTTTCGCAGTATGTTATTTATATATATTCTGAGATTTTTTCTTGTGTAGTTTTTTACGGTATGTTATTTATATATTTTCAAGGCCTTGCAGTCGCTACACAAATTCTATTACGTGCTTCGTTTTCTTGCCAAAAAGTTCCTTTGTCCCCTTGTACACGATTCGAGTTTTGTTCTCGATTAAAATAGATAGCTTCTCGTCCGATAACATGTTAGCGTATCGATCTGGTAAAAATAAACTGTATTGTGCGTTGAGCAACAGGCGTACCTTGGGACCATACTGGGTAGAAACGATTGAACCGGAAGTTATCGTGTAAGATTTGTCGACTTCCAATTCCCGAATTTTTACATACTCGACTGACAAATTTAGCATTTGTTTTAATGCTTGGAGATCACTTATTTTTTCAGTTGTCATATCGAAGAAGAGAAATTTTCAGTGTGTGTGTTAGGGAAATTTAATTGTTTTTTTTCACCATGTGTGTTATTTATATATACCGAAGATTATATTTTTCACGATGTGCGTTATTTATATATCAAGTTTTTTTGATGCGTATATATATTATTATTTTTTAACAGAGGAAGAAAATTCGTGCTTCGGAGAACGCGATGATTTGCGTAATGATAGCTTCCGTCTCCTGCATAGACTTGTACCAATCTACTGTGTACCATCTTCTTCCCTGCCTTGCCTCGTGCAATTCGTCCAACCTTTCGTTTAATTTTTCCCCTGCAGCCGAAAGCAGAATGTTGAGATCATCACACCTCAGGTCGCTGATCTCCCGAAGATGGTCCTTGAGAACCACGTTCTTGCCATGATTACAAGTTTATTAACATCTCCGTTAACTACCTTTTTGAATATTTTAGATAGTAGTTCGTGCGGCAAATCAGTTATGCAAGCCATGTTGTTTTTTTTACTGGATGTTATTTATATACCCCACCCCAATTTTTGTTTTCTGTTCATGGCGATGGTGGTACCCAGTGCGGCGACCCGTTCACCCAGCGATGCATCTCTGCTCACAAACCTTTCGAAAGCTGCGTGCTCTAACTTTCTGTCTGCTTCGTGACGTGCATCCAGATCCGTCTGCGTGGTGTTGTAGGCGATGTCGTGATCTTTGCATGCGGTGTCCAATGGATTCACACCCTTGTCTCCTCTCTCCAATCTTTTCTCGAGTTTGGTACCCGGTCCGCAGTACTGGTAGCCAGGTAGATGCATCTCGAAAGGTAACTTGTTGATGATGTCGTTTACGAGTCCCTTTCCTTCGGCCACGTTCCAGAATTTCGGAGGCAGCGTGTTGATGATTTTGATCAGGTAACCTATGCCCTTGTCGTCGTTCACGATGAAGTTGGAAAGTTTCGTGCTGATCATGTCCACGATGCCAACCTTCTCGTTGTAGAAATTACGGTTGCCTGCATTCTCTTCGCCGGCTATCACCAACAATCGGTCCACGAGTTTCCTCACGTCGTCCACCCAAACGAATTCTTTGGGTAACGTGTTGTAGCGTTTGACCCCGCTGCCTGTTTTGACCTGGTTCCAAATCGGTTTGATGAGATTCCTGTACTTCTCGCCGCTGCTCGATTTCACCCTATTCTGCGAGGCGTCGTTGTTTTGGTACAAGGCATCCGTCATGATTAGAATTTCCTTGTAACTCTGGTAATCTTCGTCGGTGTAATCTTTCGGCTGCTTTTTGGCAACGAGTTCCCACAGTCCCACCGTACCCGGATACCTGTTCCAACTATCCTTGTCGCCTAAATTGACTTTAATGTCGTTGCCTTCGAAGGTTACCTTCGATTTCCCAATCTTCCACACCACACCGCCACCTTCACTGGTTTCCATGCTGGGATACAATCCGAACACTTCATCCTTGTCGAATTTCCCCGTGCTCAGGTAGTCTCGTGCCAAAGGTCCCAACTCGATCTTATCCGAAGACGTGCTGCCTATGGCTCGACGTCGTGCCGGTGCATCCTTCAGTTCGAACGGCGTCGAAGGAATGCTTGAAATAGGCGTGGGTACAGCGTAACGTTTAGCTGCGAGCGGTACGAGTTCGTTGATCAAATTTTTATTTTGTTCCGTGACACTTTTAATTTCTTTACCTAGACCGCTGATGGCATCGATCACAGGTTGATCCTGACGTTTCTTCTCTTCGTAGAATCCGCGATTTTCGGATTTCCAACCTTTGAAGCGTTTTGCGAGGTAATCGCGAAGCTTGAGATTTTCGTCTTCGATTTTTCGTTTCGTCATGACGTTATTTATATACGTCGTTTCTCACAACGTTGCAACGTTTAGAAAGTCGTTGATTTTGTTTCTGTATTTTCCGTCGTTGGGTTTCCTCGTCATGTCGATCGTAGCGAATCCGAAATCGTCACCGTTCCAGCAAGTAGAGCAGCAGCCTTCCGAAAATTGATTGTAGTTCATGTCTCCGCCTACGTAGTCATCGTACGCATGCTTGAGGTTGGTGTGATCTTGACGAAACAAACATATGAAATTAGCGTTGTCGCGTACTAACTGTTTTGGAATTTTGGAAAACGTTTGAGCTAGGTAGAAGCAATCCATTCCTTTGTGACGACCTTGCGTGAAAAAGTTGCGAATTTCATTTTGATTTTCCAGGATGGCGTCGTCGAACACAACGACTGAATTTTCACGACAATCGTCGAGTGGTTTTATTTCCGAAGCGAACGTTGCAATGTCCAGACCATCGTACAGTTTCATCAGTTGCTGGTATTTGGATTGCTCCAAACTTTTCGAGAACACGTACAGGTGCCTGTTCTTCCAATCTAACCAATTCGGTGCGAGGAGAAAATTGTCCACGAGCAGTGTCGTTTTCCCACACCCCGAAGGTCCTACGATCAGACAGCGGATGCTGTCGGGAAGCAATTCACCGTTTTTTTTCTTCGTTCCACTTTCCGAATCAGGTAGACGCTTTACCACGTTCCACGTACTCATAGAATCACTTCGTTTGAATCGATCCAACTTGTTTCCGGAAGTCCCAGCCATTTCACCAAAAGTTTGTTGCCTCTCTTGCGCAAAACTTTTTCGATAAGGTACGTGTCGGGGTATTTAGTTTTAGAGAGTTCCTCCTCGTAGAAGCGCCCCAATAAAATTTCACCGCCACTGTCTTTTATTATATACGTGTGACGGTTCCCGGGTAGAACTCGAACCACGGTAAAAAGTTCAGTGCTCCAGTTTCGTGTGAAACCCCTGTCAAACGTTCGCTTCAATTTACTAACCCTCACCTGTTCTCCAATTTTGTATTTAGCTTTTTTTGTCGTGGACGTGTACTTTGGACAGTAAACGCTAGAAATTAAACGTTGCTCGTCAGACCTGGTAACGTCAGCTGGCTTCATGCCTATCGTTGCGTGCCGTGTGTGATTATAGTCGTTAACAAGTTCCGGAAGAATAGTGACCCACTTGTAGCTTCCCTGAAGCGTGAAGCGTGACCACATGCGCGATTTCAGAGTGCGATTGAATCTTTCCACGATGCTGGCCTTGACGTCACTGAAGGTCGAGTAATGTCGAATGCCATGTTTTTGAATAAACTTTTGGAATACGGCATTGTAAAATTCCTTCCCTTTGTCCGTGTGCAGAAACCGAGGTCGTCTGCCGCCGCTTTCGCGAAAAATTGTCTTGAATGCTTCCGTGACGCACGTTCCTGTTTTCGCCTTCAAAGGTAGAGCCCATGCGAATTTCGAAAATGTGTCTATGACGGTGAGGAGGTACTTGTTGCCCTTGTTCAATTTATGCACGTTTTTTAACTTGCCGCTACTCATTTCGACGAGGTCGCTTTCCCAGAGGTCGTCGATTCCCTTGGTTACCACAGCCAAACGTTCGTAGTTGCGGCGTGCAGGTTTATGCAATTCTTGGACGATGGCTTGCCTAGACATTTTTTTATTATTTTTTAGAGATTACGTTTCAAAAGAAGCACAAGCGTGATGGGATTCAAAGAGGGTGGCACTTCGCTCGTGTTTTGAATGATCAGCTTATCGCCGGCACTCACGTCGAAAACAGTAAGATCTTCGTCTTCGTGTATTTCATATATGTTGCGCGTTTCGTTCCAACGCGCCAGAGGAATGTTTCCTGCTTTCTGGACACCACGATTCGATATCAAAGTCATGGTGGGAACGCTAGCTTTTCTGCCGTGAGACCAGTACGAAAATTCGTTTATCTGAATCGTGCCATCGAGGAGAAACTTGTAGTACGGATGATAAGGATGTAGCATGTACAGTTTGTTACCTTCGACGAAGGTGGAGATTCTCTGTTGATTGGGAATGCTGTTGATTTCGATGGCTTGCAGAGAATGCAGTTTAGCGAATTTAGTATCGATGCTAACGAGGTTGCTGTGAAGCTGACCCAGTGTGTTTTGTACGGGCACCAAATGCTCGACTATGGTATCCGTTACGGTAGAAAATGACGGTTTGATTTTCACTTCCACGTTCAACTGCTTGTAGCTTTCGTTGAGTTCTTGCAACTTGGCACCGAAAGAGGCCAGCGTCGATTCCTGCGTTGATTCCAGCACTCCAACTTGATCTCTGATGTTGACGACAATGTTCTGAAGGTTCTCGATTTGATTCAATTTCGAGCTCTTCTCGGTAAGATCGTTCACGATGATTCGCATCTCTGTAAACTGCGTGTGAAGGTCGGCGACGCTCTGCGAAGTGGGCAGCGTCGACACCAGCGAAGCAAGTTCGTCTCGAATCTGTTCCACGTTCGCTGTTTCCGTTTCCAGTCGTTTCAGCATACGTGATATGTTCCTTTTCAAAGCGTGTAATTCTTTGGAGGTGGGGAGATTGGCCACTTTACTCTCGAGATCGCTCAATGAACTTTTGATGTCACTCGAATCGGATAGTGCCGTCACCGCCGTTTTCAATTTTTCCAAATCTTCACTTGAAGGCACGCTCGTTCGTAACGATTCCAAGTCACCCTGTATGTTGTCCAGTACGTGATGAAAATGAGCGAGATTCGTTTCGACGTTCAAATTTTCTAAATATTCGATCTTCTGCTGAACCGTGCTCAACGTGTCTTGAATGCTCGTCAACACACTTGCTTCAGCGTGAATATTTTTAATTTCTTCGTTGATCAATTCCAAGGACGCCTGAAGCGTAGCGATGGTGGTTTGAATGTGTTCGAAATCTTGATAAGCCTCCAGTTGAATTTTTATGTTCGCGACGCTTTTACCGATGACCTGCAGTTCGTCCGACGATGGTAGGTTCGTCATTGTATCTTCCAAAGTCTGCAACTTGGATTTGATTTCTTCCAACGTGCCAGTGAATTCTTCTTGTAATTTAGAAACAACGACCTGCAAGCGTTCTATATCAATATCATTCACGACGGTTTGAAGTTCAGAGAAATTCTTTTCTATTGCGGAAGTTCGCTCTTCGATTTCGAGTTTCAATTTTTCCAAATCTTCATTTTTCGATTGAAATTGCTGTAATTTGGCCAAATCATTTTGAAGCGAATCCATGCTCAACTGTATATTTTGAATGTTGTCGTAAGAAGGTACGTCAACATAATTTTTTATCAGTGTTTTCAGTTCGGAATCGATTTTCAGAATGGGATCGAGACATTGCGTTTGGAGCGTAGCGATCTCAGACTCTAAACTTTTGTTTAAGGTCTCCTGCAAAGCGATCAAATCGGTCCTCAACTTCTTAACTCGAACGTCCAGCATGAGAATCTCTTCTGCATGGTCTACACGCTTAGTGTTGCCGAAAATGTCGTTAGGCATTTTGGTTAACGGTTATTTATAATAGGATAGACGATTCGTAATTCTACGAAGAGAGGAATAAGTTTGTCGTAATCTCCTAGGAGTTCCACGTAAAGATAATCTCCTGCAGACACATCGTACGACATGTTAGAAAGTACCTTGTCGTGCTTCATTCGAAAAATGTTCTTGCCGGTAGAAATTTTGATTTCGCCTGCGTTCTCCGGATTCACGGTGATTTGAAGTTTCCCGTCGATCGGAATTTCGTAGAAATCTAAATTGTTATTAAAAACATAAAACATCTTGCCCACATCGTCATTCAGTTTCGTCCAAATGCTGTTGAGATGAATGATCAACAGACCGTTGAGTTTAGGTAACACAGAAGGTAAGAGGTTATTGGAATTTGGTGATGCAGTGTCCATGTTGCCTTGTTTGCGAAAACCAAAGAGATTCATTGTCCTTGTTAGTTATTTAAAACATTGTGCTTTTTTGCTATTCTTCAAAACATACGGAGGAAAAGAATGAAAGGGGGAGCCCTCAGGCGATGAAAAGTTGCAACCTGTTATTATGTTGTTAAGCTCGCTCAAACCGAGGCTCATTAAATTCAACTCTTATTTTTCATCGCCCGAGGGCTCCCTCTTTCATTCTTTTCCTCCGTCTGCCATTCTTCTTCAAAAACACAGCGGACTTCGTGACTATGGGGTTACGGTTAACACACGTCACATTTATCGCTTTTATTGTAGTGCCCCCACTCTCGCGTGTGGATTTGACAATCGAGAACGCGTAACTTGTTGTCTCTGCCATCCAATGCGACCTTGGTTACGCGCGTCGTGTACAAATCATGCAATTTACTTGCAATGCGATGATCGGTGCTAAGTTGCCTTTTACCATGAAAAAGGCATTCTTTGTAGTCTTGCATGCTAAATTTGCTGGTACTTATTTTTCCCACCCCCTTCGCCTTCTTGATCTCTTTTTCTTCTGCAATCTTTACACAGTACATTTTGGCACGAAGCCCCGCAAATTCCCTGCTGTACTCCCCGCCAACTTCATCTTTGTATTTTCCAATCGTCATTTTGTTTTCTGTCGAATGCAAGTGATGGCCTGATGGTAAGTTGCTAAAATCAAACAGATGCTTCATCTTAGTCAGATCATGTTCGAGGCTTGGTGTTTGGATTAGAAAAATGAAGCTATCCGTATCAATGTAACATATTTGGATGTTATCTCCATAAAAGGGTTGAAACTGATCGTAGTACGATTGGTACATGTGCAATTTTGATAGTTCAAGGACAGTGGCACCTATGGCAATCGGCTTGTTGAGCATCACTTGCTTCTTGTTCCTCTCAACAAATACTAGATTCTCGTCGAAAATGGTGAAGTTTTTGAAGTAGGGGGACGCGACGATCTTTTCAAATTTCTTTTCGTCCGTGACCAACGTTGCGTCGATGTAATTACGCACGTTCTCCATCGTCTTGCCGTAGATGGCGTTATTGAACAGTTTGTACAGATCCTTGTCTGCAGGCGATGTCGATTGCGCTCTGCGTCGCGTGTTCTCGGCTATGTACGGTTCGAGCCACTTGCTCTGTCGGAACTTCAATCCTCTATGAACTTTCTTCAACTGCAAGCCGTGACTTATGTAAAATTGGAGGAGTCGGTAGTGCAGAACGTAATTCCGCTTGTTCTCCATGCTTAGTATGAGTTTTGGCTCCGATCCTCCAGGTGGCTTCTCCTTGGTGGGGGCCAGGGCCAATCCGTGATGTTTCTCGTGAAGCGTTTCGGGATAATCGAGATCCACTTCCAAGAAACAGCCCCATTCATTATCTTCGCTCCAGTTGAGAAAATCTTCGCAGGAGAGTTCCTCTTCGGTCATCACACCCGTAGTCGCTGATGGGAAGACACTGGGACATGGAGTGGCCGTACAGGTTGTTGACATCCCAGTAGACAATATAGGTGTTGGGCTTCGATGCATCGTAACCAGGCGTATGGGGATTGTTTGCTTGAGCATGGCGTCGGGGACATTGGACGATGCCACCCCGTATCGCACTCTCCATGAAAGCATACTGTTCCTTCTCTGCGATGAGGCCCAGTTCCACGTTGGTGTATTTCATCATCGATTCCCAAGTCAATCCCGGCGTGGTGAAGAAATACGCAGGATCCAACTTGTATATCGCGATGCATCTCTTACGAAACGATTCGAAAATATCCATCAGAAGTGTCACGTCCAATTTCAGATAAAGATCGTGATAATCGCGAAAAGTTTGGCAATTGAATGCCGTCCACACACTACGAGCGTGTTCGTAGTCCTCTTCGGAACAGACGTCCTCCGTGAGAGAAGAATAAAATACCTCCCGGGGTGGAAGTTCCGTCTCGTCAAATTTGTCGAAATTGTTGACGTACTCGTAGGGGTAGACACCCTTGCGACGCAACAGATTCAAATTCTCATCTCTCCCCGAAAAACATTTTTGCTTGGTGGCCACAAGATCTTCGTCGCCAAGTTGAGATGCAAGGCTTGCGAGGCTGGAGGACAGGAAATTGTAAGAGTCCAGGATTCGCACTTCCACACTTCCTCCTTCTTGGAGAGGGATCCACACTCTCACCACAATATATTTCTCGCTCGTTCTCGGGATGATGCTGATTCGAGAAGTTATGTTGTGGAGCTCTTTGACGAAGAGATGTGTGTCGTACTTCTCCGTGTAGTGCAGAAACACGGCAACAAAATGCGACTCCTTAATTTTAAGATTGCACGAATTACAGATGGTGCTTAGAAATAATCCATTCTGGTGGTTATGGTGGACGACCTTGTAATTTTCGGCGGTGAAAGCCTGGTTACACTCCTCGCATCTTGTCGCCGCGTCATGTCTCTGTTGTTGTTCTGTTGTGAGAGCAGGTGGAGAAACGTAAGAGCCTTTCAGGCTGGGTGCAAGTTCTCTCGCGCATTCCGCTATCTTCTCAACAAAATGTTTTGCCGCATCGGGTCCGCAATACAAGATGACATCATTCAATTTTTCTCCGTAGATGGAGAAACTGCAAGGCTCGTGGTGAAAAATTTGGGTCGTGCTTGAGGTAGAGGGATCAGGGTCGCAAGACGTCATGGGAACTTGGAAGCTTTCAAAGTCGGCATAAAGGACGACGGGATGGTGGAGAAGAGCCTGGTGTTTCTGAAATTTCATCTTGGTTCCGGGTTCCGGCATGACATCTTCGGGTTCTGCATTCACGGAGCCAAAACACTTGTGCTGTTCTCTCATCTTCTTACCCCCGCGAAAAATTCTCAAACACCGATCGCAAATTTCCATCTTATCGCGATTCTTGGTGATCTGTCTTCCTACTAATCGTGAGAAATTCCGTATCAAACTGTAACGGCCATCTACAAGCAAGAGTCGAATTACATTATTCTGGCTTCTAACAGGTCTTAACACACGAATATTGCCGGAATCGTCAACCCCAAACACAGAAATATCGATATCTTCTCCTTTTTCCTCTCTATAGTTTTTTAAAAATTGATTGATGTTATTCAGGGGCACAGGATAGGAAATTCCTCTCATCATATTCTCGTATCTTCCCTCATATTCTCTGTAATTGGACAGACGTTCGGGGTTAACATTATTAGCTGGATGTAATGCGGCGATGACAGACCATAGGAAACTCTTCTGATCATTACTTTGTATGTTCAACACTGCATTTTGCTTTTTTTTTGTTTTTTGTTTTTTTTGAGCGCTGCGTAATGGTTTGAAATTGCAGACTCTAAGTTCTAACATGTGGCTGCGACCGCAAAGACTCCATCCACTTCCTCTACCTTCAAACTCTTCTTGTTTTTGTGTCAGGTGATCAAATAGCCGTGTCACTATCTCGTCAAGATCCTCGTTATTGTCATTGTGTAAGCTTTCACACCCTACGTAAAAGCTAAAAGTGCTTGACTCGGACGAGACAACTTTCTCATACAGCAGGGTCAAGACGAGATGAATTTTAATTGCAACATTGACGAGGCAATCACGTAATTTATCGACTACCTGAGATTTCACATTGTTGAGGAAGATGGTCGAGTCACACTTTTCATCGCTTCCAGATTTATACGTTATGATGCGTGCACATTTATTCAAAGTACTGCTTTCATGCGCATCAATGCGAGATTTCTTTGCCGGGGGGGCGTCATCATGTTCCGGTAGACGACATTTTTTCAAATGCCTAGCAATATTAGGTTTAGAATACAACTTTCCACAGTTGCGACATGCCACTTTCCCGCAAAAACCGGAGGGACCTGGTTGCGGTTCCATTTTTTTTCTCTCTCTGTTATTTATATATATACAGATAAATTTTTTTTGGGGGGGTTGTGGTGGTAGTGGAAAGCGCACTGAAACAGAAGAAAAAAAAGTTGAAAAATGCTCGACATTTTTTCCTTCCACATATATATATATTAGACGCGAACAGTATGTATGTATGTATGTGTGTGTGCACTGTTGTAGGAGGTTAAAAATATGGGACGTGTAAGTGTGTGTCAATTTTTTATGGCTCCTCTGAATATGTGTGTGTCAGACGCAAAAACAAAAAATATTAATATATCATGAAAATAAAAACTTACCTTTCAACAGAGATGGAGAGAGACTTCAAAATAAAAACTTGTAGCTCACTAAAACTTCCACGATGATATATATGTATACTGCCAGATAAACAATTAAGAATACTGAACTGCCACGATTGACGTTCACCTTTCAAGAGAGATAGAGAGACTTCAAAATAAAACTTGTAGCTCACTAAAACTTCCACGATGATATATATGTATACTGCCAGACAAACAAATTAAAAAATACTGAACTGCCACGATTGACGTTCACTATGATAATGACGTACAAAAAAACTGGTAGGTTATATAGGAACTTCTCTCCTTTTTTCTCCTTCTCTCCTTCCTACTCCACGCGACTCTTTTTGGTGAAAACACAATAAGCAAATAAAACCCTTGTTAACTGATTTATTCATGCTATATTTTTTCAACAAAAACTTTTGTGATATGCACAATATCCTGTGGGGGACAAATAACAATAAACGGGACGTTGATAGTTCCACCCATGTATGTATTGTCGATCATTTCCCCTCGGCCTCTATTCCACGCCCCGTCAGGGTGTGGTGTGTGAAACAAACGATTCCCAGTATAAAACTCAAAAAGCGAAAGATGCTGCTGTGTTTGCTTCCGCCACATCCCCCTCTGATTCTATTGTTATCGGGGATGTGATGGATTCTTCATTCAGAACCGTGGGAAAGCTGAAAAAAAATAGAATCTCTTCGGGCGAAAGAGGATACAAGGTGAATGGGTTCGGGGAGGGGTTGCTGTGGATAGTTTGGTTCGTGATGAAAATGTTACATTGGGCGACGAAACACAATTTCTCCACAGGGACAGAAAAAATTCTACCGGGCGTCGCTATCCACGCAAACATTAGAAATTGCCTGAATGCCTTGGGGGGGGGGGGCTTGGCATAGGATTATCGATTTTCGTTTTTAGAGAATAATCTATGTAAGATTCTAGCATCGAGAATAAACAACATTGATTAAATTTTTTGACAACATTCGCAGTACAAATCTAAACTCGTGATGATTTCGCCGTTACCACGCACCCCTGGCGAGGTTATAGGGGCCAGGTATCCTAAAAAACAACAATTATTATTTTGTTTGTTTGTTTGTGTTACAATACGGAAATAATAAGAGGCATACGCGCGCGTGTGTGTGTGTGGGTACATCGTTCCCTCCCCCCGAGAGAGAGGTTTACGAAGGTCACGATATATATAAACATTTGGGTCCCGGACTTGGAAAATTACGATAAGGTGCACTCATCTTTCAAAAAATAAGAGGATGAGAGAATAAGAGGATGAGAAGATGAGAGGAGAGGTTTACGAAGATCACGATATATAAACATTTGGCCCCCGTTGATTCCAGCACTCCAACTTCATCTTTAATATTGACGACAATATTCTAAAAATAGAGAGGATGAGAGGATGAGAGGATGAGATAATGAGAGAATGAGAGATTGAGAGATTGAGAGAATAAGAGGATGAGAAGATGAGAAGATGAGAGGAGAGGTTTACGTAGGTCACGATATATAAACATTTGGTCCCGGACTTGGAAAATTACGATAAGGTGCACTCATCTTTCAAAAGATGAGAGGATGAGAGGATGGGAGAATGAGAGGAGAGGTTTACGAAGATCACAATATATAAACATTTGGTCCCAGACTTGGAAAATTACGATAAGGTACACTCATCTTTCAAAAAATAAGAGGATGAGAAAATAAGAGGATGAGAGGATGAGAGGAAGATGAGAGAATAAGAAGAGGATAAAAAGAGGATGAGAGAAGAATAAGAAGAATGAGAGGGATGAGAAGGATGAGAGGATGAGAGCTCATCTTTCACTCATCACTGCCTTTTTGCCCCCGTGAAACATCGTCAGCGTACTAAATGAGGCGTGGAACAGGAAGAGAAAGTGAGTTTTTCAACTTTTTGTAGTCGTTTGGTCAAGAAATCAGAGTTGCAGTGGGAGTCACAATTTTTATCTACTTTCCCGACCCACCAAATGTCCCCTCAGGACCCAGGAGTGGGTCGCACCCTATATGTTGAGAAACTATTCTGTAGAACCATGGGTTATGTTATGCTGTAGATGAAAGTAAATATTTTACACTACAGTTAATTTCTATCACAACTTACATTCAGTGTTCTGTAGATGAAATAGTATTTTGGACATTACGACATAGAAACTAGTTCAGTGCCATCTGCCATGAGAGAATAGAATAAAATAATAGTTATGAGTGACACAGCTCATTGGGGAAGTTATCAAACAGAATAATTTCTGGAATAAAATTGTAATTGTTTTAATTCTATCAGTCTATTTTTCTTTAAAAACTACTATGATGGTGATAATGAATAGTTATAGGAAAATAGAGTAAGAAAAGGTCACACCTTACACAAGTTAACCTAGAATGCCTATATAGCAACCACCCCATCTCGAACTTGTACCTATATGGAGACGCATAGTGGTTCGGATCCCACTTTAAACTGTAGTTCCAGTCCCGATTGGCCTTACTGTGAATAAAGTTGACTTAAAACACCAAATCAATCAATCAATCGAGGTTGTATGAAATTTCACTTTTCTGGTTTGCATGATAGTAATTTCAACCCATTTCTAAAAACGTGTGAATGTTTGTAAGATATATTATTAACTAATCACTGCATGCTTATTCATTTTAGTATTTGTCAAAAATCCCTAATTTTTAATCTAGAATGGGAGTAGGAGTATGTCATACAAGCGAGTTTGTTCGAAGTTACTTACTGAAACCACTCTACATATTGACTACAATTTCATCATATGGCATTACATACCTATTTCATAGTTACACAAAAATCTGGACTCGAAATATGAATGTCTTAGAATAAAAAACAAAGCAGTCATTGAGTATGTAGGATTAAGCTAGATAAGCACACTCCCAGCCCCCCACTCCTAAACACACACACAATGGAATTAAAAATACACCACTGAAAGATCTTATCCTGCACAGATATGTATTTTATATATTCATATACTTAATACAGTACTGAAGATGATACAATCCATGCATTCAGAATAAATATTGCACATGAATTTTTTAAAGCTAATTAAAAAACAAAAGAAATGTGCAAATTTCCAGCTGATGACAAAGAAACCAACAGTATTTTTTGCAATTTAGAGAGATTTCACACCAAAGTGACATGTGACATATGCCACTTGGAAATGAACCAATGAACAGCAACATTTCACTCATAGTGGATGAAATATTGACAAAATCCCTGCTACTTCTAAATAATGTCACACATGTTTCTAGTCAGTCTAAAAGAAAGTGAACATAAAGAGTTACTAAATAATCATTCTTTCAAGCTTCACACTATCAGGTCGATCATTGGTGCATGTTTCTCATATCATCCCTTCCATAAAGAAGTAAATTTAACTTGGCCTCGTATTGAACATAGGTGTCTCACTCATGATGATTTGCTGCAAGGGCTAGACCATCCAATGTGTCATGTCTAAATGTTAAGTGATTGGCTTATTCCTACCTAATGTGTAGATTATACTTTCCTCAAACTTTTGATCTTACCAATTATTGACCAGGTTGGGAGATAATGAAAGCACTTTAAGAAATTTCATTACGTTTTTGAGAAGAGCTGGGCTCTTATACTGTCTCTGAGGAAGTTCGTAGTTTTGTGTATATCCTTTGCAAGTCTTTATAACATTTCACTTTCAACCTTTCTCAAGGGGCTCTTCACACCCATTTTTTAACTCAGGTATGGGTTCGATACCCGGTGGAGACCCATAGTGTTTCGGATCCCACTTTAAACGGTAGTTTCAACCAAATTAGCCTTTCTGTGCATAAAGTAGACCTAAAAGAACAGTTCAAACTCAAGTAAGGATATTAGATAAGAGGATTCTTCCTCACATACATTGAATGGCCCAATATGGTCATTATGCCCACAAGTCCCAAAATTTATTTCAAGCTGCTGCTGCTGAGTTGGTGTTTTAAGTCCACTTTATGCACAGTAAGGCAAGGCTAATCGGGACTGGACCTACAGTTTAAAGTGGGATCCGAACCACTTGAGCCTCCACCGGGTATCCAACCCGGGACCCCTTGATTACAAGGCGACGACGCTACCACTGCGCCATCGGGGAGGCCAATTTATTTCAAGCATCTTACTTCCAATTACACATATAAATTGTATTGTTAGCATTAAACATATGGAATATAAAGTAAAAGACTATAAGAAATCCTTAAAACCCTACATCAAATAATTTCCACTGTATTGAATATTATCATAATATTGTTAATGAAATTCCATTAGACAAACCATTGTGTCATACTGATAGGTTTCTTGGTCGGACACTCACTATGGTGACATGTTATACTTCACCAAGAATGAATTTACATGTTGAAATACTCCAGAAGAAGAGAACAGTTTCAGAGTAAGTACATTACTCTTAATGATTTAATACTCATACTGAGGAAATGTAAAACATTATATTCTATTGCTAATAACAAATGTAAGGGAAAATAAACAAACACGTTGTTATTCAGGTATATATATATTTATTGAATCACTAGTAATTAATATATTTTGCATAAGGTATGATAATCTCTTTGAGGTCCTACAGGCTTTCACTGGAATAAAAGTTACTGAAATTATTAAAGCATCATTAACACACTCAACAAACATTTCCATAGTAGGTTCACATATGTACAGTCTCAAACAAAAAAATATGTGCATTTTATTTCCTTTACTCGAACTTTTCAAATATTTTACAGGACTGTTTAGCTGAAAATGATATCTTTTTCATCCATCCTGCTTGGAATATTTAGTGAAACATTAAATACATTTGTTTCTAACATCCTCAAGCAATGTATCGTGTTGTTAGGTGTTATGTACTTTAAGCAAAATTTATCTCTAAAGCATATATTTTTTTAATGCAGAAAAGGGAAAATACAATTTCTTCATGCATGAGCCACATAACTGATGATAATGTTATTCCATAAGAAATGCAATATACTTACTTGGTTCTACATCTGGGTATGCATCATGCACTAACTTATTTCTATTAGAATTCATAAACATTTTCTCTGAAAAATTGTCTCCACAAACTCTGTAACTTTTGTATGTTTTGTGCCTCAAGTCCTTTCGCCGTATTTTCTCGAACTATATCTCAGCTCTACGAGAAAAATAAAAGACGAAAAATTATTTTAGAAACATATAACTATGCAAGACAAAGCATTCTGCATTTTATGTCACTCAAAAAAGATAAATTCCAAGATGCAAGAGTTGTTAGTGAGCTAAGGTCAAAGCGTGTCAACACAAAGAAAAGTTACTGAAAATGAATATGCATTAGATCACTATCTGTATCTGTTGAATAAAGTAGTGTCAAATGTATAAGGGTCCATTCTACGTATGATAGCTCCTTCAACAATTGCGCAAAATCTTATGAGCTTGTCACCATTCAATTGATTTATTTTTACTCAATTTTCACATTATTTCTCATCGTAACTACTTCTTATGGCACCATACAGTGTGTGGCAATGCAAATAAAAAAAAATATTATAGATATTGCACTAAACTTCCTAACATATGAAGCAAAGTTTTACCACATTATCTTTTAGAAAGAGTCCCTGAAGCTTACTGCCTAACCTACAACTGGCTAAAAACGCAATTTTTCTCATTGAATGGATCATGGAATCTACTCCCGGGAGTGCTTTCAAGAAAAATGTTATTACACAACATATTTCTGAAGAAGATACCAGGACAGGAAATATGTCAACAAATCAAAATCACCCATACCATCTAGTAGATCAAAGTCCATGACCAGCAACAAGAGCTATTACAGCAATAATATTAACTACAAGTATAATTAGATGATTCCATCAACAAAATATATTATTATTAATAATAGGAATAACATCCATAATTCTGTAGGGTTGGATTAAAGCACATAGATTAAAATGCGATTTGAAATACAAAATCTTCCTCCCGTGAGAAAGGATTTTTCTTTACAGTAACACATGTGTAAATGTTCGTAAAATATTTTGCATATATTGCACATGTAGGTTAGTTACACTCATTTCGTTTCCAAAACTAGTGATTACTTATGATTTGGTTCAATGTATGCTTTCGTAGTTAGGTTAGGCAGGCCAGGTTTGGTTCTCTTAGCATTATAAATAAATTACCTAAATTCATTTTACTAAGGTTCCGATTTACTTCTACATTAATTCCCACTAGTCTACGATACTTACAGTCCCTTGTCAATGGAAAATACACTGTCCTTGGGAAGCGTGCAAGCTTGCGTAAGGTAATTTTTAAGTTGTTTTTTCAACATAAATATATTTTTTTAAAAAAATCCAAAGAGTGCTAATTACTTTAAGAAAGGTTCAAATTTCGTGTGACAATGATTACTAAAATTCTACGATAATTAGTTTTCCTGCTAAGAGAATTTTTAAAAAAATCATAGAACGATAGGAACCGTTACCTTAGGTTTCATTGCTTTAATATTTACACGCTTTTTTTCATCTCCTGTACATGTTGACAAAGTTTTAAATGCTAGAAGAAATAAACTTCATGCAGAAGCGAATAGGAGAGCGATAACTTGCAACTTTCTGCATTATAACATGCACAAATGAGCTTTTCCAAACTTCAAACAAACTTCACGTCATTCCTACTATTCTCGTTGGCTTCCTATCCTACTGTGTAACTTATAAATAACATTAAGTTACAAAATCGAACCTTCAATCTTTCAGACGTTTTTTTAAACACATGTCCTTTTACTTAAATGAAGCAAAATACAGAATACGAAGACATGCTAGGAATTATTCTCCGTGGAAACTAACTTTATGGAAATTATTATTACATAAAGAGCGAACAGAATTCATAAATAACTAACCTTTCAGGATATGACAGAACACGAACACAGCTCTGGATTCCTCTTCTGACAGTTTTTACAATAAAAATCTGCACAATAAGCCATTGTTTTTATTTTTTGTTCTTCTACATCCTTATTAAAATAGTTAGTGTACGTCCATGACAGATCATATGGAACGATGTTACGTCATGTAGAACTAGTGACTTTAAAAATACGATTTTTCTTATACATGTTTAAGAAGAGAAAGGCATTTAATAAAATACAAAATCACGTACAAGTGATCATCATTGATTAATAGATACATAAACTAAATTTTTAATGAGAAAATTAGGATTTAGCATCGATGGTGGTGCCGACTGGTAGCTGGTTAATTCATGCACGAACAAATGAATTCCGAAATTAACCTTATTCGGATTTTTGCACCAGTGCGGGAGGCCTGGTGCTACGACGACAGAGGTTCCGGTTTGAATCCCGGCCTGCATGTGTGTGTGTGTTCATCAATTTCATATCATTCACTCATATTCATCTCCGCGATTATCCAAAAGTGGCAGAAATGAACCGAATCAAACAGTCAATCCCTATATCTTCTATATATATAAAAATGGATGTATGTGGGTGTGTGTGTGGGTGTGTATATTTGTTTGTTCCGGCATAACTCTCGAACAACTGGAGCAATTTCAACCAAACTTGGTACGCGTATCACTTGCAATCTGGAAAGAAATACTGTGGGGGTAAGACACCCCTGGCACCCTTAGGGGTAGGGTGGGAACGGGTGACATGTAAACATAATCGAGAACCACCCATATTAAATTCAGCACACACAGACATCCGTGACTCTATGCAATCCGCACAACGATACTGTTCCTCGGGTTGTCTAACATTCAGGCGGTGTTGCGAATGGAATCCATAGTTTTAGTGACACTGCCAATGCGGTTCAACTCAAAGTTACCTATCGCCATGGGGGGTGAGAGGGGGTGAAAAATAAAATGCCACAATGACCTAGATTAGTGTCGAATCCATAGTTTTCGGAGTCGCTAAGCTAATTCACGATCACATTTAAAATTAGTTACATTTTACACTATAGTTAGAATTCATTATTTTCCTGTCTAATACAAGATTGGGATAAATAAATATCCGGGCAACGCCGGGTAATCACCTAGTTATTTATAACTACCCTGTTGTGTTGTCACGAATGCTCTGAAATCAGTGCTGTTGCAAGAGAAGTTAGTTCCAGTGGGCGCAATGTATAGGCGTACCCAGAAATTGTGTCCATGCCTTCTTCTTAATTATTGGAAAAGGGAATAATATTTATTGTATTTTGTATCGAAAAAATCACAATGAACGAAGTGAAAATTTTCACCACGTGTTTTCCAAGAAGAAAGGGGGGGGGAAATGTCTCCTTTGTTATTCTCTGGATAGACCAACAGCAAAGGGGTAGCCAAAATATATTTAGATTGACTCTGCATTATTTGTGTTCCATCAGTTTCAACATATTATCACTCATCCTCATCGTCGCGATAACCAAAAGTGGCAGAATAGCAAGGTAAAATATCTTAATTGATGAAACAACCAATCTTTGTATTTTCTCTTTCTATTCTATCTCTCTTATTTCTATCCTCTTTCCAACTCTTTCTCACAATTTCTCTTTCTATCTTATCTTCTTGGTTACTCTCTCTTTCTCATTATTTCATCCTTCTTCTCTTCATTCAATCCAGTCACCCTCTTCTCCTATTCCTTTTCTTTCTTCCTTATTTCTCCGTCTCTCTTTCCTTCTCATTATTTCCTCAGTATCGACCTCTGTCGCTGTCGAATTTTCAATCTGCTATATAGTACCATGTAATTCTGCCGCTGCGTCGACCATTGTGCGACATTCTTGAACACATTGTCATCTTTATTCAATGCCAATTGTTTGTATCATCACGAAGGGGAAAATCGTATGTTGCGAATGCAGAGACGTGAAATTTAACATTGTCAAAGTTTTGACAATGGCACAAGGGAAAGCTCTCACTCATAACACAATCAACAACCAACATCATGTTCTGACGTCAGTGCGGAATGCCTTCTTTGTTAGGTTAGGCTTGTTGTCCCGGGAATCTGTGGAGCAATGCCGCGCATAACGATAGAAGAGGGGAAACGCGAGTGGGCGGAGCGAAGCAGTACGCTCTGCTGGTAACAACTGGTAGCTGCCCCAGCATTTTCCTCTCTTTCTTCCTCTCACGCGTTCATTGGTGGAACCCTCTCGAGTCACTATTTGTGCTAACTAACTAACTCTCTAGCCTCCTTAAACCCGAAGTTTTATGGCTGTCCCTATCCTGGGCAAGATCAATCCAATCTTTTACATCCTTACTGATTTCCTTTAGGCCCATCTCAATATTATCACTAGAGCCCGGAAGTTTGGCAAAATGACTCTTTTTATCTACTGCATACATTGATAAAATTTTTCCGGATATACGTTTCTTATGTTGTTTCGAATGTTTTGGAAGCCTTTTCATTTTGCCTATTTTGCCTGTTTGGGACCCCACTGCCTATTTTTAATTATAATGCCTTTTTTTGCCTTTTTCAATGAAATTTGACAATTTTTTTTTAAAAAAATGTGTACATAAATTATTTTTCTCCCAAAAAACGTTGTTGGCATTTATTTTTCTTCAGTTTATTATGTGAATAATTTTCGCCTTATTTAAATAATATTGAACTCAAGCATGTTTCAACATTGCTGAAGGAGAAAAGTGTGAGAAAAAAGTATTTCATGCTGAGTCAGGATATTGCCTTTCGGTTAACATTTCTTGTGTATGATTGACTGCTGAAGTGGACAGGTTGATTTCGAACACAAAGATATTTCTGAAATCTACCTCTGGAACCCGAAAATTTCAAGAAGTTGCGATTGAGCTTAGTTTACCTCAGCAACCAGTCTTGGCGAGATGGGGAACCTGGATATCAGCAGCTATATATTATGCTAACAACCTTCAAAAAATTAGTGAGGTGATCGATGCTTTTCCAGAAAATGAAGCGGCTTCAATTCGTGAAGTGAAAAAACTCCTGTGCTATTCAAGTTTATTTTTGCACATTATGGTGCATTGCCAGAGACAATTACAATTATAGCATCCATGAAAATCTTCGAGGAATCTATGCAGCAGATGATGGAAGTGCCAGGATAAAAGGGGTCAGCTGTTGCGGAAAAGTGCAAACGAGGACTTGAAACAATTGAAAACAATTTGTGATATTCTTAAAGGTGAAAATGATGTTACCGAAATTAGTCCAGCTACATTAGCTTTTTTTATGTATGCTCCAATAACTTCTGTCGAAGTAGAAAGATCATTTTCTATTATGAAAAACATTCTCTCTGACAGACGACTATCAATGAATGTTGAGAACTTAAAAAGCACCTTGTAGTTATGTGCAATCAAGACGGAGAAAATTGAAATGCTCTTTCCAATTAAGATTTTAACATTTTGCCAGAAATTATAGATAAAAGTAAGCAACTTCTAAATGTGCCTTTTTCGGTTTATTTTGCCTTTTTTTCATTTTTAGTGCCTATTTTCCACATTATAAATGCCTTTTTGCCTGCCTATTTTAACGAAAATAAATGCCTGAACTTCCGGGCTCTAATTATCACCAACTTCGTCTTTGGCTTCCTGCAGGTTTCTTACCATCAGGTCTCCTAACAAGAATCTTGTAGGCTCTTCTTTCCTCTCCCATTCGTACCACATGGCCTGCCCACCTAAGTCTTCTTGATTTAATTATTCTAATAATATCTGGACAGAAATACAAACTGAGTTGTTCTACATTATGTAACCTTTTCCTTACACCTGTCTCCTTATCCCTTTCAGGTCCAAATATTTTCCTAAGGATTTTATTTTCAACAGAGCCTTGTTTTCGTTCGCTTACTCCAGAGCTTTCCGGGACAGAGTATGGGTTTAGTTCTCTTAGCATAACTTTTTGGTCAAGTCCAGATAAAATGGCAATGTATTTTACGTATGATAAGAGAACTATCTAATAAGCCTAACCTAACAACAAAGTAATTCCTCCCTTAGCTCAGAATACGATGTTGGATGTTGTTGCGCTATAGTGGAGTATAGAAAACAATTGACTGCCCACATTAGTTCGGAATTTCGCTACAGAGCTCCAGCATGCAGTTGTTTTTTTCAGCAAAATGTCGCTGGATCTCCATTTCCTGTATTCTCTAACCTAATCAGATCAAAGCGCTTGAAGTTAATGCTTCCTCTAGGCTCTACACCACAACCACTGCAGTTAGTCGGTTACCATGACAACCGCACTGTGACGTCCCACGAGGAAATGGTTTCAGGAATGTTTCCTGATGTAAGAGGTCGGTGTCACTTCTCCAATCTGTCTCCATTCCTTCCGCATGCTAAATACCTTTGCAACGAAGAGACAAGCGTAATGTAACGCTGCAGTCTGTGAGGAAAGTTATGCAGGAAGATGGGTTCATGAATACGAGGAAGTAGCCACAAAATGAGTATGAATAACTTTAGAATAAAGCATGTGACTTAATGTCATCCTGCCTCTGCTCAACTGTAAGATATTGTAATTCTTATTGTTTTTATTTCTTTCTTTATCTTCTGACCACAAAAAAATTACATTTCACTAGGAATTAGAGTCCGGCATGGGACCACTTTCGGCCAATCGTACCCGTTCGAATCTCCCACGCTCGAGCGTATATAATTTCGTATCATTTCAATGTGACAATAATCGTAAAGTTCAAATCACCAATCGTGAGACCTTCTGTAAACAAAACCACATGCAAACTCATAGAAGTAAAATAATCAACACGAAAATCCAGCGTTTTTACAGGATTCGTTACGTAAGGTAAAACAACGGCCAATTTGTACTATGGGATACGCTGCCGCAAATGACGTCTCACTTGTAACGGTCGGATTGACCATTACTGGTTTTGGTATATTGTAATAATTAATTGCTGGCCAGCTACAAGGTGTAGGGTTAAGTAATATGTTTCCATGAGTGTACTTTTATGTTATTATTGCATGTAAGTGTATATGCTTATTGGATTGTGCTTTGCTGGATGTTAGATTCCCCTGTTTTTTACCTCCCCGGTTGGGGGAGTTAGCTGCCTTACAAAAGACCGTTGGCAGTGGAATTTTCCAACGCTACGGGGTCCACGTCCACGGACGTTTACCCCGACTATAAAAAGAGCCAGTGGGCTTTAGCAAAAAAAACAGTGTTTCCCCATTGATCGACGAAAGAGGAACGTCTCCTCAGGTTTAGTCCACTTATGGTGGCTAAACTGGATATAACAATGTAGCATCTGGTTATGCCAACCCCTGTTGCTGTCCCAAGTACCCTTTTAGAAAAAGCTTAGAATATGTTGATATTTCTGTATTGATTAATTGATGCCCAAAGGAAGGTAATTTGGTCTATGCAGACACTCATAGAAACGCTATGTAAAATATGTATATATATAACTACGTATAATAAACCAATATATCCTTAAAAAAAACAAAACATAAAAGTGCACTCATGGAAACATATTACTTAACCCTACACCTTGTAGCTGGCCAGCAATTAATTATTACAATATACCAAAACCAGTAATGGTCAATCCGACCGTTACACACTTTAAACCCAATGCTCTTTCTTTTGTACTTATTGCCTCAACTTCATGGTTAACTCTTTGCACCAGTAAACATTTCCCATAAATTTTGCTTCTTTCTTGCATGCGAATTGAATATACAGGGTGGCTCAATAAGTCACTTAACACCCCCAGTACAAGGCCACTGAAGCGCGCAACATGGAAATGGTGATGACCAATCGTTATCAGGCCAAGGGGGAACTACATTGACGCCACCCACACGGTCGGCGGCCATCTTGATGTCCACCATCTTGAATTCAACTTCAGAATTTTAAATGGGAAGGGGGTCGTGCGACATATCAAAATGGGCTAGCATTTCAAGAGAAATGCAATGGTGAAGGTTTTTTCGACGTATCTTTCACCAGTAAAAAGTTATGACTGAATTCTTGTACCAATTAGCTCCTTTTCGAGGTGTTAGAAAAATGCCTTAAAATTTGTTTAGCGCATCGGTAATGCATCGAGATCAAAGTGACGTCTAGGGAGAGAAGTTCGCATGCCATTGCACACGATTTTAATCGGATACATTCATGAAGAGCTGCGCATTATGAATGGTTGTCGCGAACAATTTACAGTGTGACGCTTCCATTGAATTAAAAGTCCTTCACAGTGACAAGGCTAATGTTTATGTTCAGAAGGAAGTTCATAAACAGAATATTCGATGCTTTTTATCTGATAACCCATTTTCGACAGATCAAAGCTGAATGGTTTGTGTTGGTAAGTTAATGGTGTGGCGTGCTGTGTGGAACACGATTGGTTAGTCAATTTTCCATCAACGGAACCTTAAATGCTTAGGGCTACTTGGATTTGTTAAATAAACAGTTTTTTTCATCCTTGCTTATGGAAGAAGGTACTTTTTACAGAGTTTTTTTCAATAGGGAAGAACACCAGAACACTTATGGGAACGTTATGAACCAGTTTTTGTCCAAAGTTAGTTATCAGATGACAAGGGTCACATATTCTGTTTATGAACTTCCTTCTGAACATAAACTTTAGCCTTGTCACTGTGAAGGACTTTTAATTCAATGGAAGCGTCACACTGTAAATTGTTCGCGACAACCATTCATAATGCGTAGCTCTTCATGGATGTATCCGATTAAAATCGTGTGCAATGGCATGCGAACTTCTCTCCCTAGACGTCACTTTGATCTCGATGCATTACCGATGCGCTAAACAAATTTTAAGGCATTTTTCTAACATCTCGAAAAGGAGCTAATTGGTACAAGAATTCAGTCTTAACTTTTTACTGGTGAAAGATACGTCGAAAAAACCTTCACCATTGCATTTCTCGTGAAATTCTAGCCCATTTTGATATGTCGCACGACCCCCTTCCCATTTAAAATTCTGAAGTTGAATTCAAGATGGCGGACATCAATATGGCCGCCGACCGTGTGGGTGGCGTCAATGTGGTTTCTCCTTGGCCAGACAATGATTGGTCATCGCCATTTTCACATTCCATGCCGCAGTGGCCTTGTACTGAGGGTGTTAAGTGACTTATTGAGCCACCCTGTATTTTACTTGCATTTTTTTAGACAAAATGATATAACATGGTAATGTATATTCCTAAGGTTTGATATAGATAGGAGTGTATTTGAAATTTGTTTGTAGATTTTATGTAAATTGTATCTTATGTAAATAAAATATATAATGCTGTAAGTCCAATAAATATATTGATGATGATGATGATGATCAAAACAAGACAAAGAAAGGTCGTAAATTTCTTGCGGTTGGAAACTTTGACAAGCATCCTAATAACGATTTTTGTTCCGCCAAATATACTGCACTTCGTAAAATAACTTTGTGACATGACAAGGCAAGATAAGTGTGAACATTTTGTAGGAATATGCATTGTAACTTTCAATGAGCTTAGAGATTTGTGTACATAATGATATTTTATAACATTGGTTATTTTCTAAAAATAATCATGTGAACAGCAAGAAAGTAGTGCCACTTTCAACATGGCGAGTTCTATGCGTGCGGGAAGATCTCCGTGTTCTCCGTCGGCGGTCATGAATCAGCTGACGCGGAGTGATACATCGAATCGGTTTGTTTACAGAAGGTCTCAGGGTTGGTGATTTACACTGTAGACACATATGTGTAAAATATCCGTCCTGGGAGTTTCAGCCCACAATCATTTTCATGTATCAGTGCATTGCCAAGATAGACTAAACTACATTTGAACTACACCTCACCATCTACATTTGAGAGTCCACTGCGACAGACAAATTACGGTTACACGTGTGTATTACTGGGCTTTGGGCGTATACCGCTCGAGCGAAGAAGCTCTCGATTCCGTACGCTATCTAGGGCCTCCCAGATGGCGCAGTGGTAGCGTCGTCGCCTTGCAATCAAGGGGTCCCGGGTTCGATACCTGGTGGAGGCACAAGTGGTTCGGATCCCACTTTAAACTGTAGGTCCAGTCCCGATTGGCCTTCCTGTGCATAAAGTGGACTTAAAACACCAAATCAATCAATCAATCAACCGTACGCTATCTAGCGTTGTCCGTGAGAACTATTTGGCGCTCGAGCGAAATCGTCTTCCAGCAGCACTCTACTGGGGATGTTATCGAAATTTGTCGGAGATTAGTAATTGTCTCAATCACGAAGAACGTCTCAATTTCATCTCGAAGCTACACAAGTACAATGCCCCACTGCTAACCCCTTTCAGAATATAGGGGTCATTTAGGCAAGCAACCTTTCTTAATAATTTCTGCACATTCCAGCGGAATGTTGACACGGCCTTGAAAAATGACACGAATTTTTCGTCATATGCAACAAGTAAGACACGGATAATTATGTAATTACATGATTACATAACATTTTTAGATCAACTCAGTACCAAAATTGAGGAGGCTAGAACGTGCATTTACATATTTCACTCATAAGTACATATATTTACTTATTTCCAGATAATTCACATTTAATACACATACGAGGGAGAGTCATATTAAAATCTTAATTTGTCTTTATTTTTTCTAGTGATTTTTTTCATTCATAGTTGCACAAGGTTGCTGCATTTTAACATAGAGCAATTTACATACGAATGTGTATAATTTCAAGTCAGGGTTAGTGTTCGTATACCACGTGAAGAAGAACCTTTGAGTCACACATCTACCCATCTTTCTACCCATCTGCCTTGCAAACTGAGGCTATTGTCGAATTTCTTCCCACAATCCCTAAACTTGATGCTGAGATATTGAATTTTCATCTCCCGTAGAATTATTATTCCTTCCAGGTTTCCAGAGGGCAAGAAACTACTGCTCTTCACTGGTGCAACCGTGTGAAGGAGGCGCCATCTTCAAAATGGCAAAAATGGCGTTTTGAAGCTCACTTGATCAGTGTTGCAGCCTTGAGGTTGTTCTGTAAATTATTGTTGATATATTGTATACATTAAAACTATATACAGTCTATCATACAATCTTTGTTGGACTTTTAAGGTTTTCGTTAGCCTCCCCTTGTGTATACACGACGGAATTTATAGCCGAACAGACGACTTTAAAATCCTTGACAACAGTCGCTTCTCTGAAAAAATAGGGAACGGTCAGTTGAGGCCGCTGCGAAGATGATGTCTTTCGTTTTGGAGAAAATCCTAGAGTAAAAGACAATCTTAGCTAATAACAGGGCGATAAGTGGAGGCAGGCCCGTATCCATGATTTTTTTGCGATTGGCGGGGGGCAGATTCGAAAATGTTATATATATATTGATGCGTGAGATTCTGTCTAGCCAGAGGAATTTTGTTATTGTCACCGCCTTGATTGGGCCAATTTGCTCGAGTTAACTTCGTTTTTACTCTAAGCTTTCGATGCCCGTTCGGCTTCCCACGACTAATATATATACCGGGTGGTCCAAAAGTTCCGGAACGGTCACATATACACATCGAATCGAGAAATACACATCGAATCGGAAAACGAAAAAATACGTGTTTAATAAGTGAAAGAAAGCTATTCAATTATATCACACTTGATTCCCCACCCCCGCCCCCTGGGGGCCGGGGGGCGGGGGGCAACTGTGAAATTTTAAACGGAAACCCCCATTTTGTATTGTAGAATCGGAAAGAGGACTTCATTCCGAGTCCAACGAGCTATCAACCATCCTCCTAGCTCAATTAGGAACTGAGATATGGTGATTTTAAATTTTCGCAAAATAAATAAATAAATAAATTTAAGAAAGGTGAAATTTTATAAAAAACCCAAAAAAAAATTCAAAGGGACGCTCTGCCCCTAATTGAGCTAGAGTAAAAGCGATTGCAGATTGTCATTGAAGAAAATGGGGCGATATAGTTACACCATCCAAATTCTTCAAGAAAGGTGCCTCTGCCCTCTTAATCCCCCTTCGGTACACATACAGTATGTAACATTGTTATTCGTACACATAGAATTTCCGAGGAAAAAATGTCATGTCTACTAGTAAATATAATCATTTTCATATGTACCTGGAAATTAATGTTAACGAAGGTTTCACCAACAAATGTCAATAAAAATGTATGTTCAAAGTGTATAAACAGAGCATATAATTTGTGTGAAAAGAGAAAAACACGCTGTTTCATGCAACATTGTTATTCGTACAGGCAAGAGTTTCAATCTTCCTCGCATACAGCGCCACCGCTATTCGGGAGATTTCGTACAGTTTTCAACTTCGTAACAAGTTTGAACATGCAGGCGCGCTCCCCGTCAAGCGGAATGCTGGCGTAGGTATTGTTGTAAGCCTATCGTCTATCTATCAGAGTGTTCAAAATGAGCAATTTGAAGGAACTTAGTTCCGATCTGAAGGATGTTATTATAAATTTGGCCCTTAGAGGTTATTCGTTAAGACAAATTGGACAAACAGTCAATAAATCACACTCCACAGTTCAATACATAGCAAACAAATTTAGAGAGGAAGGCTAGAGTGAAAGCGATTGAAGATTCGGAATCTGCACGTCAAGACTTTTCAATAGAGTATATGGAAGGGGGTCTCTAGCTCAATAAGGGGAAGAGCGTCCCTTTGAATTTTTTGGTTTTTTTTATGAAATTTCACCTTTTTAAATTTATTTATTTATTTATTTTGCGAAAATTTAAGATCACCATATCTCCGTTCCTAATTGAGCTAGGAGGATGGTTGATAGCTCGTTGGACTCGGAATGAAGTCCTCTTTCCGATTCTATAATACAAAATGGGGGTTTCCGTTTAAAATTTCACAGTTGCCCCCGCCCCACCCCCAGGGGGCGGGGGTGGGGAATCAAGTGTGATATAATTGAATAGCTTTCTTTCACTTATTAAACACGTATTTTTTCGTTTTCCGATTCGATGTGTATTTCTCACGATATGTGACCGTTCCGGGACTTTTGGACCACCCGGTATATAATGTGTGTGTGTCTGTGTGTAGATAGATAGAGAGAGTTGCTTTTTTGTCTAATCCCGACGACAAGGATGAGCTATGATATGATGAAATTGATGAAGGTACACACTCACAAAGAACACCTATGCCCAGGTGAGAACAATGAACAAGTATTAATTAAACACAAGGTTGATGTTTCATTTTGGGCTAAGACTCTGCGTTGTTTTCCAAAAGGTTTGTGTACTTCTTTGCAAGAAAAGGGAAAGATACAAACGATTTTTCGCACATAGGTATTGTTAAGAAAGACGTCAATAGCATGAGAGACCTCTTTTGATAGTTCCGGAAAGCTTTCCTGCAAGTGAACCCAGAAAATCGTAAATATTTTTTTTTCATGTTTCATCTCTGATGTGTAATGGTGGATTTTTATTAGGAAACATTGCATTAAAAGCAATCTATAATATTAATTATTTTAAAAAATGCAATAGAAATGCCTCGTTTCTACGTACCTCTAGCAAGCCGAAATATTTTTATTCTTTAAGTCAATTTATTTGATTTTGATTTGCTTTATTTTACTTCGCTTTTGTGCCACTTTTGGCTAATTTGCGAACCTGGGGATGAGTGATGAAATGCCCAGGCCAGGATTCGAACCCGGGACGGCTGGAGTCGTAGCGCGATGTGCTAACCACTCCGCCAAATGGGCAGGCTCCATTTATTTAATAATTGACAGTCTATTTAATTACAAACATCGTGACAATAATATTTCTTCAAGCATTCATAGAATTCCTGGAGGTCCGTGGACCACAGGTTATGAACCACTACCCTAGTGTTGCTTGTCTTAATTTCCCTCGTGCTTCTGTCATCGAAGGCCACTGACGTAAAAAATGCACATAATCGTCATTACACTTATCAGCCCTTGCACTGAAGCTAATTATAACAAAAATAGGCAACATTTGAATTGTAAATCCCGTTGCTTCCTCGACGCGTGTGAAACATGGCGATAATTCAACAAAGGAAGCATGAAACTTCATTTATCATTAACTTCTGCGTAGAAATGTTTTTCAAGGTTGTTTAATTTTCTTCTCTGCCTCTCACAAACAACTTTGCATAGCGTGGTTGTTTATTATTGTTGCCTGTGTCATTTCTGTCAAGCAAAAGCATAGCAAATGTATCAGTCCCGTGTGAAATACGACCGGTGCTGCCTCTCTGCGGTGAGTTTGAAAAACTCTTCTGCGTGGATTCTTTTCGTGACCACTTCTTGAGTAATCTTGGAAAACGCGAGAGAAACTCTTATCTTTCACTGAATATAAAGAGATCGGTTTGAAGTCATGCAAACAGGGCTGCCAACGTACAGCGAAAAAGTGCGTTTTTCAAGGATACTTCGTGTACCAGAGATTGAAGAAAAATAACAGTGTACAGCCATTTCTTCAAGTTTAAAGTTTCGCTTGCTACAAAATTTGGCAATAATTATATATATATCACAGTTATCTATCACTCAAATGTTTCATTTTCACTTTTTTTCTTTTAAGTAGTGATTATAGGTAAGAGATGGAAAGTTATTCAGGAACTGCAACTTTCTTTTTATTAATGATTATGATTGATTGGTTGATTTGTTTTATGTCACTTTGCTTTTCGGCCACTTTTGACTAATCGCGACGATGAGGATGAATGATGACATGATAAAATCGATGAAAGGACACGTACAAAGAATACCCATGCCGTGATTCGAACCCGGAACCCCTGGCGTCGTAGCGCGATGTGATAACCATTCAGCCACGGAGGTTGGTTTAAGTGATTGTTATTTCGTTCAAATGGTGTGGGTTCTCTTTCCTAAAATAAATACTTTCCACTTGTTTCTTCGGTTGTGAGTTAACAACGTCACTTATGATTCAATGATAGAGTCTGCAATACGTTATAAGTTTGTAACGTAAGAGAGATTGTTCTTAATTTACTTTGACATTCATTATATACGTTTACCAACATATTCAAATTCTAACAATAGGGCCACTTTCAAGAAAATCATCTAGAACTACTGTATTGAATGTTTTAATGTAGGCTTTTTTAAGAAATATAATGAACCATATGTCTACTACAGACTCCACATCAAATTTTGCATTTCAAAAATGTTATAATGTTATATAATATATAAAAAAGAAATACATGCATTGGCCCTAGTCAGCCTAACATGTTTGGTTGAATAGGGCCACTTGTAAGGTGAATAGAGCAACATGTATTTTATGCATATGAACTGCACCAACCATACATAATTTGGAAAATCACACAAAGTACAATATTTCAGAAAAGAAAATTATAAAATGGCAAGATTTGCATGCTCATAAGTGCTAATTTTTGGAACATTCATTTTCTTATGTCCCTGGATTGTTGTGACAACGTTCGGACTGCCTGTTCTGCTTTACTTACGTCATCTTCACTGCATTTCTGCTGTTTTTTACGATCATATTTCCCCATCTGAAATAAAGAAGAACGAGAAAAAGAACATTACTTTTATTTTTCAACGTCTGGCCAATTACATACATTTCACTTTTAATCAGAAAAGTGACCCTATTCACCCTGATTGGTAATATATATAGAGAAATGAGTTGGCAACCCTGATTTGGTTCATTTCCGATAAAGAAGGAATTCATGACAAGTTGTCTCTGTCTTTGTTGAAGCTAAGAAATTTTAAGTTCTAAACTTTCAACAAAACAACAACGCCTAACAAGAATGAATACATGACAGAAATATTGACAATAGACCATATTTCATATCACTTACCTTCGATTCTTGATGAAAACTGCTGCCCAACACATTCAGCATCCAGCGTTTACGGAATCCAACTGCACAATAAACTTGTACAGACCCACAGTCGACAACCACACGTTTCCGGAATTTGCAGATAGTTTAGTGATAAAATATTCGCCTTGTAATTAAGGGGTCTTGGCTCGGTGCCCCATTCAGGCACATAGTTGTTCGGATCGAAATTAAATTGTAGGTGCAGTCTCGATTAGCCTATTCTGTCGTGACCAGAGAGAGGTATTTAGGGCCAAAGTTTATTTTGTTCTTCTACCAGACAGTAACAGTTTTAGATATACACGATTCATTTAGAAGTAAACCTATTGGTAGGGCTTTTCGTACCTTAAAGTGGTTATCTATTTTTACGTTTTAGGCTAACATTCATTATATCGGTACTTCAATAGATTTTATTAATTATTTATTTATTACAAATGCAAAACGTATATCTCTGAACACTTGTAAGAATAAAACTTCATTCAGTCTGTAGATTTTTATAATTATAACGTTTATAGTATTACATTAAAGTCTTATCTTTAGAATCTAGTTTGATACTTTTGATGCCCATATTACGAGTGTAAGCTTCACTTTTTCTTAGCTGTAGTCATGGCATTCCACAACCAATAAAAAATGACAATTATATTTAAAGGCTGAAGGCGATGTCTTAGTCACCGCTAACTTCTGTACCATATTGTCTTCAACTTGTGAGTGGGATGTTTATTTCTCAAATTACGCTACTCATATCGGTTTTATGGCAAGTGAAGGAAAATCTCTTCGCCAAACGCAAGTTCTTTTAAAAGTTGGCGTGCTGTGAGTTAGTTTCGATTTTTGCCTGTGATGGCGCGAATGTTGCTTTCTCAAAACGTTTTCTCTGGACCGTGCTGCCACCAAGCAGAAATCTAATAAACTACTTGCACAAATACTCCACATATTTCGCTTCATGAAGCGCCCAAACTTGAACAACTTAGTCTCCGAATTGTAACAGTTGTGCACAGGTATTCATCCAGAATTTTCTATCAGAAAGTAGTAAATTTGCATCCAAAGTGACCAAAAATCTGGCCTTTGTGAAAAAAATTTAAGGGCGTGTTGGGTGTGTGTGGATAAATTACCGATTGTACACTTCTTGAAAAGTTATCTGACAGCCCTGAAATATTTCTAAGCCCAGAAATCGTTAATGTTCCACCATAGCTCTTGAGCACCATCTGTGAGTAGCAAAACTTTACTACAGGTCGAAAGGTTTACTTTCTTGCTCATGACATGAAGTCAGAAACTACATTAGACCATATTAATAAAGAACAAAACGGAAAACTTAAATTTGAAGAATAATGATAGAGAATATTTGCAATTCTGTGCATGTTGAAATTGGAAGCAGAATTTATTTCCTGAGGTTGGAAACACTGCAATCAGTAGTAATCCACCTGGTGGAAATCACTGTCAAGTCTGAGCACAGAGTCGCATGTATAGTTTAGGCGTAATATATTTAACAATGCCTTGCAAAGTACTGTGCTCGGAAATTAATACTTCTCACAATATGAAGAAAAAAAATTTGTAACATGGGAAAGTGGATGTTTACACAATCATGGAAATGTTTGTTTGTTCCTTCGAATAATCTTGTGAAGCACTTAGTAAAATACTGCTGTGTGAATTGTCATTTTATTCAAGGAACCAGACGTCGAGGGTTCAAATCCAAACCTCTCCAGCCGGCTCCCGTGGCGGAGTGGTTAGCACATCCCGCAACGACGGCAGGGGTCCCGGGTTCGAATCTCGGCCTGGACATGCATGTTTGATTTGATTTGGTGTTTTAAGTCCACTTTATGCACAGTAAGGCTAATCGGGACTGGACCTACAGTTTAAAGTGGGATCCGAACCACTTGTGCCTCCACCGGGTTACGAACCCGGGACCCCTTGATTACAAGGCGACGACGCTACCACTGCGCCATCGGGGAGGCCCCTTGGACATGGATGTTTGTGAGTGTCCATTCATTAATTTCATTGTGTCATCACTCATCCCCATCTTCGCAAATTAGTCAAAAGTGGCACAAAAAGCGAAGTAAAATAAAGGAAATCAATCAATCGACCAAACTTCTCGAGTTTGTAGTGGTAACAGTGAGTAATCGGAATAGAATTACTGCAAAAATACACCTTCTACTATTACTGTGAACTATGGCATTGTTGGGTAGATATTATTTCACATTTTAATGTCAACAATGTGCCATATTCGAATTTTCTTAACATATTGTAGTTTCCTTGATTTTTACTTGGAACTAATGCGCCCACTGAACCAGTGTTTTCGTACATGAATGGTTTGTGGCTAAGTGACGAAAATACTCTTTCAGAACAAATTTTGAAAGCTATGTTGATTAGTAGGACTTGGTTAGTTATGCACTAAAAAGGTGTAAAATGTCCACTTAAATATGCACTTTAAAAACCCGTTTAATTTATAAATTGCTGTATATTACAAAGTATGAAAGATTACATGCCAGGCAATGAATATGCATTATTCTGAATGCTCATTCGCTACACAGATTTTTTTCTATTAATATGATTCTGCGTTAAATGAAACACAATACATTACAGATCAAGATCATGATTGCATTTGATAACAAATTTTCGAACTTGAAACTCCTTCTGTTTTCAGCTAGAATAGTCTTATATTCAGAAAACACACGTTCCACTTCAAGATACAAGTGGACTGTATTTTAGGGCAACAAAGTCAGACACATCAAGTTCCAGATCATCCACACGTTGTCCACTTGTATGCAGAATTTTCACCATTGTTGCATACCCACTGTTCTTTTTAATACTGCATCCAATTTCTGTACATACACAGGATCTTCAACCTGGGCAAGGGCCTCTTTAACGTC
The DNA here is from genome assembly GCF_977018435.1 of Lepisma saccharinum. NCBI lineage: Eukaryota > Metazoa > Arthropoda > Insecta > Zygentoma > Lepismatidae > Lepisma > Lepisma saccharinum. Next base: position 66,513,202 of record NC_139247.1, on the reverse strand, counting down.
TTCTATAATTTTGATGCTTGTTTGAAGTTGTTGAAAGAAGAAAGACAGAGAAAAGATAAAGAAAAGAGAAGCGAGAAGAAGATAAATAAATACAGTATATGCTCGGTGTTGGTTGTGGGTACAAAAATATGCACATCAACTTATTTTCATAAAATATGCACCTGCATATGTAATATGCATTTTTAATTAAAAATCCTTAAATATGCATTTCCAAATGCAAAATGCATAATTATCCGAGCCCTATTAATTAGTAATGTAAATTTTAACCACACGTGTGTAAACGTTTTCAAAATGTAATTTGAAAGAAAGTCTGTACTGAAGAAAGTAGAATGACAGCACTATGTTCCTACGCGTCAGCAAAAATTTGATGCGCCTGGTGTTATGTTACATCCGGTGTAGCGGGGTACGAGTGATTTTATTGTTGAGTTAGCAGAACGTGTCTGATCACGTTGAAGGCATCGGAAGCGGTGGGGGGAGGGGGTCAATGGATTTGTCACGTTGTTTCTTGATGTATGCTAACCTAACACGTGCGTATGTTTGTGTGTGTGTGGAGGAAATGCGCGCGCAACCATTGCGTATGATTCAAAGACATGAAGAAATGATTTAAAGATGGCGCCGAAGGTGCTTTACCCCGAAAGCTTAGCGGCTAAGGTTATTGCTCTGTAAAACAAGAGGCATCGAGGGTTCGATTCCTGGTAGAGTCAATATTGATTGATTGATAGATTGAGTTAGTTTTTTTTAAGTCCGTTTTATGCACGGTAAAACTAATCAGGATTGGAGCTACAGTTGAAAAGTGGTGATTCGGACCACTATGTGCCTCCACCGAGTATCGAACCTGGGACCCTTTGATTACAAGGCGACGATGTCAATATTGAATGGTCTCGATTAGCCTGTGTGTAAATAAAGGCAACAAAATGGTTGAGTTCGAAAATCGAGTTGGGTTAGTGGTTAATGTTGTCACCTGGCAATGAAGAGGTCGCGGGTTCGATTCTCTAGGTAGTTAAATTAGGCCAATTGTTTAATCCCGCCATTATAGGTCGCAATTAGTCCATCTGTGCATAAATAGTGATTGAATAAAATCAATATGGCGGCCTTGGGTTAGTGGTTAATGTTGTCGCCTGGTAATGAAGAGGTCGCGGGTTCGATTCTCTAGGTAGTTAAATGAGGCCAATTGTTTTGTCCCGCCATTATAGGTCCCGATTAGTCCATCTGTGCATAAATAGTATTTGAATAAAATCAATATGGCGGCCGCGTTTTGTGTTTAGCGGCGGCGGCGCGGCGCGGGGCGGGGCGGGGCGGCGCGGCGCGGCGCAGGCGCGGTGGGTGTTTTTTTATTCCGCGAGATGTTTCAACCAAGTGGTTGAGGGTTCGATTCCCAATGTTGGTGAAAATTGGATATTCAATTGTATTTGTTTAAAAGTTCCGATTAGCTTTTTGTGCACAAAGAGAAAATGAACTAATTGGAAATAGGATGTTTATGCTGTAATGAAAAGGTCCCGGGTTCGATTCACAATGTCAAATTGGCTGATAATGATGTTGTTTTTAAAATAAAATAAAAAAAGAAGTGTGTTGAGTCCGCATTAGTATTTATGCAGGAACAGATATTAAAAATCAAAACAAAATGCCTTTTGATTACAACGCAAAGACTTTACCGCTAATGTATAAAGATAAATTAGAATCTGTTGTTTTGCCGTGTGGGGTCCCAGTACCGATTAGCTTAAATGCATAAAGAGTAGGTAAAATAAGCAAGGTGGCCGTCACTATTGTTTTGTGATCAAAGAGGAGTCACAGGTTCGATTCAATCAAAGGAGGCAAGATTCTATGTTTCAATTCCATGTAAAAGTCTAAAGTTATGTTTCGATTAACCTCAATGCATAAAGAGGAATTAAACAAAAACAAGCAAAATGGCGTCAGATGTGATAAAAGAAAAATTGAATTAGTTTTTTATAGTGTCAAGAAAAAATAGCGAATCATTGTTAGAAATAGAATGAAAATAAAGATACTTGCCTTTGCGTGTCCAGCGCTGTGCAGAAAAGCTCTCATGCTTTATCTCCGACAAGTCCACAATACACATTTTTTATTTATTGTATAGTTAATTATTAATGTTGTTATTAACACAGATTTTTACCAGTGTGAAGAAAAGCTCTCATGCTTTATCTCCGACAAATCTACAATACACACTTTTTCATTATATAGTTAATTATTAATGTTGTTATTAACACCGAGTTTTACCAGTGTGAAGAAAAGCTCTCATGCTTTATCTTCGACAAGTCCACAATACACACTTTTTCATTATATAGTTAATTATTAATGTTGTTATTAACGATTGTTACCAGTAAAAATATAAACCATGAGGATTTTTAAAGGGGTGATAAGTGAAAAAAAGCCAAGACATATATTTTATCCCTGTTTATTACCAATATTTACAAAATTCAAAAGAGCCGCACACACACACACACACACACACACACACACATACATATGTAAAATGTTTATATTGTGTCACCAGTTTATCAGCATGTTATTTAACAAGTTTTTATTCTTCAAGTTTGTTCACTCACCCACATAAGGAATTGTGTCACTATCATATCCATTTTCTGCTGCAACCACTGAATTAAAATGTTTCACTATTTTTTCCACAAGCATGTTCTCGCAAAAAAACAAACACTTCTTTGGAAAGTCTTTTTCCGTCGATGTTTTGTATAGACAAAGGCTCAGGTTTTGTACATCCATGTAGATGGGAAAGCACAAACTTCTCCTTATTACATGCATGGACAGGGGAAATATCTGTGCAACCGAAACATTGTTCGCGAAGGTCGAGAATACAAGATTCCACACAGTTTCCAAAATATGATTTCAGATACGGCGACACTGTTTCACACATAACTTTCGCATGCTCGATGCACACAAATATCTTCATAAAGTTCCGCCACGAACTTTCTGCGATGAACACTATCTCCAGGGAACCGTAAGCTGGTTTCTTCCTTATAATGATCTGACGGCGATTGTACAGTGTGGTTATCAGCAATTCATGTTGCTCACTTAGTGGGTAGGAAACACGAGGCTGCTCACCTGGAATAGCGATGTAATTGTCGATTACTGGAAACAATTCCTGAAGAGCGTGCCACTCCTGCAACTGTAGTTCAACACCGGCCGCCCCGCTTCTGTGTAGCCTGACCACAGGTTGGAAATCCAGATGAGAGGAAAGTCCGATTGAGATAACTTTTGTTTTCGAAGCATTCAAATAGTAGACGTGATCAAATAATATCGACTGCGTATAAGACTAGTTACTTGTTTTTGTTCTTCAGGTAAATGCTGATCGCTCTCTTTCTGAAGAACCCCCTTGAAATTAGTGTACGGTTGAAATCTTTTTTTCAGCGGCATCGAAATAGAGGATTCCATGACTAAGAACTGCGAGATACTGCATGTCGCAGCGTGCAGGTATATATTTCAAGAAATGCGTGGGTGTGTTTTTGAGACGCATGCGCGCGTAGCAAACCAAGCATGTGCTGGACAAAAAAGGTGGAGGGGGGCGGGGCATTACAAAGATCAATGGTGAGAGAAAAATCAGCAGAATATCATAAACGTCATATTGAGGAAATATTGGATAACAAATATTAATTAATTTAATTAAAGCATCAACCGCATTGTCGATCTGAAATTAGGTTTATAGACAGGGGGCAAAATGGAAAATATCGACGATGTTCTAGTATTGGATTGTTTCTGTATTTCCATCGGTATAATCCTCCACCACATTTGAAGCATACTGTTTTATCCTCTTTTTGAATGTAAAATAATCCTGCTTCGGACAGAGCTTCTACAAACGGGAATTCTTTTGATTGCCAGTTTCTGAAAGAGGACAATCTAGCATTGAAAGATCCCATCCCTGGATATTTCGTCATTGTTCTGTAAAGACACAAAACAAGATAAATATTATAAGTAAGCTGTTGTAAACTGTAACGCTACAAAATTATTAATATACTATTAGGACTATATGTAACTTGTATAAAATTTCAAACAGTATTTACTGTCAATATTTTCTAGTATACGTACCGAGTATTATAAATTTAATTTACGAGTCAGCAAATAAGTTGTTATAATATTGTCGTTTTTTATCGGTACTGGGAATAAAATTTGAAATTTATGCATGGGTTTACCAGAGGCTCTATGGAATAAATACAGAAAACAGTAATGCCCACAGTACACAGACCCGTAACTTTGTATCTGATGAGTGTTGTACGTATAGAATTTAGAGTTATTTTCCAAAAATCGCAAATGGTTATGCACATGTGGAGGTTTTCCGTAACTATCAAAAAATTCCCCCCGGGAGTTACTGTCTATGTAAATTGCTACCCAGTGCTTCCCGGGGCTATCTTTGGGATCTGTATTTACAATCAACGCTGCTGGTAGTTCCACATGTACAGGTAATTCATTAGCTGCAAAAACCCCAACATGATGATTGTCAAAGGCTCTATTTGATATTAACCCGTGAAGCAAATTTAAAGTCGACAGCATTGCTGGACACTAAATAGTAATATTGTGCAACTCACCTTTTTATACTTCAAAGTAGACGGTACACGTCACAGTAGATTCCAGAACCAATTTGATCGGGGCCACCAAGCTGTTTATCGTTGTTGAAACAATGGAGAGCTATCTAACACAACGCTGATGCTCGGAATATGTAGGCGGGGGTTTACAAACGCGCATGCGTACAATGCTATCTGGCATTTTTTGTGCTGTTGTAAAATGAATTTTGTACTATAAGAAAATTGTCTGTATGTGTGTGTGTGTGTGTATATATATATATATATATATATATATATATATATATATATACAGACACACACGCATATTTATTTATTGATGAAGTGTATATATATATATATAATACAATACAATATAATATATATATGTAATTTGAAGAAACAACATATCAGTAAAATCTAACAACTAGAAAAATATTCATAACATTCGACTTTTATATTATATGTAATTTAAAACATTCTTCACAGTTTGAGAAATGGAGTGCTTGTGGAAACACCCGTTCTCTGCAATATTGGCTGGTCCATCAGGATGTGGAAAGACATATTTTGTGAAGCATTTTCTCCAGTGTTTACCCCAAATGGTAAATGTAAAATTCAACAATATTTTGGTGTGCTACGGGGAATGGCAATCTGCATACAATGATTTCCCTGGTTTTGTACAATTTCGGGAAGGAATGCCTAATATTGACCAATTTGTGCCAAATTCTGGACCTCATCTTATTATTATCGATGATCAGATGAGGGAATGCGATCAAAGAGTCACAGATTTATTTAAAAAAGGGTGTCATCATCGTGATATTAGTCTTTTCTTTATCACTCAAAATCTATTCCATCAGGGAAAAGGGAATAGGGATATATCTTTAAATAGTCATTATATTGTATGCTTCAAAAATCCAAGAGACAGAGCCCAAATTAATTATTTATCTAGACAAGTATACCCGGAGAATCCAAATTTTATAAAAGATGCATATTACAATGCCACCGCTGAACCCCATGGATATTTGCTGTTTGATCTGAAGCAGAACACTCCGGAAGAAGTACGTTTTCGGTCGCGGATATTTCCCGACGATGATATCAATTATGTATATATTCCTACAAAAAAAGCAAGCATAATCACTAGTCGTTTATTCTGTCATCATGGCTCCAAGAGTGAAACACGCTAAAGTGCTCCAAGTTTTGTCGGATGCTAAACCAGCTCTTCGCACAGCGATATTACAAGCTGCTGATTCTTCCTTAGTTAATTCAATCTGTGAGTGTTGTTACAATGTTCTAAAAGGGAATGTTCCTCTTTCAACACCTCAGAAAACAAGATTGAGCCGGTACAAGAAGGTGATACGTAATCTCTCTGCCAAAGGACACTCTACAAAGCAGAAGAAACAGATACTAGTGCAACACGGAGGATTTTTTACCTGCGTTATTAGCCCTTTTAATAGGAGGTGTGTTATCAAGTTTATTTAAGTGAAAAAAAAAATCTGAACATGGAGCATGCCACAAAAATGGTTATAATACCTCAAGAATTTATGGATAACATGAGACATCCTGTTATGTCTGCACCGTCTACATCCTTATCGCAATTGGATCAGGATATGCAAGTAATTTTGAATCTCAAAGGTCTTTCGGATGATGAAAAATGGAATCGTTACAGTATTGTGCTCCAAAAATTTCTGTCTATTACTCGAAAACAAAGAGAACCTGTGTCGCTACCGATTACAGAATCTACTGAGAAGTTGACTGATATGAAAGAAGAAATTCTAGCTGCTACACCTAGCATGTATCGTAGAAAAGCCGAACTGTTGTATGAACGTCTTTTACATAATAGTAATATTGATTGGGATAAATATGGGGCAGTTTTTATTAACAATAATAAAATTGAAGGCTCAAATATTGTCGATCTAGTATCGGATATAATTCGACCACGAAAAACAAGCAATCCTGTTGGGTGGCAACTATTCAATAGAGCTCTGGCGTTATCTAATATTCCTCAAGAATATATAGGTAACCCCCGGAGACAGGAGTTTATTCAACAGATTGTTTTTGGCAACCCCGGACGCCATGTTCCGCTGTCCGGAGCTAACCAAGAAGAGGCACAAGAATTAACAGAAGCAGAAGAAGAAGAAGAAGAAAAGGAACCAATTTCTTTTGTATCATCATTTCCAGGGCACAAACGTAAACGTACTGTTCCAGCTTGGTCAAGATACAAACCATGAGCGAAAAAATATTAGAGAATATCTGGTACAATCCATCTCATCCAGCATCCTATTCTACAGCTTCAACACTATGGAAAGCTGTAAAAAAATCCATACCATTGTCAACAATCAAACATTGGTTGACAAAGCAAACTGCATACACTTTGCATAGACCTGTAAAGCGTCGATTTCCGAGAAACTTTTATTTTGTGCATAATATCGATGACCAATGGCAGGCTGACTTGAATGACATGCAGAGTTTGCGGAATCACAACAAAGGGTACAGATATATACTCACAGTTATCGATATTTTTAGCAGGCATGCTTGGGCTGTCCCTGTAAAAAATAAAACTGGTGTATGTATAAAAAAGGCTTTCCAGCAAATTTTCAAACAAAGCAAAAGAAAACCTTTGAAATTACAAACTGACAAAGGCCGTGAGTTTACCAACAGTATTGTGCAGGAATATCTCAAAAAACAAAATGTAATTTATTTTACAACAAAGAATCCTGATATTAAAGCTAGTATTGTTGAAAGATTCAACAGAACTTTAAAGGAACGCATGTGGAAGTATTTTACTAAGCAAAGAACCAGCTGTTATGTTAATGTACTCCCAAAGCTTTTGAAAGCTTATAATCATAAAATTCACTCGAGTATTAAAATGGCACCAGCAGATGTTACTCCTGAGAAGGTTTTGAAATTATGGCACAATATGTATGACAAAAAACTCAAATCTGATTCATCTCCACTATTGTCATTGAAGATGCCATTCAAAATAGGAGATACAGTGAGAATAACAAAAACCAAAAAACGCTTTGACAAAGGTTACATGGAAAATTGGACAAGAGAAATATTTGTGGTGGAACGTATTTTGAAAAGAAATCCTCAAGTGTATGAATTAAAAGATCTACAAGGACATAAAATCGATGGAACATTTTATACGGAAGAGTTGCAATTGGTCCGCTTACCGGATATGCATGAAATTGATAAAATCCTTGCGACCAAAGGTAAAGGAGCCAGTAAAAAGTTGTTAGTTCATTGGAAAGGTTACTCCAGATTATTTGACAGTTGGATTAGCGCATCGTTTTTGGAGTCAAAAAAGAGAGAGAGAGAGAGGCATAAATTTTTGTAGGTATTCTCATCAGTGGTACAAATAACCTTCATAACACATCATGAGAAAAGCAAACGCTTTCTACCTTACTTTGCCTAGTAACAGTTCCATGAAATATTTCCCAAGTAATACTCTAACTAATTACACCACAAAGCTTCAGAACCGTGTGGAGTTGGACACCAACAAATGGGAGATGGCATTGGTAGAAGTGCATTATCCTTATTCAATACTAAACATTACAAGATTTAACAACTATATTCAATATAAATCTATGGATGATGTCAAATGGAACGAACTTCGAATATCCGAAGGCTATTACGCATCTATAAACAGCATTGTTGCAGAAATCAATAAATATTCTGAAACATTAAATTTTAGTCTCCGAAATCATCCTGCGTACAAACATGTGACTGTTGATATATCTACCAAGCAGAGAAACATAAATGTACGATTGTCACCTCAACTGGCACGGATATTAGGTTTTAAACCGACCGATGATCTATCAGAAGTAAAAATTGGACGCTCGCCTCCAAATGTTGTGAGAGAAATTCCTTCCCAGATGTATATTTACACAGATATTGCGGAATCACATATGGTGGGAGATGCTGTCGCCCCTCTATTACGTATTATAAACATTAATCCTATGGAACATACTTTTGGAAGTGATGGTGTGCAAATTTTCGATTCACCACATTACATCCCAGTACAGAAACATAATTTCGAACAAATAGAAATTGACTTAAGGGGTAGCACTGGTGCACACATCCCATTCTCCTTCGGACTAGTGTGTTTGAAACTTCATTTTAGACGTTGTGGTGAAAAGCTGTGATTATGAATGACCCATATTTTCAATACTACCATCAACAAGCTGGATCTGGTGTAGGTAACATATATTACGGTGCTGCCTATCAAAAAGGACATGGCATTGGAAGTTTTCTTGGAGGACTTTTTCGGTCAGCTTTGCCTCTTATCAAAAAAGGAGCGAAAGCTGTAGGGAAAGAAATGTTAAAAACAGGGGTAAATGTGTTAGGTGATGTTGTAGACAAAACACCCCTAAAACAGTCACTACAATCCAGAATTTCGGATGCCAGATCAAATCTTAAAAGAAAAGCTGAAACAAAGCTCAAGGAAATAATTGGTTCAGGTTATCAGGGGCATAAACATTTCAAAAGGAATCACTCTGCTTCGGGACAGCGAACTGGAAGGATCGCTCAGAGAAAGAAGAGATCCAGTGCCAATACAAACACCAAGAAAACAACCAAACACAACCGTAAGAAACTTCAAATAACATCAGATATTTTTGATTAGATATGGCGCTAATTAGGGAGAAATCATGTGAGTGTTTTAAAAGTGAATTGGATATTTTCTCGGTAAAACCTACTCAGACAAGCATCTTAGAACACCACACCATCGGATACAAACCTGTTAGTTCTCTGGCAGATAATGCCCCCACCGAGTTTGTAATACCTGGACATGGTGATGATTATATGGATTTAGCACACACAATGTTGAATATAGATGCCAGAATTGTAAAAGCGAATGGTCAGTTATTGCTACCCACAGATAAAACAATTGGACCTGTCAATGATTTTCTCAATGCAATGTTCAGCGAAGTACAAATCTACTTAAATAACAAACTCCTCTCGTTTCCATCTCACATGCACCCATACAGGTCTTATTTTGAAAAAGCACTGAACTATGACATATCTGCAAAATCATCTCATCTCCAAAGTGCATTGTGGTACAAGGATACAGCAGGCGCTTTTGATAACGTTTCGGAAGACAACAAAGGCTTTACAAAACGTAACCAACTAACAAAACAGAGTAAAACATTTGATATGTTTGGTTACTTGCATTCTGATATTTTCAATCAAGAGAAATTTTTGATCAATGGAGTGGAAATGCGAATAAAACTGATTCCTTCGAAAAACACTTTCTGCTTGATGGGATTAGATGACAGTGAAGGCAAAGTGGAAATTCTGGATGCTACACTATATGTGAGAAAAGTATCGGTCAGTTCATCCATCAAACTTAGTCACAATCGCATATTGCAAAAACATACAGCAAAATACCCTCTAGCAAGAGTACAACTTAAAGCTGTAACTATTCCAAAAGATATTGTTTCAAAAACAATTGACAATGTGATACTTGGACGTCTTCCGAAACGATTAGTTGTGGGGTTTGTTACCAACGATGCATTCAACGGCACACTGTCTACAAACCCATTCAATTTTCAACATTTCAATTACAACTTCTTTACTTTATATGTTGATGGAGTCCAAATTCCCGGCAAACCACTTCAACCAGACTTTGAAAACAACAAGTACATGACAGCATATCACACATTATTCTCTGGAACAGGGATACACTATATGGATGAAGGAAACAATATATCGCGTGAGGAATACCCCCAGGGATACGCATTACTTGTTTTCGATATAACACCAGACGCAGCTGCAAGTGCCATATCCCACTGCAGTCTTCAACGGCAAGGGGCTGTTAGCTTGGAAGTCCACTTCAAATCGGCTTTGGAATCTACTGTGACTTGTGTTATCTACTCTGAATTTGACGCTCTCATGGAAATTAATAATCAAAGATATATTCATCTGGATTAATTGTATAACAAGGTGAGTTGCACAATATTACTATTTAGTGTCCAGCAATGCTGTCGACTTTAAATTTGCTTCACGGGTTAATATCAAATAGAGCCTTTGACAATCATCATGTTGGGGTTTTTGCAGCTAATGAATTACCTGTACATGTGGAACTACCAGCAGCGTTGATTGTAAATACAGATCCCAAAGATAGCCCCGGGAAGCACTGGGTAGCAATTTACATAGACAGTAACTCCCGAGGGGAATTTTTTGATAGTTACGGAAAACCTCCACATGTGCATAACCATTTGCGATTTTTGGAAAATAACTCTAAATTCTATACGTACAACACTCATCAGATACAAAGTTACGGGTCTGTGTACTGTGGGCATTACTGTTTTCTGTATTTATTCCATAGAGCCTCTGGTAAACCCATGCATAAATTTCAAATTTTATTCCCAGTACCGATAAAAAACGACAATATTATAACAACTTATTTGCTGACTCGTAAATTAAATTTATAATACTCGGTACGTATACTAGAAAATATTGACAGTAAATACTGTTTGAAATTTTATACAAGTTACATATAGTCCTAATAGTATATTAATAATTTTGTAGCGTTACAGTTTACAACAGCTTACTTATAATATTTATCTTGTTTTGTGTCTTTACAGAACAATGACGAAATATCCAGAGATGGGATCTTTCAATGCTAGATTGTCCTCTTTCAGAAACTGGCAATCAAAAGAATTCCCGTTTGTAGAAGCTCTGTCCGAAGCAGGATTATTTTACATTCAAAAAGAGGATAAAACAGTATGCTTCAAATGTGGTGGAGGATTATACCGATGGAAATACAGAAACAATCCAATACTAGAACATCGTCGATATTTTCCATTTTGCCCCCTGTCTATAAACCTAATTTCAGATCGACAATGCGGTTGATGCTTTAATTAAATTAATTAATATTTGTTATCCAATATTTCCTCAATATGACGTTTATGATATTCTGCTGATTTTTCTCTCACCATTGATCTTTGTAATGCCCCGCCCCCCTCCACCTTTTTTGTCCAGCACATGCTTGGTTTGCTACGCGCGCATGCGTCTCAAAAACACACCCACGCATTTCTTGAAATATATACCTGCACGCTGCGACATGCAGTATCTCGCAGTTCTTAGTCATGGAATCCTCTATTTCGATGCCGCTGAAAAAAAGATTTCAACCGTACACTAATTTCAAGGGGGTTCTTCAGAAAGAGAGCGATCAGCATTTACCTGAAGAACAAAAACAAGTAACTAGTCTTATACGCCAGTCGATATTATTTGATCACGTCTACTATTTGAATGCTTCGAAAACAAAAGTTATCTCAATCGGACTTTCCTCTCATCTGGATTTCCAACCTGTGGTCAGGCTACACAGAAGCGGGGCGGCCGGTGTTGAACTACAGTTGCAGGAGTGGCACGCTCTTCAGGAATTGTTTCCAGTAATCGACAATTACATCGCTATTCCAGGTGAGCAGCCTCGTGTTTCCTACCCACTAAGTGAGCAACATGAATTGCTGATAACCACACTGTACAATCGCCGTCAGATCATTATAAGGAAGAAACCAGCTTACGGTTCCCTGGAGATAGTGTTCATCGCAGAAAGTTCGTGGCGGAACTTTATGAAGATATTTGTGTGCATCGAGCATGCGAAAGTTATGTGTGAAACAGTGTCGCCGTATCTGAAATCATATTTTGGAAACTGTGTGGAATCTTGTATTCTCGACCTTCGCGAACAATGTTTCGGTTGCACAGATATTTCCCCTGTCCATGCATGTAATAAGGAGAAGTTTGTGCTTTCCCATCTACATGGATGTACAAAACCTGAGCCTTTGTCTATACAAAACATCGACGGAAAAAGACTTTCCAAAGAAGTGTTTGTTTTTTTGCGAGAACATGCTTGTGGAAAAAATAGTGAAACATTTTAATTCAGTGGTTGCAGCAGAAAATGGATATGATAGTGACACAATTCCTTATGTGGGTGAGTGAACAAACTTGAAGAATAAAAACTTGTTAAATAACATGCTGATAAACTGGTGACACAATATAAACATTTTACATATGTATGTGTGTGTGTGTGTGTGTGTGTGTGTGTGTGCGGCTCTTTTGAATTTTGTAAATATTGGTAATAAACAGGGATAAAATATATGTCTTGGCTTTTTTTCACTTATCACCCCTTTAAAAATCCTCATGGTTTATATTTTTACTGGTAACAATCGTTAATAACAACATTAATAATTAACTATATAATGAAAAAGTGTGTATTGTGGACTTGTCGAAGATAAAGCATGAGAGCTTTTCTTCACACTGGTAAAACTCGGTGTTAATAACAACATTAATAATTAACTATATAATGAAAAAGTGTGTATTGTGGATTTGTCGGAGATAAAGCATGAGAGCTTTTCTTCACACTGGTAAAAATCTGTGTTAATAACAACATTAATAATTAACTATACAATAAAAAAAAATGTGTATTGTGGACTTGTCGGAGATAAAGCATGAGAGCTTTTCTGCACAGCGCTGGACACGCAAAGGCAAGTATCTTTATTTTCATTCTATTTCTAACAATGATTCGCTATTTTTTCTTGTCACTATAAAAAACTAATTCAATTTTTCTTTTATCACATCTGACGCCATTTTGCTTGTTTTTGTTTAATTCCTCTTTATGCATTGAGGTTAATCGAAACATAACTTTAGACTTTTACATGGAATTGAAACATAGAATCTTGCCTCCTTTGATTGAATCGAACCTGTGACTCCTCTTTGATCACAAAACAATAGTGACGGCCACCTTGCTTATTTTACCTACTCTTTATGCATTTAAGCTAATCGGTACTGGGACCCCACACGGCAAAACAACAGATTCTAATTTATCTTTATACATTAGCGGTAAAGTCTTTGCGTTGTAATCAAAAGGCATTTTGTTTTGATTTTTAATATCTGTTCCTGCATAAATACTAATGCGGACTCAACACACTTCTTTTTTTATTTTATTTTAAAAACAACATCATTATCAGCCAATTTGACATTGTGAATCGAACCCGGGACCTTTTCATTACAGCATAAACATCCTATTTCCAATTAGTTCATTTTCTCTTTGTGCACAAAAAGCTAATCGGAACTTTTAAACAAATACAATTGAATATCCAATTTTCACCAACATTGGGAATCGAACCCTCAACCACTTGGTTGAAACATCTCGCGGAATAAAAAAACACCCACCGCGCCTGCGCCGCGCCGCGCCGCCCCGCCCCGCCCCGCGCCGCGCCGCCGCCGCTAAACACAAAACGCGGCCGCCATATTGATTTTATTCAAATACTATTTATGCACAGATGGACTAATCGGGACCTATAATGGCGGGACAAAACAATTGGCCTCATTTAACTACCTAGAGAATCGAACCCGCGACCTCTTCATTACCAGGCGACAACATTAACCACTAACCCAAGGCCGCCATATTGATTTTATTCAATCACTATTTATGCACAGATGGACTAATCGCGACCTTTAATGGCGGGATTAAACAATTGGCCTAATTTAACTACCTAGAGAATCGAACCCGCGACCTCTTCATTGCCAGGTGACAACATTAACCACTAACCCAACTCGATTTTCGAACTCAACCATTTTGTTGCCTTTATTTACACACAGGCTAATCGAGACCATTCAATATTGACATCGTCGCCTTGTAATCAAAGGGTCCCAGGTTCGATACTCGGTGGAGGCACATAGTGGTCCGAATCACCACTTTTCAACTGTAGCTCCAATCCTGATTAGTTTTACCGTGCATAAAACGGACTTAAAAAAAACTAACTCAATCTATCAATCAATCAATATTGACTCTACCAGGAATCGAACCCTCGATGCCTCTTGTTTTACAGAGCAATAACCTTAGCCGCTAAGCTTTCGGGGTAAAGCACCTTCGGCGCCATCTTTAAATCATTTCTTCATGTCTTTGAATCATACGCAATGGTTGCGCGCGCATTTCCTCCACACACACACAAACATACGCACGTGTTAGGTTAGCATACATCAAGAAACAACGTGACAAATCCATTGACCCCCTCCCCCCACCGCTTCCGATGCCTTCAACGTGATCAGACACGTTCTGCTAACTCAACAATAAAATCACTCGTACCCCGCTACACCGGATGTAACATAACACCAGGCGCATCAAATTTTTGCTGACGCGTAGGAACATAGTGCTGTCATTCTACTGAAGAAGATCCATTCATTGGAAAAATAAGTGTAAATGAATGACTCCTATATTCTGTACCAGCTAACTGTAGACCAGGCGAACAAGAACACGTCTCTGCGCAAGTAGTGACGCGAGATGGCTCCACCAATGAACATTGAGAGACACGGGATTGCATAATGGACGACTGGAGTTACCCGTTTTCCCTGCTTTGGTCTGTCAGCGTTGCAAACTTTTTAAAACGATAATACCGTACTTACATGGTAAACAGACCGTATTTTTGTCTCCAGCTCCGTACGATTGGTTTAAGAATTTCGTAGGGAAATATTAGGGATAAAACTGCAAGAGCAAATTCTGTCAAGCCGTGCATTTAGCGTACGGACTAAGGTCTGGACCGTATGTCGGTACATGCCATGAAATTTCCGTACTTGTACGGTCAGGACCATACGGTTGGCAACGTTGCGCTTTCAGCACTCGATTTCTCCCCTCCTCTGCCGCTGTGCGCGGCTCTGCTCTACAGTTAGCTCGGACAGGGTATAATTCTAAAGGACTGCTTGTTTGGAGTGCACTGCATATTACCATATTGTGTATGTTATTTACACATAAGAACTATGACGAATCAACTTTTGTTAAAATGTGTGCATTGTGCCATCCCGTTTTGTTGTTTTAACAATCTGTTCACCTTGCCTTCCTAAGGCCTCCCCGATAGCGCAGTGGTAGCGTCGTCCCCTTTTAATCAAGGGATCCCGGGTTCGATACCCGGTGGAGGCACATAGTGGTTCGGATCCCACTTTAAAACTGTAGGTCCAGTCCAGATTAGCCTTACTGTGCATAATGTGGACTTTAAACACCAAATGAATCCAATCCAACCTTACCTTACTCAACACCTGTACTACTAACTGAAAACGTAAGTAACGCTGTTACTGTACGGGCTAGTTATTTATGAGTTGGGGGAGGGTGGGGGCGGAGCATTTCAAACTGTTGAAGTCAAATTTCCATCAAAACGAAAAGCCCGTATTATTTTCTCTTGGAAAGTTACACGTCATACAAGTATCTTTGATAATATTCAGACTAATGTTGCAACTGATATCACCAGAGTAATGCACTAGCTGTCCCGTGTTGTCAGAGTGATTGCTTTGGTTTATCCTCCTTACCTTTTCTGTCACTGTGGCCCAATCGAGTTTAAGAATCGTACTTCATTCAATCTATCTTGGTTGCGAAAACATTTTTCTAAAGTTGATCAAAAATATATATTTAAGCTTACGTGAGTAGTAATAGAACGATGTGCTATACGTGGCAAGATATGAAACGGTTTTGGCAATTGTATAGAGCCGTTCACGAATCATTAAAAGTGTTAAGGTTTCGTACGTGAAAAATACTCTCTGTGAACCATTTGTTCTTTTACCATACATGTGTTTTTAAGTAACGAACGTTGTGACATCTAACGGCAAGATTTTAATTCACTCAGACGTTTCCAACTCCAGTAGACTTCAGAAGTTAAACGCTAGGTTGCGCATTTCTCAGTCGAAGCAGGTGAACTTAGAAGATTACCCAGAATTCCAGAGTGCTTCCAGAGGGTGGAAAAACAACAACCTGTTTGCTATCTCCAGCAATTTGGCAAACTTCCAGACTGCGAGGTGAAATAAACTGATTATAGAAGCGACTTCTGAAGCCGTGCTAAGGGAAGCAAGGCGTTTATATGTGCTTAGCCTATAATTAAAGGACTGTTTTGCAAGGACAAGGATTTTATTGCAC
Organism: Lepisma saccharinum; assembly: GCF_977018435.1. NCBI lineage: Eukaryota > Metazoa > Arthropoda > Insecta > Zygentoma > Lepismatidae > Lepisma > Lepisma saccharinum. Next base: position 66,496,777 of record NC_139247.1, on the reverse strand, counting down.
TTTGTGAGCCGTCTTCCACTAGCATTTCACAAATTTACTAACTTTTAAAAACTTGCGGCGAATCTGAAATAATTTTTTTTTTACTCCACTAGATAAAATTTAGTTCCTCGTGTATCATAAACGTGCCCAGGAATTTTTAAGGCGTTCAACCTCTGTAAAAACACTGTGAGTGCCTTTGTTATTGAAGAAAATGGGGCAATATAGTTACACCACCCAAATTCTTCAAGAAAGATGCTTCTGCCCTCTAAATCCCCCTTCGGTACACATATTAGCAAACTATTTATGCTGGCACTGAGTAAAAAGCTTAGGTCTCAATACTTTTTCATATATCAATGCTGACGAAAGTTGTTACATGATCATCACAACACGTTAGCACATAAACACTACATAACATGCATACAATTGCGTTCCTATTAATTTTATAACAGAGAGTAACTGCTTTTTTAAAGTTGGGCTCATTATGAAGATACGTATATTTCGCTTCAATTTCAATGCACGTTGACCGTGTACATAGAGCCTGCAACTAGTTCCAAAGAATTCCGTTAGAGGACACTACGGGGCATCAGGTGACAGAGACATCTACGGTGAAAGTGCTAACTACGTGCGCTTCTGAAATTAATGTGTTTTTACAGTTCACGATGCCCTGCTGTGTTTACGGATTTTTATGTGCCTTCTAAAGACAGAACGTTACAATTAACATTAATAAAAAAGTTAAAGTAAAGCCTCCCCTGTTCTTAGCACCACGCCATGAAGTAACAATAATTGTAAATAAATTAGTGTAATTAGATTAGGTGGTATAATGAGACACGTAGCCTTATTTACAATTTGGCATTGTATTTTTCTTTTCAATTTTAACTTTCGTTTCGCCTTATTTGATTTTTACAACAATTTACGCTTGGGGAAATTTTCAATACAAAATCGAATTGTTTTATTTATAAATACACAATAAAAAAAACTGATGTGTGTGTTGCAAGATGACGTAAAGGCATGTATGTAGAGGTAGAACTCCACACATTCACAAACTCCCCTATTTGTGGAAGTGATGTGATCAGCACCGCGCTCCGACCGACTTTACCCCCATCGGGTGCCCCCGGGTACCCATTTAGTAGAGGCTGAGTGAACCCTAGGGACTTTGCTGAAAAATTCTCCACCTGAAATTGACCCAGCCCGGAAATTGAACCCAAGTCTCCAGCGAAGTAGTCAGACGCCATACTGACTTCCACCGTGGCTCTATATATGTGTGTGTGTGTGTGTGTGTGTGCATAAGGAACTTAGCATAGTGTGGCAAACGGAACTTTATCGATTTGCTTAATCTATAGTTCCCACGCGTCTGGAAATGTGAATTTTGGATTTTGGGTCAGCGTAAGGAAAATTCAGTGACAAAATAAATAAGTTACTAGCCAAAATATTTTAAGGAATAGCGTTAAATGTTGCTGTTTTCTTTTGCATCCGAGCTTTGAAATATGACAGTAACGATCTCGTGCTGTTTAGTTGGTTTTGAGCCATAAACAATTTGAGTTCCGTTTTGTGTGTGTAGAATGTTAAATACACGGTGTTGTATGAAGGTTTAAATCTGTTCACAACACTTAAATATATTTGAATTCCATTTCAATTAAAAAATGGAGTGCGTAGTGCTGCCACCTGAAGTGTGTGGCTTCCAAGTGTGATTAATTGCTTTTCCTGAAAATATCCTTTCCGTAAATTTGCTCTAAAGCATTAAAAATATTTTCTAACATTATTCCTCAAATTGAAGTTTCCCGTTTTGTTCCTCAGATGGTGCTCAAGAACTATGTTGCCCCATTAACAATTTCTGGGCTTAGAAATATTTCAGAGCGTTCAGGTAACTTTTGAAGAGGTGTACAACCAGTAATTTATCCACAAACACCCAACTCTCCCTCAAACTTTTTCACAAAGGCCCGATTTATGGCCACTTTACATGTAAATTTACAACACTCGAATGGAAAATTCTGAATAAATATCTGTGCACAACCTGTTACAATTCGGAGGCCAAGTTATGAAATTCGCCGAATCATGAAACGAAATATCCATGTCAATCTTCAATTAATGTAAACTTGATGGATATTACCCATCCACCTTCCCTAACTCTAGTGGCCTCCCCGATGGCGCAGTGGTTGCGTCGTCGCCTTGTAATCAAGGGGTCCCGGGTTCAATACCCGGTGGAGGTACAAGTAGTTCGGATCCCACTTTAAACTGTAGGTCCAGTCCCGATTAGCCTTACTGTGCATAAAGTGGACTTAAAACACCAAATCAACCAACCAACCTTCCCTAACTCTAAAACTGACAGTAAATATTCAATGAACATACTCTGTTCCGACCTCCGTGATGGACTGGGTAGGACAGCGAGCTACGGAACCAGGAGTCCCATGTTCGAATCCCGGCCTGGGCATTGGTGTTCTTCGAGATGAGTGTCCCTTCATCAATTTCATCATAGCATCGCTCATATTCACCGTTGCGATTAGCAGGGAGGGATTTGCCAGTAGGCGATAGCTTACGGGCCGCACAAAAATGAGACGCTGAAGGGGCTTTCTTAATACAGTAAAACCTCGTTAATCCGGACTAATAGGGGGGTAAGTTGACCGGTTTAACGAAAGTCCGGATTAACTGAAATAACCTAAAAGAACAGTAGAAAGTGTATTAGAACTCCGTTTATAGCAACAAAACATGTTTATTATGGTGTATTTAAAGGGCATAGGCCTGAATACACTCTACAGTACAGTACAAAGTCTGCGGGAAACAGAATTTCATCAGTGGTTGACTGCCTTTTCTCTTGTTGACTTCTAGCCACATTTAAAACCTAGCATTATGCTTTTTTTCCCTTTTGCCTTTCCGGATTAAGCGAATTCTGGTTTATCGGAGTTCGGATTATCGAGGTTTTACTGTATTGTGATAATAGCAAAATAGATCAACATGTCAAGTCCTTTTGCTTTCTTATAGAATGAAGGAAGGTAGAAGGAAGAACTTCTAGCGTTAACATAACTTCTTACGTCATAATCTTATTTCAGCACCGTATTATAACAGGAGTGCAAGTCTGTATGGCAGATTGCAAAGCAAGCCGAGTAAGGTCATGTAACAGTGCTCGAATAATTAATAATAATAATGTCGGTAAGGCCCAAAAGAATAGCCTAGGAGTACAAATTTCATAAATCCCCCTCCGTGGCGATTAGTCAAAAGTGGTAGAAAAGCGAAGGTAAATAACAAAAATCTAATCTGAGTATGGGTGTGTTTCACTTACTTCACAATCTGTTGCTTTGTGGCTTCCAGCAGCCATGTTTCAGGACAGTTCTTGTAAGCATACGGAATTCTAGCAGGTGGGCGGGAGATACTAACGCATTTAGAACAAATGCGCAGTTGGTGTAGATGTAACAGAAGCTACGTGGTGGATATTTCCTTGCAAACTACAAATAAAATTGGCCGCAAATATGGCGGCCGTGCGCATCCTGACGTCAAATGACGTAAGAAAGTTGATGCTCCGATGTTAGTTTTTTCATCTGAGAATCCTCCCTTGCACTTCATGTATCTCTCGGGTGCAGAAGGATGTTATCCGAAGTAATATATTTGTCTACTTGTTGGATTTTAGCAGAATCGAAATTCACTGTTTTCTTGCTTGAAACATAAAAATAAATGTTGATGTTGTGGTTTGACTTTGCCAATGTTCGTTAGCGCCAGGTGTAAACACGAGTCCTGCCACAACCATTATTTTTTTTTTCCGGTAACAGCAACACGTGTGAACGCCAGGTGGACCCAGGGGACGTCTAGATGTCGCTGTCTGCAGGTCGTTTGTCTGGCTGAACAGTCATCTCCGCTGGCCGAAGTGCTTTCCAAGCTTCAAAGGGATTCCTTCGGTTCGAGTTATGCCGGAGAAATTCCCCGGCAAGGTCGCTGTAAATTCTCAAAGATATGGGCGCGGGGGATGGGCTTGATGGTAAGTTTCATGCCACTTCCGGAGCCAGACGCCCATAAAAGTGCGATCTCGCTTGGACCGCGTGTGAAGGTCTCCTTCATGATTGAGGGTGGGGGAGCAAAGAGGGATGGATATGAGAAAAGTAGAGCGAGGAGAGAAAGAGAGATGGGAATACCAGAAACCGAAGAAGGTGAGAGAAACTCAAAAAAGATATGGTGCAGTGGCGGCGATTGGGTTCCAAAACTTGGGGGGGTAAGGACAGTTTACTTTCTCCTTGTAGATAATGTTTGGTATAGTTCGGAGGCAAAAGTCCCCCCCACCCATCCAATCGCCGACATTGGTTCTTATTAATAACTGATTTGATATAAAACATGATTAGTAAAAATCACCCTCTGTTTCAAACATATAAACACAGGCCGGTAGCCAGAATTCCATCAGCAGCCCCCTCCAAAGGCTAAAAAGTGTGGGGGTAGAAGTCCTGAAGAATTTCTCAGTATATTACAACTTACAGTCCGTCCAGTGGGAAAGGTGACTGATTTGTTTTGACACGGAACCACCAGTGCCATCTATGGAGAAGTATATGTACTACGTAGCGACACATTTCGAATTTCTTCCGGCAAAGTTGTACGACGGTCGACGCGTACGGATCTTGTGACTGACAATACCTGCTGAACGTCGGACGGAAACGGAGCAACGTGCCAACATTAAATTATGTTTCAAATTGGGTAAACGTGCAACAGAGACATTTCAAATGATTCAAACTGTTTACGGTGGTGAGGCATTGAGCCGAATCAAACCTCTGCTCACTGTTTTCTTCGATTCCAAAGGCATGATCCACAAGGAATTCACTCCTGAGAGCCACAATATGAACGCTGAGCATTACGTGGGTGTTTAGCATCGTCTATTGGCCAGGATTCGTAGAGTTCGGCCTCAATATCGGGAACAAGGGTCATGGTCTCTGTTGCACGACAATGCACCCGTGCACAAGAACAGGTTGGTACGCCAGTTTTTGGCCAAAAAAGGAATAGTGGAGCTCGATCACCCCCCATATTCTCCAGATTTAGCTCCATGCGACTTCTGGCTATTTCCAAATCTGAAATTGGCGTTGAAAGGAAGGAGTTTCGACACCATTCCAGACATCCAAAAGGCTTCGACCGCGATTTTGAAGGCAATTCCGAATCAGGAGTACCAAGACTGGTTCATAAAGTTCTACAACCGCTTCCGTGCATGTATTGACTCACAAGGAGTCTAGTTTGAATAAACGTTATTGGAAACTAGCAGTCCACAACGTCTTGTCTCTCATTTCTCATTAGTCACCTTTCCCACTGGACGGACTGTGTATTATAAAAGATGTTTAATCCGTCAGGAAGTAAAATTAATTACCACTATACACTAATTAAATTAGACATTTGTTTGATTTCGGTCGGGGCTTCGGTCCCTCGAGCCCCCTGTCTACGTGTTTGTATATACATTTATCGAGAAGAATAGTTCTTGAAAAAACGTCTCGATACCTCTAGCTGGTGTCTAACACAAAAGAGAAGACGACGAAAGTGCAAGGGGAAAATATCTGTACACATGTTAACATTAAATTATACGGCGTACGCTTTTAGAAGGAACATGAGTTCGGCCAATACCCAGCCAGTGCTACTGCGCTGTTGCCAAACTAACTGCTAGCGCAAGGCTAGGACAGAAAATTCGCGATGCGTCCATTATTTTGATAATGCATGCACAGTACATATGACTATAAGTACAGTGAAATAATATAGTGAATATTTCTACACAGGATTATAATATCATATCACTGTAGCATATACGAGAAACCCATACCTGAAAGAAGCTTGAAGGTATTTATTGTAGAGGAACTGCCAGGTCATCGTCACCGCTGTCGTCGTCTTCCTTGGTCTCCGTGTCACTGATTTCACTTATTTCCGAGTCACTCTTCTGGAAGTTAATGATTAGATTTTGCACTATGCTATATCTAAAATCCTCTTCCTGAAGCTTTTCGACGTGCGAAGATTATCACAAGCCGCTCTCAGGTTGTGCATTGTTCTCAAAAATTTAATTCTCGCGGCAACTATATCACCATTTTCTAACAGAAATTTACGCCCATCGTTGTTTTTTTTTATATATATATTTGAAGCCCAACCGTTTTAGTATTAACACCATAGAAGTAGTAGAACCAGTGTAATTAATTCTTTCCCTCATGACGCACAATCATCTAAGCTAGTAACACTTTTCTGTTTTCTGGCATGTTTCCCAGGAGATTTAAATAGGGGTTCACCGATTTCTGTGGTAGATGTTTTCCCTGTTCTGCAATACGCGACACAGTATGAACACTTACACCACACGCTTTAGCCGTAAGTTCTCTACTATGTGAAAACACTGTTTCAGCACGCACTTCTTCTGACGCCAATTCCTTGAAGTACGAATACACTTTAAAAATAATATTTCTCCCTTGTGAATGTATTATTGTACCCTTGGTACCTGTACTACTGGTGCCAGGTTTCGAGAGTGACATTATTTATAATAAAAAGAACACACGGAACACACACTATTGCACGAAAAGACTGTATTTAATCTTTTCACAAACTGTTCTTTATGGCGCACGAGTGAACGATAAGCGAATAATTTTACACCGGCCTTGCTACGAAAACGCTGAACTCAAAGTGACCCAGACTTTCAATGTTCGAGAACGCCCAGAACAATGAAGGGTCATTGTTTATCGAGACGAATTTAACCACCACAGTTTTCTCTAAACACAACAACTCAGCTGCGTCAACACGGGGACAACGAAAAAAACAAGCGGAAGGAAATGAAAGGTGATGTTTCCCTTGTTTCTTCAAGGAACGATAACTCCGGCTGTAGGCGACGGAAATTCATGGGACTTGGACAGTCAAGTTCAAAATGTCTTTCCCCATCTTATGATGAACCTTAAAGTTGCGAGTTTTATGAAAACTTCTTGCGCGCAAGAAAAATACAGAACACGGCATTTAACTTCCGCGCCGCAGTCTCCTAACCCTACAACGTTGCACTCCTGCCATTGGCTGATCGCCACGCACACCCTCTGCGAGGCCCCGCCCGATATCGCTTCTAAAAGCGTGCGTCGTATAATGGAGAGGGCATCGTGTATAATATTAAATATAATTCGAATACGAAAAATAGTACATTTTTGTTGTTAATTTGGAGAGTTTCTCGGATTCCGACACTCGTCGTTGAATTACAAACTATCCGCAACCAGAGAAAACATATAGCGTTTTGTAGAGTAAATTTTTCTAAAGTCCACAGAAGCTGAGAACATACGCTGTTTAGCTCGTTCGAGCTACCCTGTTGTTGCGCTTTTAATATATAAATTCCTATCTTCACAAGATTGTCATTTTCGGAACCTTATGTCCTGCTACATTATCTAAAAAGTTGGCGAAACATATATTTATTATCAATGTAGACGAGAAACTCTTCATTTCGGTAAAAATAACGTTTAAATAACCATTCCACAACGCTCCAATGCTGTGACACAAATACACTGGCGCCGCCACCTGAAAATCTGTCAGCGGCTATGCCCACTGACGTGGCAAGACTGCTTGTCATGTTCTTTGGGGGATCTACCATTTGTATAGTTATTCCGTGATTCAAGTACGGGCAACACTGTTGACCAAGATCTTGGCCCGGTTTGCGTTCAAACAGCTTCAAGTTAAAAATATTTCAAAATGAATTTATGTAGTGCTGCGTTGGTATTTTATGATATCTTTAACAACTTAATCTACGTACGAACATCTTATATCAAACTGTTTACTAACAAGAATATATTTATTCGTGTTGCTGCTTCAAGAACATCTCAGAAGAGGTACGTAAGTCAAAGGCTAATATAGACAGACTTTGAATTTATTTTAAGTAAGTATTACTTGTATCATTTCACAAAGTAGCTATTTCATTTATGTATCATGTACAAAACCAGTTTTGTCAAACTATAGTATATTATGTACAAATAGTAGCATATTCCACCGTAATGACTATGTGTCGAACAATTTTTGCTGGAATTTGACGGACAATCAAAGGTGGCGGACATTGACTTAAAAACAACAACAACTACTTATCATTGAAAGCAATGATCCGATTTCAATGTTTATTTTTTTTAAATCAGACTTAAGTTGTAGCCTACATTTGAGGTTATCTTGTTATTTTCGGCATGAGCAACTCGTTAATTACAAAATCAAGTACAAGCAAAAATGATTTTTATCATTAATATACCAATAACATAGACATCTGAGAAGAAAGTGTTCCAAACAAATTTTCTTTAAGCGAATATAGGAATAAAAAAAATATTTGCTTTTAAATTGCAAATTTACCAATATTTTATAATTGTAAGAGATTTTCTTGTTTGACATCAATGCATATACAGGGTGTCTCATCTGACATTGTGACCTGAAATATTTCGTGAACAACAACAAATATTGAAAAACTGCTTTCGCAGGTATATAGGTATGAGAGGGGCTCATGAAATTAGTGGACGCAATACGTTCAACTACGTAAGGAAGTACGATTTTCAACGCAAAGTTAGTTATTTTAAATTGAAACCCCATTTTATTTTCAGCTCATTTGAAAGTAACGAAAAAGTCATTAAGAATAGCGTTTGTTACATTGTAATACATCAAGTAGTTCTTAAGTAAATGTAACCTGAAGTTGACGCTTGAAACAAACATTCTCACAAGTTGATTCGTGTGTCGTAACATGCATATCCATCTTTTGATGCCGTTCGTGTATCGTAACAAACATGTTACTCTTCTGCATACTATGCATTGTGCTTAGGAAAGTTGTTACGTTCCCAACAACTGCGGGTTGTACATAAGTAAACTCTTGACAAATTATCTAAAAGGTTCTGATACATCTTTCTGAGTTATCAAATAAGGGTTTATTAAAAAAGTATCAGTTACATACATAAATGTTAGTACATTAACATCTTTCTAATTTTTAATTGGCGTTAATTTATTTACGTCATAATTTTTAGTACATTGGAACAATCAACTCTTCTTGTTTGGTCATGACAAATCTTTAAATTTTCAACTTTGAAACTTTGCAGCTTATAGCCTACTGTACATTTTCCCTTCAAATTGATCAAATTTATCAAATAAAGCAAGGGCGTAACAAAGTACACTAATTAACCAGACTTTTGTGATAGTGTACGTACGTCAGAACTGTTGCTGAGAAAATAGTATTTTCAGACTCTAAAAAGGACGGGATGATACTTATCTATGGCGAGTGTCGGAAAAATGCAGCACATGCGTGCAGGCTGTATGCGTGACGACATTTGCGCTCGGCTCTGCTGACCGCTGTAGTGAGGGATGCGCCTTCACGCTCAACTTCAGGTTACATTTACTTGAGAACTACTTGACGTATTACAATGTAACAAAGGCCATTCTTAATGATTTTTTACGTACTTTCAAATGAACTGAAAATAAAATGGGGTTTCCATTAAAAGAAAACTAACTTTGTGTTGAAAATCGTACTTCCTTACGTAGTTGAACGTATTGTGTCCACTAATTTCATGAGCCCCTCTCATACCTATATACCTGCGAAAGCAGTTTTTCAATATTTGTTGTTGTTCACGAAATATTTCAGGTCACAATGTTAGATGAGACACCCTGTATAGTGTGTACTATAGTTAAAGAGTTCCCCCCACCTTCTCCATGCAAGCGAAATAGTAAGAACATTGGATATATTTCTGCTAATATTATAGCATACATATGTAAGTTCATTTGATTAAGACGTTAAATTTTTCTGTGTATCCACAGTATACCTGCTAATATTTTATCCAATCAGAAATATAGGCTCTATTGAAGGTTTAATGTATATAGGTAGGTTGATCGACCACTCTTGGTGTGTGGGAATATTCATGGGATGTACTCGTATATTGGATTTGAGACAGTCACAAATTTGCACAAAACTGCATTCTAGTCTTCCCAAGTCCACTTCAACGTCAACGTAAGTTTGCCAATGTGTGTGGGATTAAATGCAGATAACTTTTAAAATAAAAGTGTAATTCTTCTTCAGAAACCAAGTGACTGTGTATGATGTCATTAAACATGTTCGATAAAGTATATGTATCGGGTGGGCTGCACCTGTGTAAATTCCACCTTGGTCTCTGGAGGATCGATTGTTATTTACAATTTGTTTAGCAATTATTGCTAACAACAAAATAAATATTTGACTGTAAAACACTGTTCGCAGAATTTGTTTTGTCGGTAGATTCAATATATAATTCAACTCGCGTACTTTCGACGTGGCCAAGGCCACGTCTTGTACGCTCGCATGCGTGACCTTCGGCCACTTTGTGGGCGTAATCATATTATAGATGGGGTAAAATGTCTGCATGTTGTATTGGATGAAGGGAAACAAGTGTATAAGTTCACTAATTTTAAAAGTTTAGAAAGTAACTTTGTGTGTGTATGGGCTCTAATAAGGCACAAATATTCAAAGCATTATTGTCTATTTTCTTAATAATAAACTGAGTAAGTAATAACCGTTTCAAGATTATTAGTTGGATGTCTTGCATAAACGAATTCAATAGCGACACTAAATTGGAAATGCAATATTTACGTCTTTTGTCATTTTCACATTTTTAAACGTAATTGGAAAATTATTGTCTTCCTTTATTTCCCTCAAATTCCTACCTTGCCTCTGTAATAAATTCTGACGCTTGAATTTTGAAATACGAAAAGTTTAGCATAATTCACTTACAGTAGTTTTCAGGGTGAAAATAAACTTTCTTTAAGTTCCCTAGCAACATCCGTTTCCATGGTGAACAACAAGCACCGCAAACTCTCTAAGTAATTGTATGTTATTATACCTCTAAACATTTAATTAAAACAACCACGATGTAGATATTTTCGTATTGAGTTTACCAATATATACGTAAGTAATTGTACCTGGGCTGAAACTGCTTATGTAGTAGATGTCACCCTTGTTTGAAGCACCTTTTCTAACCAAAAGTTGATTCATCTTTTGTTGATCTGTGAGAAATATAATGTATCTCGACAATTAAGAATTGAAGGAAACAATGTGTGCAAAAGAAATGCCCGTGGCAACGGTTGCTAAGGACGTGAAAAAAGGGCATTTTCACCCTTAAGGAAGGGCCAATTGAGCGATTTTTGAATTTTCTCGGTCCTTTGGGACGATTTCATGGGGGGTCGTAATCGGGCGTTTTTCGCCTCCGGGGCTTCCTTCATGGAGAACATTTATGTCAGTGAGTGAGTGAGTGGTGGGATTGGGGCTATATATATATTGGATTAGTTTAATTTAGTAATTGACTTCCTCTCTCTCTCTTTCTTGTTGTTGAAAATATCACTCTGTTGCAGTTTGAAATCTCGCTACAAATTAAACATTGTGTTTATAACTAGGTTCATTTAAAAATATTATACAGTTAAAAATAATTCGAAAAATATTTGTTAAAATATAGAAGTTATAAGAGATTTTCCAAGTAACAGCCCACAATACCATATCTAACAGGGTGTGGGGCTTAATACACTTCTTCTTTTCCAAGATTTGATTTTATTAAAAACAGAACGTTAGATTCGCATGACTAACTCCAAGGTTTGACCAAACATCCCCGCAGCTAAGATATTCCACTAGCTATATCTTATCCTACAATGTTAAGTCTTCATTCAGTTGGTAATAGAGTTTTAGCCCCTTCACTTTATCACCGACACATTCAATTACATGAGCTAATGCCCCCTCCGTCCCACAATTCGTAGCTTTTAACTTTCATCGGCTTGAAAATTCTTCATCTTTTTTTAAGGGTTTAATGCTGTTTATTAACAGAGATAACATTTCTGTGAAAATATTGTGAGGGACAACTGGCTTTCCCTTTGCCCCTTCGCTCATGTTCTGTAAAACGTCTGGTAGTTGGTCAAAAGTTTTACAGTTCAACTCAATATTTTTAAAAACAAATTACTGCTCGAAGATGTGTAATAGAAAACACACGTATCGGCATTGTTAATTATATGTTTAAGAATTTTGTACTCAATAGTTTATTGGAAAAATGTTTTAGAAATGAAAAATGTGTCATCTACAACGCACATCATAGTAAACTACGTATATTATATACTGTGGAAGTTTGTGTCTTACACTTTGCTTATAGCGATCTATCCCTAACTAGGGACTTTCGATGAGTCATTGTCTCGACAAAAAGACAAGCTGAAACTTGCATTGTGAAGGTGGTAGGTAATAAGATAGCTCAAGAGAAAAGTCAACAACAATCTTCCTTCTTTACGACGAGTCACGTGACGCTCGTATCGATTCTATCTTTACACTTTGGCAGGTTCAAAAGCGATAAGGGTTGGAGAGTTTGGGTTTGTCGTTAATCACGCCACCTGTTACAAGGAAACTCTCCTTGTGCCTGTCAAAACTTCTGACCGTTCTGAAGACATTTTACCCCAAAGCAAGCTGCAACGGGATACCGCATTCTGGTCTTGCACACGAAAACCTGGAATGTTTTTTTTATTTATCAACTGGTTAGATCAAGTTCGCGATATTAAAAACGTGGTATTAAAAACATTTTTGATATCTTGTTCGGTTTAGTTTTTCGACTCTATCCATTTTTGTTAAAGGGGGAGGGAAGGTAATGTGCTTTTTGCGTGATGTGTTAGAATACTTGTCTCCGAACCGAACTCCCTTGTTCGTTCCATGCTGCAATCCCCCGATTGGGACACCGGACATGCCACGAACGAGTTCCGAACTGCATTGGCGTGACAGTTGTGGCGATGCTTTTACCTGGTTTTACAAGCTAGAAGCAGAGAACGATAGATTGCTTTAGGGGTGGAACATTGCAAAGAAAAAAAAGGCGGTTTTCACATGGCTTCTACCAAATCACGTCCGCAAGGCTGTAGCCATTCATTGTAGAAGCGTTAACGGGCAATAAAACACGATCTGTTTTTAGTGCTAGGCTGTTGGGAGTTTCGTAGGAAGCCCTTAAGCTGACAAGAAGTTCCGATTTATTCACGGTAGTATTCTAAAGTTTCAATTAACTAAGCTGGAAAAGGGTGGGCAAATGTTACGGCGTTTCCATCCGTGACCAGTGGTGAGAAACCTTGAATTGGAGAATTGTTTTAATTTTTTTTTGGCACAATATTTACATAAGTAGGCTGAGGAGTTGTTCCAAAATGCCCCTTTTTCTTGATGCTTGGTCAGAAAATATAGGCTTTTGCTGTAACGTAACTAACACGCTCTGCACCCCCCCCCCCCGCCCCGCAATTTCCAGTTGTGCGCCCCTACTCGTTTTTTTAAAAAAATATTTTCTAAAATATTAATTCACGTCTACATTTGTATTAGGTATAGTATATACAAATATCAAAGATTGAGACAACAGACAAACTGTAAAAAAAGTATTGTAATTTTTCATGAAAATATACTCTGACTACAAAAATTACGATATTGTTAAATGCCCATTAACGTAGTGTGGAAAACGGCATTTCTATTAATGTGATAATTGCTATGATATTTGGTACAGTGGTCGCGAAGATATTAACGAACATTCTAGACAGTCAACCACGTCCTGTTATCGTCATACTTTCGTTAATAATATGGGAGAAAAAATACGCGTGGAATGTTCTTGGCAACTAAATTTTTGTGTATGAATTAGGTTCATTATTATTATCATCATCATCATTTCTTTTAAAGATATACACACTGAAGCATTTGTATTTTGGATGTTTACTGTCTCTTTTCTTCCGCTTTATACTAATCGCGGCGATGATGATAATGATGATTCCATGAAACGACAAGGGGAACCCCACAAAACTTTCTTCGTGCCATCGACATGAGTGTAAGGCAACTTTCAAACCAATGGGACAAGCGACACGGGATGTTCACACTGTCACACTAGTAACACACACTTCCAGACTGTAAAATAGCATTCATTGCACATGAGGGTCCAAACAGCAAACGACACGTTCATATGGCGTATTCGCGTGCTACTTGTTACTTCGGTCGGAAAGCTCCTTAAAGGAAGGGTGCTGAGACCGAAGCGACGCGCTACAGGGGAGTTTCCAACTAAGTGACAAGCGACATGGTGCTTTCAGTCTATTGGCAAGCGTTCGCTGCTAATTGTGCGAACAACAGATAGGCGACACGAAAAACAGCACAACAACAGATCTAGGCGACACAATAAGTCACACGTGTCGCTTTGTCGCTTGTGCGTCGCTCAAACTGGGCCATTTCCTCGATAGCTTGCAACATGTTGCCGTGGTTTGTTGTTCGCGAATGCGCGATTCAATGAGTCTCTTGCTTTAGAGAGATTGCGCACCAAAGCGACAAGGGGCACGCGATACTTGTCGCTTGAGGATTTCACCAACCGAACGCTGGCCTGTGCTTCCCGTCATGCCGCTACGATGTGAAATGTTGCTCTTGATTGATTCGTTTCCAAGCAACATGTGTCGCTTCAGTGTGAAAGTTGCCTTGGACCGAATGACCCGTGTCGCTTTGGTGTGAAATCATCGTATCGTTTGTCGCGTGTCGCTATGGTCTAAAATCTCCTTGAGGAAACTGTGCAGTCAGAGCTTTTGTCCCTACGGTTCGAAAGGCTGCATTGATTTCCGACTGCTCGCTTTCAAGCGACAGTTGTGGTTTGTCGCCTCGGTATGAAATATCTCTCAGGATACTATTTATATTCTAATAACATAGAAAAATAAACTCTAATACACCGTCCAAGACCTGACGTCCGGAATCACATTGCGATGTTTCTTCTTGTGTTACGCATGCTATTTATTTATTAATTTTATTTTACTTTTCTTTCCAAATTAATGCCATTTCGTGACTGCAAATCACTCCACAAACATAACTGTTTCCATCAATTCACTTACCACCTTTCTAAGCCAAGCGTCAGGTCAACCTTGCAGCAGGTTTTAGCATATGTAGATCCAAACGTGCGCGCAAGAATATAGTTCCACTGAGACGGGTTCTATTCCGACACAACTGCATACTTGCAAGAAAACAGTTATTTAATTTGTAATATACAGACAAAATAATACATTGATTAGCAGGTATGAACTTAATTGGTTGCAATCACTGTGCAGACGAACTTAGAACCGCAGATTCGCCAACTCGAATCTGTATTGCGTTGAAGAGACATTGAAACTTTAGAGCGAGTCGAGCGAGACTGAATGCGTTGGAGAGCGCGTGAAATCGCTGATACCAGTGTTGCACATCCCACTATTTTAACCCTATGTTTATTGTAGAGCGGCGAGAATGGCTGAATCTCCTGTTCAGCGCGCGGTTTTACCCGAATGTTATTTTGGGCTTCATCCGAAAGGAAATGTTCTTCAAAGTCAAGCAAGTTGTTTTAAATGCATAATCCTCCTTGCGGCAACAAGATCAAAGTAAAACAGGGCGTGAGGTGATTTGCCGTCAATGTGCACACGAATTGTATCACCGGTGTTGAATGATTTGCGGTTTAAGTTTAGCAAGAGGAAACGATTGTTTGTTGTTTGACGACAAAAGAATCTCCGCGGTATTAAAATATATCGCAGTGAGAAGAAACATGTTTATTATTTGGACGAGACGTCCTTCAACTCGGTGAGTGGGGGAAGGGGGAATAAACCATGGAAGGATACCACCATGCAAAACCACCGCCAGGGCTGAAGAAACCGACGATGAGGGGAAGGGGGAGGCTTATTGTTTCACCCACTGGCGGCAATGAAAGCTTTGTTGAAGGCGCATATTTACTGTTCCGCGCAAAGAAAGGGAAGGGTGATTATCAGCAACAAATAGACAGACCAAGATTTGAATCCTGGTTTAGTGAAGTGATTCATAAATTGAAACCAGAGTAATAGAGACAGACAATGCACCTGATTGTATATATCACCAATAACAAATCATGCTTTTTTGGTGGTACAACTTGAAGTGCGTGTGTCTTACAGTAACGGATGTATTGCGAACGAAGCAACCAAGTTTTTCATAAATCTATTTCTTTCTAAACCAAAAACAATAATTTGTCATTAAATTCAAGAGGGGCCTATCGTTGTTTACTTTTATCTTTGTTTATTTTTATTTTTGCGTGCTCGAAATATACACACATGCTCTCATGTTTAGAAGTTGTTTCGCTCTTATATTAATGACACATTTATTAAATAATATATGCGCAGAAAGTACTTTTAAAATGTTATGTTTCAGGAGACAAAGAGAAGCAAAAATACAATCCACTTGACGTGCATGCGGGTTTTGATGTGTTGTGCGGTTGGCAATACTGTAGATTTTCTCAGTGTCTCCGATGTAAGCAGCTCGGCGGTTGAGGAAAGACTGGCACGGAAGATTCTGAGCTCAGTTCTCGCGCGGATTGATACATAAAACCTGCTGCAAGGTTAACCTGACGCTTGGCTTAGAGAAACAAATCTACACAATATATTCCAAATAAGCCGCATTACTTTCATAACAAAATTAGCACCTGGGTCGATCGCACTGCCATCTACTTGTCATCGTCTCGGGGAACCAGTTTCGTGGGTCGTTTTCCACACTACGTTATTCAAGGCGCTGTAACGGTAGTATTCTAAAGTTTCAATTAACTAAACTGGAAAAGGGTGGGCAAATGTTACGGC
This sequence comes from Lepisma saccharinum, assembly GCF_977018435.1. Classification (NCBI taxonomy): domain Eukaryota; kingdom Metazoa; phylum Arthropoda; class Insecta; order Zygentoma; family Lepismatidae; genus Lepisma; species Lepisma saccharinum. The sequence goes on along the minus strand of NC_139247.1, from coordinate 66,480,274 downwards.
GTTTTCATCCGTGACCAGTGGTGAGAAACCTTGAGTGGGCTAAAATTGGAGAATTGTTTTAATTTTTTTTGGCACAATATTTACATAAGTAGACTGAGGAGTTGTTCCAAAATGCCCCTTTTTCTTGATGCTTGGTCAGAAAATATAGGCTTTTACTGTAACGTAACTAACTCGCTCTGCACCCCCACCCCCCGCCCCGCAATTTCCAGTTGTGCGCCCCTACTCGTTTTTTTAAAAAAATATTTTCTAAAATATTAATTCACGCCTACATTTGTATTAGGTATAGTATATACAAATATGAAAGATTGAGACAACAGACAAACTGTAAAAAAAAGTATTATAATTTTTCATGAAAATACACTCTTACTACAAAAATTACGATATTGTTAAATGCCCATTACCAGTCTTCTGCGTTCTTTGATGGAAGCAATTTCTTTTGCTAGTGTGGTCAAGTCCAGTTTTCGAGCCAGATCGCATTCAATGCTTCACAGCGCCGTCAGCCCACTCTTGTCATTCTGCTTCTCAAGTAATTTTTTTTTTATCTATTTTAGCTTGGAAAATTACCTCTCAGCTAATGAAGACGTTACAGGTAGGGTCAAATACAGCATATAAGCTGAACATACATCAGGAATGCTAGTAGCCATATTGTTTTGTATCGAGAAGAATTCTGCAACTTTGCTCATGTTCGACGAGTTTCTTACTTTGTTTTCAGTTGACGCTACATTCCGAAAATAAACAATTTTTGTATTCATATTTCTCCCATAAATTAGTAGCGGATTTCACTAACTGCCTGTCGTAGTGTTCCGTTTGGACGGTGGGGCTTAAAAATTAAAAAGGCGAAGCTTTCTTTGATTTGTTTCATACTTGAAATATATTGTTTACTTGATTTATTAAAATATCTAAAAGCTCGGTAGAAATTCTTTACTTTAAAACAGTCCAATTGGTCTAGAAAGGCAACATATTCTACCAGTTCGTCGAATATTTTCCTTTAACTTTTCTCTTCCGTTTGGTAGAAATTGTAAGTAGGGGAAATTGAGCGTTGACAGCATATTTTCTTACCTATCGTCTACCCTTCGACGACGTAAACTATTCAGCCATTGAAGGTTTTCTTCTAATCTGGTAATACACTTTCTACATATCTAGTTATTAACATTTTCTGTTTGCAATTGTAAGGGCAAAAAATATAATATGTTCGATTGAAAATATATTTTAACGCCGAAAGGATTGATTAATAGTTTATTTTACTTCGCGTTTTGTGGCTCTTGGCTAATTTGCAAAGATGGGGATGAGTGATGAAATTGATGAATGGACATTCACAAACAATCAAGCCCGAGCGGAATTCGAACCCGGGACCCTTGGAGTCGCAGCGCAATGTGCTAACCACTCGACCACAGGGTCTGGCAACCCCCAAAGGTACCTGAAAATTTACCCAGGGCGTCAGTTCCGCGAATGTTTACGGATTGCCCCGCTTTTCTTTGATTCATCCTATATTTCCTATTTTTCATTACAATAATTCACTGTGACATTGGTATGAATGCCCCAGTGTGAAGAACCAAATTTGTTCGGTTTTCCTGAACAAAGTTGGTTTTACAGCATTCTACAAGGTAAGAAGATTAAGATAAAGGTTGGTAATAGTAGGAAGTAAATGTGTGTTAGTGTTTAACATTAATATTATTTATGAATACAGATACAAAATTACATAAGTATATAATTGGGTGGGTAATGTTTTGTTAGGATAGGTTATATTGTGTGTCGTGTGCATTACTATTGGTGAATGCGATGAGGGATAGACATTAACACGATTCTATGGATGTTAAGCAGGGTCTACATTCCACCGTGCGTTCATTTCGATCTTTAGCCGAGAGATCGGGAGAAGAGTGGCGGGTGGCGCTGACGGAGATGCCGACATTTGCGGCCTGTAATGCCCGCTTATTTTTATGGACATATGCAGACATTTATATAAATATTTAAAAACGAGCACTAACCTGTGTTATAACACGCAAAAGTTCTTCTGTAATTCATCCAAGTTCTGCCCTTATATACACAAATAAAAACGCTTTAGAAACGATGTTAAGAGCCACAGATAATAAAACATTTTAATCATAGTTTTGACAAGTAACATCCTGCTTAAGTTTATATCCTTGAAAGAGTTTTGTGTCGATGGAGATCGTTTGGAGGTTTCAAATGTGCAACACTGTATCAAGATTACGCTGCAGACGAAACCGTTAAAATTCAATGGTGTTCGTGAGCTTCCTTACAATTCGAAATCTCCGACCTCGAGTTTTTTGTTCCTTCGGGACTAGATGAAGACAGAGCTGTGAATATAGTGGCGAGCAGATGTAAACAAAGAGCATGTTAATTTCGTACTGTGCGCAAGAGTGTTACTCTTGGTTACTTGCCGTTATTTGTTTGTGTTATTGCAGTGTGTATGTGTGTTGTGTCAGTGAGACGATTGGAATGACAGCTGCAAGGTTCACGTTAGAACAAAGAATTTTTATGTATGACACTTACGTGAAAACAGGCTCGTGTCGAGACATGTGTAAGCAATTTGTACAGAAATTCCCAGGCGTTTCACCTCCACATAGAGATACGGTTAGACATCTTGTCCTTAAATTACGAGAAACTGGATCGTTAAATTTTAAAACACCTAATCAAAAACGACGGATTCTAACCGAAGAAAACTCTATGAAATTGGTGCAGCGTTAGAACGTTCTCCAAGCAAACCTCTACGCCGTGTTAAACAGGAGATGAGCGTGTCAAAATCATCAGCACATACAGCCACTAAGCTACTAAAATTAAAACCGTACTCTTATAACACAGGTTAGTGCTCGTTTTGCAATATTTATATAAATGTCTGCATATGTCCATAAAAATAAGCGGGCATTACAGGCCGCAAATGTCGGCATCTCCGTCAGCGCGCCCGCCACGCTTCTCCCGATCTCTCGGCTCAAGATCGAAATGAACGCACGGTAGTACGTTATGTTTGAGATAGTGAGAGTATTATTGGCTTTGAGAAGGAAGGGATATGAAAGAACAAGTGGTGCTTCATGCAAGGAGACTTGCGGGAGACCAGCAAGAGTTGGTGGGACTGGGAAGAACATTTGTACGACGGTTGGTACCCGGGACATCATCAGGAAGGAAAGAGGTAGGGAGGGATTTCCTGGGAAGTTTCAGTTACTTTAGTATGTTCGGTAGTGGAAATATGGAGAATTGTCAAGAATCAGTGAGAGAAGTTTGCAGAGTGTTTAGTAACGAGAATAAAGAAGGGGGTCTAAGATTACAGTTTAAGAAAGAAATGAAAAAGATAAATCTGGGTTAAACTCTGTTGGTTCCGGGGTCGAGTCCTTGCAGTGTTATTCTTTGCCTTTCTCTGGGGAGACACCCTTTTTCTTTCTGCCGTATCAATGTCTTGTGTATTAATGTCCCCTTCTTGATGTTTCTGTGATAGGTTCTGCTTCATTATCCTCTTAGTGATCTTAGTCCGAAGGAGGGATGCCCTGTTGTTGTTTAGTTTGTCGAAGGTGGATTCTTTGTGATCTTCTGGGGGGTATATTACATTCCGGAGGTAGGGGTTGAATGGTGAGGTGAGTGATGCCGAATTTGAAGAGGGAAGGTTCCTCTTTCGACACCAGGTTTGTTAAGTCGTTTAGTAATTAATGTAAGTGCTCGGGATTTCTTATTAGCTGATACGTGCTGAAGTTTGGCAGCTTTTGTCTTAAATATTCGATTTGTTTGTTTGATGTGTGGCAAAAGAAGGCTTTATGTTCCGGTGTGTCCTTCTCTGTATTACATTTCAGGCATTTATCGGTCTGTCTGAGGTTGTGCTTATTTAGGTCTTGACCGTAGGGACCATGTCCCGTTAGGAAATGTATGAGACCTCTCGTGGGGTGGAAATGGTCCATCGAAAGTCGCTCTTTTATGTTTGGAAGGAAGCTGTGAAGTCTTCTTCCTTGCGTAGGTTGTGTCCATTCCTGTTGTCAGATGGTAAACAGGTGGTGGTGAATTTCTGGTACTTTGGCAGGGCGTATTCCAATTAGGTTATAGATTTCGTCCTCTTGTCCATTTCTAAAGTAATATTTTGATGCTCTAGTTTTAATGACAATTTCAATAGGCTCAAGGCTTGCAATTATCAGAACAGCCAGTTTGAGGTTGTTCTGAATGCACCCGTGAGGCGAAGTATCACTTTGCGTTGTGAAGATCTCAATCTGTTTTTAATGTACTGTTTACTTGTTTCCATGGCCCACAGGGGCGAGCAATAGGAAATGATAGCATTATATATGGTAATGAGATATGTTTTTATGTGTGATAGTGGAAGGTTGTAGTTTGAGGAACTCAATGTGGCTAGACTGTTTGTAGTTGTTTCAACCTGGGTTGTTTCCAGGGCTATGTGTCTGTTAAAAAACATCTTCTCTTGAAGAGTAATACCAAAGTATTTATCTTCTTTTACTATTTTTAAGTTTTTCTTTGAGTTTGATTTGAGGGTTTCTTTCTAACTTCCCCTTAACGATAATATAATGCGTCTTTGCCGCAGCTATTTTGAGTTTAGCATGATCACACCAATCGGATAGCATATTGATTGCAGTAGATGCTTTATCTTCGATTTTCCTTCTTGAGTTACCGGAAGTAAGCATGATAATGTCATCTGCATAAGCTATGATCTGGTCTATGTTTGGATGGTCTTGTAGTTAGATAAGCGCAGGCTCAAAGTTAGTTTGGATTTTTTTTTTGATTTGATTTATTTTATTTTACTTCGCGTTTTGTGCGTCTTGGCTAATTTGCGAAGATTGGGATGAGTGATGAAATAATGAAAATGATAAATGGACATTCACACACAACCATGCCCGAGCGGTATTCGAACCCGGGACCCTTGCTCCAAGTTAGTATTCCAAAGCTCGGGTCCCAGAATAAAACCCTGAGGACAACCTTTTGACATAATATTACTCATTTGTAGATCCGGATATTTGACGCTAACTTTTCTGTTAGAGAAATAACTTTTCAGAAGTAGAAAAAGTTTACCTGGCCAGTTCATGTTTTTGAGTGTTTGAAAGAGGCTGGGCCATCACAAGTTGTCAAATGCCCCGGCGATGTCTACCATAATTCCCACCATATACTTGTTTGGAGTGTTTTGTGTTGTAGACGATAGCAGGCGTAATGCATCGTCAGTGCATTTACCTTTCGTGAACCCAAATTGTATCCCTGATATGGGCTTGAGCAGGCAAAATTCTTTGAGTCTTTTTAGGATAAGTTTCTCGAAGAGTTTTCCCAAAACGTTGAGAAGGCATATGGGTCTGTATAAATTGACCCTGGTTTCATCTTTATTTGGATATTTCTTGATGATTATTAAGTTTGCTTCCTTCTAGGTTCCTGGGAATGTCTTCTGGATAAGGCAGTCATTAAGTAGTTGAGTAATGTAAGGCGTAAGTACTGGAGTGATTTCTTGTATTATTTCCACAGGAATTCCGTCTGGTCCAGGGAACTTCTTCCTTTTCATGCTGCTTATTTCGTTTTCTACTTCCTGGGATAGTTAAAGGTAATATCGGTGATTCTGGATATGGCTGGTGATAGATTTTTCTTGTATCCTTATTTTCATCACTGTCGTTTTCAGGTTTGTCGTCTGGTATGAGATTTTTCATTAGGAAGTTGATGGCTTCTTCCAATTCCTTTGTCATATTCGTGTTGTTCTCGTCATTAATTAAGGTGGAAATGGTTTGCAGTTTTTTTTATTTTGCCGGTAGCGATTTTATACGGGGTGCCCCATTTATTTATTTCCAGACGTTTTTAGATGAAGATATTCCATTGTTGTGTCTTAAAATTTGTAGCTCGGTTTCGTATTGCCTTATTTTGGCACGGTAAATCTGGAGATTGGCAATTCTGTATTGTGCGATGATGGATTTTTTATATAGTTTCCTGGCTTTTTGCATTTGTTTCTTAAGGTTGGTTAGTTTCATTGGCCATCGTTTCCCTTTCATTTTCCTTTTGGTTATTTCTGGGTGTTGAATTTTGAATTGCTTGTCTGATGTTTGCAGAGAGTTCCTCTGCGAGCGTGTTGAGTGATTTTTGTTGGTCCAATTGTTCAGGGATAATGAGTTTTTCTAGGAATTTTTGATGATCGATTTTTCTCCAGTTTAATATGTTCTCCTGGTCTTTCTGTTCAAGCTGATGTTGCCTGTAGATTAAGTCGAATAGTATTAAGTTGTGATCGCTTGTTGTGGCGAGATCTATAACTTTCCAGTTTTCGACATCGCCCAGGTCCTTGCATTCGTGAGTGTTGGATCAATGTTGCTTTAGGCGCCCGCCCTTCCCCTGTAGGTGGTGGAGTATCTGGCTGATTTTCGACTTGTAAGTCGTGTTCTGAAATGAATTCCTCCATGGCTACTCCCTTGGTGTCGGTTTCTTGGCTGTACCACCACGGAGAGGAGGAGTTCGTGTCAGCTGTGATTATGATCTTGTAGTTTTTGTACGCATTGCAGATCAGATCGATTTTTTCAGATATGGGTCTATGTCATGGCTGAATTGAATTAAGCTATTTATTGAGATCAAAGAACCATGCTCGGAAGATATTTGAGCGCAATTTATGTGTGTGTCACAGAATTGTGTTATTTTGGTGACTGTTAAATTTCTGTTTAGGTTAATTATTGCTGCCATGGTCTGATTGGGGTCCTGAATTGTGTGTACGTTGAGTGGCATGTAGGGAATTTTTTTTTGGATGTGCATGGTTCTTGCATGATAATTATGTCAATGTATTGCTCTTTGCAGTAATTGATTGTTTCAGGTGTTGCAAGCTTGCTTCTTCTGGTGTTGATCTGTGCAACGCGTATCTTGTCGTTTTCTATGAGTGCCGTACTAATTGGTGCCACCGGTGCCATTCGTTTGTTGCTATGAACTCCATCCTCCCTTATGTCCTTACAAAGTCCACGTAAACTTCGTCCAAGTAGCAGGGACTCTACGCGACGTCCGAAAACTTTCTCGGTTAACCGGAGTAGCTTCTCTGTGTCGGTAGGAAGGTTGTAAGTTTTTAACGTTATCCTGTCCACTGCTTCTGGTATGGGGAAGGTAATAGATTTGCCCTTGCGATGCTTCTTCCTGACTGGTAGTCTCAGTGCGGTAATGAGAATGTCTCTCTCTTCTAGGCGTGAAAGTTTCAAGTTGTGTTCGAAGTTTCTATATATTAGGTACGGATTTGAGGGATGGGATTAGTGTTCTGGAGAGGGTGATGAAGGTTCCGAGTCAGTATCGAGATCGGTGTCATATAAGTCAAGTGTGTCTTCTGCAGTGAGTTCAATTTTCTTGAATGTGAGAGGGGTGTGAGATGATGTGTCAGATATAGGTGTTCGTGTCAGAGCGGGTTTTGTTGCCTCAATTGGAGCAGAAGGAGTTGGAAAGGGGTCATTGAGGATGGAATGGGTGTTTGAAGTGGATTTTATATTCTCTAATGGGTTGGACGGTTCAGCAGAGTGGTCGAGAAGGGTCGGGGGATTGAAGTATGTGCTATATGACTACATGAAGGGGGGGAGCTTCTGGGTTTACGTGGAAGAGTTTACTAAATCGATTGCTTTTTTAGTCGATATGCTGCCGCTCTTTTAGCGTTTAGTTTTCTTCTACTTGGTGGATCTATTTTCCTTTTTGTTTTAGGGGTGTTCTCCATAGTCTGTCTTGTCCACTAGTCTTTGCCACAGGAGGGTGTATGTTGGACAGTCTTAGTTGTCTTTACTATAGCATGTTTTGTTCCTGTTTTTACATGGAATGCATGTTTTCGATTGGTTTTTTATCACAGTTTTTTAGGCGTTCATGATTCTCATTCCCACAATGGGTGCACCAGGTTTTGATTTTGCAGTATTTTGCTACGTGGCTCAGATCTCCACATTTCAGGCAACGTGCAACCGCGATTATAATCTTTGATAAAAGAGATAGGAACGGTAAATATACCTTTTGTGTGCGTAGAAGGATTTTTATAATTCTACTTGTGGTTTGTACCACTAGATATACTGTGTTCCTGTTACGGGGTCCTGTTTTAAATCTCACATTGAAATCATTTGTATATTCTTCATATGGAATAGATTCTTGGAGGTTAAGGCTGTAAAATTCTGTGTAAAATTCCTCTGGGTCTTTATTGGCCGGAACGTCATATATGATCAGAAGTGGGTCCTTTATTCGAGGGTTTTCTACTTGGATGTTATGTTTAGGAAGATTAAATAATATCTTTGTTGGACATAAAGACTGTGTGCTTTACGGTAGATGTGGCTTTCTGTATTTGTTGTTGTTTGTCGGGTTTCTTTGTTGATACAACCTGGGAGCATAATACGCCTTCTCTAGGGGTTGCAGATTGGAAATGGTGATTTCTTTCTTGAAGGATTTTATTTACGGCGTTGAGTGATTTGTTCTCCGACACTGCTTCTTCATGTATTTGTACCAATTTGCTCATCAGTTCTAGGAGGATGGATTTTCTTTCTTCTGATATGTTTTTTTCTTTAGCGACGTGGGTAGTAATTCTAGTACCAGTTTTCTTTTCATCTCTTAACTTAATAGTCTGAGAAACGGGAACAATGTCTATTGAAGATACGCCAGTCCTATTGGAGTTTGATGTATGACCGTTAGTACCTGGTGTCTGGGAGGAAGGGGTGGCTGAGGGGCTGAAGGGGTTTGCAGGAGAGAGGTTGAAAGACATTTCCCAGTGGTCCTGGGGCTGTTGTAGGGGCGAATCTGGCTTCCTTTTTGTCAGAGGATAAGATGGGGGTGGGGAATGGGTGTTTTGCTTGGGGGTTGAATTTTTGCTTTTGGGTGTGGTGCCACCGGTGGGAGCCATGAGGAACACCAACAGTAGTCCAAGTTGTGCGCACTGATGAAATCTGGATTAAAGAAGCCAATTGACGGAGAGCGGCCGTTAACACAGGTTGCCTGGTGCTACGAGAACTGACGCGTATTCTATAGTATTGGAACGGACTTCATACTCTCGAGTGACGTCACGCTATGTGAATGTCCGTTGTAGCAGCTGAGTGAGTGAGAATAACGTCTCGCCTCGACAATGCACAGACCCCTCTAGCCGAGAATACGCCGTGTCGTGGCAGTTGCATTTGTCAAATATGTAACAGTGTCCACACTAGTCTTGCACTATTGGACTATATTTATTTCCGTATCGGGCCCCACGTTGGGCGCCAAAAATAACTGTAACGTTCCATCTATCTCGTGGACCAAGGTTGGCTTAGCGCGGGCCTCTGTGGAACCGACTCCATAATGTTTACTATAATTCAGTCCAATCTGCATAGCAGTATGCAAGAGTCGTCATCGCCCTCCACAGAGATAGGACTAGTTTCAGTTTTACCCATAATGCTAACCTTTTCCTCGAGTGGCGTCATGAGACTGTAAATTGCTCTCAGGGTTCGGGTGTATGTTGCCAGTTAAAAAATGTAGCCAAAGGCTTGACCAGAACGATACACAGGATTGACTGTAACATATAAAATTTTATTCAACTACAAAGTTCAGAAAGAAAACTTAAACTAATACAGAGAGGTTATGAGTTTAAATTAAGGTAACAGGACTTCAGACACAGAAATACAATGGATAAACTTAGTCCGTTCTAAATTTACCTTGATACATAGGGATACATATTAAACCCGTTACTAATCTATCTCCTAAAATAATATTCCTATTAGAGCATAAATTTCTACCTCGCGGTTGGAGGATGGGGGAGGAGAAAGGAAAGCTGATTAGCCACTTCTCTCACCCGAGGGTGGAGTGTGTTCTTGACAGTGCCAAGTCCACTTCTCTCGTCCTATGACGGAGAGTAACTTCTCTCATCCGAAGATGGAGCGAGGCTATCTCTCACCCGAAAGTGGAGCGGATTCTCTGACTAGTGGACAGAGTCCAACCTCTTATCTCTCGTCCGGAGACGGAGATCAGCTCCTCTCATCCGAAGATGGAGCCCTTACTACTCTTGGTCTCTCGCTAGATATAGCTGAATGAGGTGCTTGGTCTCTCGCCGGAGCGGAGCACACCTACTCTCGCCCGAAAGCAGAGTCCTTCTCCCTTTCTGGTGTTTGGTCTCTCGCAGTAGAGGAGCACACATTCCTTCGCCCGCAGGCGGAGTCTAACTAACTTGCCAGCCAAGCTTTTGTCTTTATATAGGGTCTGCGATGCTAGCAAAAACTAGTGGAGAAAAAAAAACTAATAAAAGTATATTCCTAAAGTAAGTTTTCGAAAATAGAGGTGGAACTCATTTTCTTAAATTTATACAATTTTCAAATTGTTATATTCTTAGAAAGGTCATAAAATAGAGGTGCGATTCGTACAATTTGTAACGAGACGGGTTCGTTACAAATAAAAAAGTGAAACTACTGCATTAATTTCGGTTCTGGGGGTCTCAGAATGTCAATCAGTCTTCTCTAAAACTACTACTTAAATTCTTTCCATGTCTTTGGCAACATCTCTTCCGTCACCGTCTCTATAGTATCCCGTATTCGTGTCTGAAGAGTCTGCATATCAGGAACTGGTGAATTAAACACTGTGTCCTTAACGTAACCCCATAAAAGAAGTCAAGAGGGGTTATGTCCGGCGAACGAGGTGGCCATGATATGGGACCGTCTCCACGAATCAGACAAGACAAAGAAATGGATCATGGATCGGCAAGGATCATAAACACAATGCTTACCCGGCATGTTTTCAACGCAGGATCTGATCTGTTTGCCCGCAATATGGCAGCGTAGCGTGATTTCGCGCAATGAATTGTGGGGTGACGTTGTTCTATGAAGATCATCCATTTGCCCATTGCTGTAGTGAGAGATTGCGACATTCAATTGTTTGTTTGCACTGACGTGTCTAGTCTCGATTAGCCTGTTAGTAGATAATGTGGACTTGAAACGATATTTATACGAGGAACAATTTTTTAACTTTGATAATTAAAAAAGCATAACTACTGAACGCGGAAAAAACAACTGGGCAATAAAGCATTGTTTCTCCCTGGATGAAACTGCATTTCATTTTTCATGTTGTTTTTTCGGTTTCAAGCTAGAATAAACAAGAACAAAGGGGAGGAAAATCCGCCCATGAACCCGAATCGGGTTAACAACATTCATAATCCGAAGGGAATTTCACGGTGGGGAAGCATAAAATGGCAGGTTCAGTTAACGTAGGATGTAAACAGATTATAAAAGCTTCACTTATCAAAAGGTCTCTCAAGGGCGAAGGCTGGCGTTCTGTAATTAGCCATGTGGGCCCCATATCGTTATATCGTTTTCATTTCACCATAGCAGCGGTATTGATGGGATGGGGAAATTTCGTATGATTGTATATTATTAAGAGCGAAACAGAAATCAACTGTGTAATATAAGTTGTATATGTGCAGGATTATTTAGACCTATGTTCTGGGAAACTAACTTGTTTGTATTTATCGTTGTTGAGTGTTCGACTCACTTCATCATCTTGGCAGTTATAGGCACGTTTGTTCTATTCCTTTAATTCGTGTAATCATTATTCATTGTCATCGTTGCGATTAACGCACAGGCCCTGGCGTAAGCAAAGTTTTGTTTCGGAGAGGGCTGCAATTGTAAGGGCGGATATTTAATAACTGCGTTCTAGGTCGGGGAGCATACAGTATAAAATAATTGGCGTTTGTTCGTTTTAAAAGTTGTGCAAAGGCAAAGCTGATAATAGCGGCTCATTCTAAGAGGAGTTTGCTTTTACATTGCTGGCTTTTCTCGAGTTTTCTGCTTTTACATTTTAAAATTTTTATTTTCTGAAAATTTCTCGAGGGGCTGCTGCCCCATCAGCCCCCCTCTGCGTACGCCAATGCGCACAGGCATAATAAACTGACGCTCAACTCATTTCACCTATTTAGGTTTACTGTTACGATGAAGATCAGGTCAATATTTAAAACAATATGGTCTTAAAGTTATGTCAGATATCTATGCCGGCAATCTCTGGAGCAAGGCCGCGCAAGAAGGAGAGAGAGCGAGTGGGACGACGCTTTGCCATCGACTGATGTTTGAGTTCTAGCATATATTTAAATGACGACACTATAGATGATTTACAAGGATATCAAAACATTAATGCGATTTTTCTTACAACATTTGGAAATCTGCATACACCGGATATTTCATGGATATCCATAATGGATATCGCATTGATGTCCAATGGATATCCATAGTATAAATTGATCATATTACTTGGAGATTTGTACTGTATGGGAACCCTCTAAATCCGAGCGCCGTGATAAACTGATGACGTAGAATATAGTTTCGGGTGAAAAGTTGCTCCAGACATTTGAATATCGTAGTAAAACCGCAGCAGGCCTCACTCCATCGTTCACCCCTTACGTCCAATAACTGGTCAATATTCCCCACTTACCTTTCCACGAGTGACTTGAATATCGAACGGGAAAAGTTTCAATCTAAGTCAAGTTCCTCCATTTTTCCTCCTCCCAATAAATCCCTGTGAAAGAACGTGACTGGCCTCGAGACACGGTGCGCCTTTTGTCGTGCTTTACCCGAACAGAACAGAATCATTGACCTCTCTCTCTGCGGAAATTCAAGAATGTAAGGTGACACTGCAACGGAGCCTTCTAATCGCATTGTTTTAGACATTCATTTAGCAACTGGTATATATGCACCAATCACAGCCAATGAAGTAACCTTATGAACTTGAGCGGACCAATCTGGATGCTTGGTTTACATTCGGTCATGTTTTCTGCTAATAGATGGCAGATTGAGAAACCGTGTGTAAGATTATTGAACGCAAGAGAGTATGAGTGACTAATCTGTTGATTTACACGAGTAAAAACATAGTTATTAAATTCTAACAAAAATGGAGTTTCTGATTAATTGGGAATCCTCAACTTAAGCAACACGAAAGCTGCTTTGGCCAGATAATTAGAGTAAATTATTAATATGCAAAAATCTATATCTGTATTCTGCAGTAGATTCTTTACAAGAATTTTGTTACAAAGAGATCTTATCCTTACAATATCTACGTAGACTATTTTACAATTTCCACAAAATGAAGTATTAAATAAAGTCTGTGGCATTCCTAAATCCGAAGGATTAATACCGCAGGAACATAAGTTTCGACAATCCCTCCCAATTGTGGGCAAGATCAATTCACTCTTAATATCGTTCACATCTACGTATCTTGGTCTTAGAGGAAATGGTCTAAATATGGACCCCCCTTTTTATGTTGTCACTTTCGGAGGAAAGAATTAATATATAAAGCACCTGCCTCATTTAAAATGCATATCTATGAAATGTATACTTAAATGTAATAGCATGCTAAAGAATAGAAGGCCTCCATTTTTTTTTAAAAAAAAAAAACAAATCCAAAAAATGGTAAAATAATGTATTTCAAAATTGTGGTCTAAATATGGGCTACTAGTGGCAATATCACGAAAAGCAATTACAATTTTAAAAAACAGTCATTTATGGCTAAAACATTATAAAATTCATATTTTTGAATAATCTGTTGTTTTGAAAATCACGCGGAATGGGAATAATCGAAATTAAGAAAAACATCCAAATATTTGTTGAAAAGGTGGTCTCAACATTAGACCTCACGCCATAGCCCATATTTAGACCATCACGCTATTTTTCTTCTTCTATTTATTCTCGCTCTCTGTGGTAAACAAATCAAGGCATTATAAAAGCACAGATTTGTTTTATGTACCGCTAATATCATAACCTATACAAAGCAGATGAGAATTCAGGAAACGCTGAGTTAAAACATACCTGCAAAAAGTTTTCGGAGGTCGCAATTCTATAACAGCGTCCAAGGCCGAAACTAGCCACCACTTTCTCTTGCTTGGCACCGCAACCTTTGTCCTTGACAGATAACCAGTTCCAATAGCTTCTGCCAGGCTGCAGCACCCGGGAGCGCTGATAACTCCAAAACCCATATTTAAACCTTCCCCTATATTTAGACTTTCTCCTCTACCATTTTATCTTCGCCTTCTTGCAGTTCTCTTACCATTAGGCTTCCCAACAAGGATCCTGTGAACATTTCTGTCCTCTATGACCAACGAAGTCTTTTTTATTTAAATAATCTAATGGTATCAAGGGATGAATACGGATTGTGCAATAGTGGAGCGTTATAGTGTGATTGGTCCCCTACACCAATCAATATCAAATAAACACTAACTATCTATGCATTTAATTATTCAGCCGATAAGTTAGACTGAAAACCAAACTCAAACAACGAAACACGGCTTCCTTTGTTGTTTACTTAGGTTCAGTTTTATAACAATTACAAAAAAATGTAATCTTCTATATACCTAGTCTTACCATAAATACTGTCCCAAAGTTGTAAGTAAATAGACACAAAATGGTGATAGATATTGTAATATCAGAATAACATGAGGTGCATGGATGCATTAAGAACCAAAATCACAAATAATTATTCGAAATGGCCACCTTTAGCACTGACAAACTTCTGAAGTCTTCGTGGCCACGCATCAATGGAATTACGCAACACATCAAGTGGAAACTCCGCAGCTGCCTTCTGAAGAGACCGCTTTAAACTGTCAATATTGGGATGTCTCTTCTTGCAAGCAATCTCCTGAAGCTTGGACCACAATTTGTAGTCCAAAGGGTTTAAGTCTGGACTGGCAGAGGGACAATCTGACGTGGATATGAAGTCAGGAACATTTGCCTCCAACCACTGCTAGGTGGTGCGTGCTTTGTGTGCTGGGGCTGAGTCCTGCTGGAAGCTCCAGTTCTCTCCATGGAAGATGGTGTCGGTAAGATTCTTGCATAGTTTCTCAAGCACTGTCTTCTGGTACACTTTGGCTGATGTTTTTACCCCTTTTTCACAGAAATGGAGCGTGCCCTCATAGCAAATGTTCCAAACTTCATTTCCACTTCACATTGGCCTTCTGCAAGTCCGGACCTATACCTTTTGTACTACAAATTGTGGTCCAAGCTTCAGGAGATGGCTTGGAAGAAGAGACATCCCAATATTGAAAGTTTAAAGCGGTCGATCTCTTCTGAAGGCAGTTGCTCATTTTCCAGTCGATGTGTTGCGTAATTCAATTGATGCGTGGCCACGAAGACTTCAGAAGTTTGTCAGTGCTAAAGGTGGCCATTTCGAATAAATATTTGTGATTTTGGTTCATAATGCATCCATGCACCTCATGTTATTCTGATATTACAATATCTCTCACCATTTTGTGTCTATTTACTTACAACTTTGGGACAGTATTTATGGTAAGACTAGGTATATAAAAATGGCTGTATGTGTGTGCGTATATATGTATGTTTGTTCCGGTATAACTCTCGAACGTCTGGAGCAATTTCAACCAAACTTGGTACACATATGACTTACAATCTGGAAAGAAATATTGTGGGGGTGAGACACCCCTGGCACACCTAAGGGGGGGGGAAGAAGGGGTGTAAAATTAATCGAAAACGACCGATATTAGTGTGTAATCCATAGCTTTTGGGGTCGCTAAGATCAACAGTGACACTTCCAATGCCGTTCAATTTATTTATTCTTGCTCCTGGAGGTGAAATCAATCAAATTTTGAGTTAAATTAATGTTATAGTGAATCTTTATATACAATTAATTACAGCGTACACTATAGTTAGAATTCATTATTTTCCTGTCTAATAGAAGCTTTGGATAAATAAATACCCGGGCAACGCCGGACAATCAGCTAGTCATTAATAATAAAGAAAAACAAGAATAAATTCACTGTCACTCTCGTGAGTGTCACAAACATTTATTTTATAATTGACTAAATCTGAAGAAAATATATTATTTTTGCATGAAGTCTTCTTTTATTGTTTATACAGGTGCAGTAATTACAATACAATTAGGGCCTCGCCGACGGCGCAGTGGTAGCGTCGTCGCCTTGTAATCAAGGGATCCCGGGTTCGATACCAGGGCACTTGGCACAGTGGTTCGGATCCCACTTTAAACTGTAGGTTCAGTCCCGATTAGCCTTGCTGTGCATAAAGTGGACTTAAAACTCCAAATCAATAACAATAATATAATTAAACCGCTTGCTTTGTTATTTATATAGGTTGTTTATAATAATTTAAAAAATAGCATCCTTAATAAAAAAGAAGAAAAAATTGTAAATGTCACTTGCATGGGTATCATGTAGGAACATCCCCACCCCTCATTGGAATGTATTAGACCCGCCGAGTAAATTTTGCCTCTTAACATTATGTACAGTCATGGAAGAAAGTACTTCCCTCATAGAACATGTCTTATGGGGGGAGTATTTCTTTTCAGGACTGTACGTTACTTTTATGATTATATGAACGATAGTATTACAGAAACATTGGAAACAGCCTAGAGGACAATGTAATTGGTTTTTAAGTTTGAATAGAAATGTATTGAGTTCAAAAATCAAAAAAACAAGAGGTGGTGTGTCCGGCTCTCCTCTCCCTCGGGTAAGCTAGGGTTATGCAATGGATGGATTGGGACCATAATACGTTTTGACTAAACCATGTCTTCAATGAGAGGATTGTAACTCTGAAAGGCACTTTATGTCAGAACATAACGGATAGCCATAGCGTGACTTGCGCTAGTAATCCAACCATAATACTGGTTCTAAAATATAATTTCCTTCCTCTTGTGCAAGGTGGAAGGAAGGAAATTCTAAACACACGGGAATTTGCAGGAACCGCTTGGAAATACTGTATTATTTGTCCTCTCCATTGCATACCAAGTGTTCATTTATTGATTACATCTGCCAGGCAAAGTTTACATTCCCATCTCCTCGAACTTCGCAGCGGACATTATAAATTAGTCACGAGCATTTGTTTCGAATTTGTCATGTACGACATTTGGCTCTGATGTATGGCACAAGCTTGGCACGGCTAGGGAGATATATATCTTTGCCAGTTGTCATGTTCTGAGGATGGATATCCAGATCTGTCTATTCTGTATCCATTAGGGAGAAATTTAAGTATGAAATATTTGTCTCGGTCGGCATTTTCTACAGGGATTGCTGTGAAAAGCTGTGCAGAATTAACGGGAAAAGCAATTAAAGTGGGAAATGATTTCTTCTCTGTTATTTCTTGCCTTGTTATGTTCTAATTTCGTGAAATGATGCTAGGACGTGTATTTTATGGAACACTTCTCCTTCACTGGACTATTAGCTACGATAAATGGGAATTATACTAGGCCCCGTCCATTTCTCTGCACTCGCGCGTCTAGTTGGCTACACGGTGCAGCACCGACTCAGGGGTGCCCCCCCCAAGCCCAATGGCGCATCCCGCCAAAATCATGTCAGGCGTCCCCCCTCAAATCATATCGTAATCCCCACAGAGTACAGGGTGTTCCAAAATGAATATCGGGGTTTTAATTAAGTTTATATTCTATTACATATACAATACAGAAATGAAACATACCTTAAAAGGAAGGTTAACTCAAACAGTTTTTTGTCACAAGTTACAAGTGTTCAATGTGGGATCCCCTTGTGACACGGCACACATCTAGTCTGTAGGCAATTTCTTCCCACACTGAAGCTAGCATGTCTGGTGTAACAGACTCCACAGCTGCATCAATCCTGCGCCGCAATTCAGGGAGGTCGGCAGGTAGCGGTGGCACGTATACATTATCCTTTACATACCCCTACAAAAAGAAATCGCAAGGGGTGAGGTCAGGAGATCTTGGGGACCATTGCAGAAGAGCCACGTCATCCTCACAATGACGACCGATCCATCGTTGGGGAAAAACAGCATTCGACCAATTCCGTACTTCACCTTCTACTTTCGTTCGCTTGCTCCAGAGAATCCCGCGGTAAAGGTAAAAACTGATGAGGTAACATAAGCAAATAAAAACCATGTTCAGGTCGGGACTTAAACCTATTACCATCTGAAAGTAATACAATGAGAGTTTTGCGATTCGTAGTTACGTATTGCATTTATTTATTTTATTTTACTTCCATTTTCTGTCACTTTTGGCTAATCGTGATTATGAAATTGATGAAGATATCCAACTCCAGGCCTGGATTCTAAGCCGCGACCCCTGTTGTCGTACCGATGTAATTCGGAGGGCGGTGTAATTCGAATATGAAAGAAGCGAACAGAAAAAACTGATTTTGCATGATTTTTTTTAGTACTATTATTTGAGAAAACCTGTTTGAGAGCTTGAACCCCCAGAACCTCCTCCTGGGCACGCCCTTACTTAAAACCTGTCAACCTCAAAATTCTAATCCTAAGATATAACATTCTGTGGATTTTCCATCAATTCATTATTCATCCACAGAGAGAAAATAACTAACATGTATTTTAATATCATTAATACATTTTTATTATCATCTGCATGAACTTTAATATAGTGATATATTCTGTGCTTTAAAAGAAACATGTAATGTTGATTCCCGCTGATATATTTTGAAATCAATATTTAATGTGTGTGAATATGTATGAGCCAATAAGAATAATTTCGTGTTTGGATTGATATGTCGTCGTGGTATCCAGGGTAATGTTTTTGGGGGAGGGAGTCAAATTGAGATATATATGTATATATAGGGTGTCTGACTGTCATGCGGGAGCCCCTTGTTTGATTTCCGGAGTGGGTGATCTAATATCGGAATTCTCCTGTTTTGCCCCTGCATTAAGTGACTCCCGGGTTCACTGAGCCTGAAATAAATGAATCCCCTGGGAGGTAAAGGTTGCAGGAGCGGTGCTGATCACACCACCTACAAATGACCGTGATCGAGAATTTGTGGAGGCCTACCCTCACATCCCCTAAATATGTATTCATGGCACGGTGTTATACGCGATGGGAACTTTACCCATATGAGTTATATCTTCATTTACGTATTGCAAGCTCTAAAAGGACAATAACTAAAAAGTGAAGCCGTTTGTAGGCCACAAAGTTTTCAAAAAATGATTAGGGTTTTTAAAATATTAAGATTTCGGAGAATTTCTTGGAGGCATGTGAAAGTTTCGGAGGGGCAAGTGCCCTCCAGCCCCCCCCCCCCCACCTTAACGCCGTTCCTGATTGTATTCATTTTAGACACTGAATTGCTTTATGAAATGCAGATAGCTTTCGGCACGAATGCCTGCCTAACAATGTTCTGATTGTACCTAGCAGCTGCTTCCTACGGCCCTTAACGAACAAAGAGTGTGCCGACAGCAACGTAGCATACAAAGCTATCTCCGAAAGCTCTCGAAACTTGTTCTCATGCTTGGAATTCCATTCAGACACGCGCTTTAACAAGTTTTGGCCTCCCTTTGGAACGTTTCTCTTATCTTCCTCCTGTCTTTCTTTTTGTTCCTTTGATGCGTCCTTTTCATTTGAACTAGCTCGGAAGGATGTTTTCAGGCTTACCTGACAAATTAAAGTATCTTGTTACTTGTATGTTTGTGCAGTGACTGCTGTATATCTTGCTTACTGTATATTTTCAGACAAGCGTTTATTAATGAATGCGAGACAGGCTTTTTCAACTCGAGGCAAGCCGAACTTCGAGACAAAGTGGTTGGCACAGCTCGTTAAACGCAAGAAGTTCCAGGTTCGAAACCCGGCCTGGGGATGTGTGTTCTTTGTGAGTGGCTTTTCATCAATCATCCCCATCTTAGCGGTTAGCCATGAGTTGCAAAAAAGCGAAGTAAACAGAACCAAATCAATCAAGTCAGGACAAGACTGATTCACTGCCAAGACTCGTCTCTTCTCTAACTAACAACTCCGCCACTGAGGCTAGAAATACTTCTCCATTGGCTGTTTTATCTGGTGTCGTGTCGTTTGCGCCGAGACATTTGCGCCAAGGCTTCTTATCTGTTCATTTCCGCCGTGACATATGTCAAGATCATCCTTGTCTGATTTTCCCACAATCCTGAGTGTCATCACCGCCGCGCGCACGTGTGTTTATGGGCACATAGTGCATAGTGAATAACCGTATGTTTATGACGTTGCACTGCTGTGTTTACACTGAAATCCTATCCACAGCTGTGTTTACCTATCCACAGAGTCAAATATGACTTTTCTTTTCTTATTTCAAAAGACGTTACACAGGATTACTTGTATCAATTTTATTCAACAACACAAAATACATAAATCAGCATCAGCCTATTAACTATTAATCATTTATCGTTAAACGTAAAATAACATTATAAATACAGTGTTATTTTTTGCAAACATTATATAAGTAATAGCTACGTATATATAAACAAAATATTTCGATACACTTGCACAAGAACAGTACAAACGTTATTTGAATTCTTGTAGGTATGCAAATGCTCAAAGATCGCCTGAGCTTCTGTACTTCGAAAGAACACACTCAACACATTTGTCCATTTCGATGTATTGATATTTCCATATTCTCAGCCATGTTGTCGTCTCTTACAAATCTCAGTTTTACAGACGTAAATACTAATTTCCCAATGTAGATCCTTCATATATACACTTTCATCTTACATTAATTTACCAATCACCTTCCTTTTCAATCGAAGATGAACACAGCTGCAGCTGTGCAACGTCATAAACATACGTGCGCGCGGCGGTAATGACACTCCGGATTGTGGGAAACCCCACCAAGGAAGGTCTTGACATATGTCACGGCGGAAATGAACCGATAAGAAGCCTTGGCGCAAGCGACACGGACTCGTTTTATCTACTTTACTTGACATGGGTCTCCCTGATGACGCAGTGTTAGCGTCGTCGCCGTGTAGTCAAGAGGCCCCTGGTTCGATACCCGGTGGAATCACATAGTGGTTCGGATCTCACTTTAAACTGTAGGTCCAGTCCCGATTAGCCTTTCTGTGCATAAAGTAGATTTGAATCAACAAATCAATCAATAGTATCTCTACTGGTACTACTGCCTATTTTCGCCACCAGTGTTAACAATTGTCGCATTTCTATCGGGACCAATTATTGGCACTTTACTGCAGAAACTCCCTTCACGATTTTCATTTATCCTTATTAGTATAATGATATAATGATGAGGAATACATATAATTTGTGTCTAGATATACTAACAAGTGGCCATAAATGTGATTGGTTTTCGTGACAGTTAGTACTCTGTGCACTTTGCACATGGAACATGTATACGCATAACTATTAAGTTTTATTAAAAACTTTTGAGCAAATCATAGTTGTTTTTTTTATTAATGAACTCCTTGCCATGGTCGTCGACAGAAATTTTTGTGAATGGAAGGGGGTCAGGCAATCTGTAGTAGAAATAATATAGATTTGAACCGTTTGATTAAATTGTCGCTTTAATTCCACTTTATGCACAGAATGGCTAACCGGGACCGGATCTACAGTTTAAAATGAGATGCGAACCACTAAATGCCTCCACCGGAAACCGAAGCCCAGACCTCTTGATTACATGTTGATGACGCGGCCACAACGCCATCTGCGATAACGATCATCATGTTTGTGATTAGTACACAACATCTATTACAGAAGGTTGTTTCACGTTGATGGTAACGATTTGGATCACCAAGGAGCAGCACGTAGGCATAGCACAGAGCATCCAAAGCCAGTAGGACGAAAGTACTGTGTGTTGACTTGCAAAAACGATGGTTGGTGTGTGAGTGAGTGTTTATATGGCACCAAAAATTCCAGTCTTTTGGGAGGGGTACATCTGTGCCCTTTCCGACGTTGGTTATAGTTATAGCCAGATAATTAAACAGTGCCACATGAAAGCATTCCATGTGTCAAAGAAGGGCATCAATGCAGTGTTGAATCGCCATAGAGCTTGCTTGCACTGTACCTGTTGCTGGAACCAGTGAAAGTGGGCCTCGGACATATCGGAAGCCCAAGCGTTCCTCCGATGTTGTGCGGAAAGTGAGATCCTTGGTGCGATGTGAAAACCCTGCAACGCAAGGAGTGATTGTACAGGCAACTGTAAATCGCATCATAGCCCAAGATTTACAACTTGTGCGGAAGCACAAGGCTCAAGTTCATAAGTTGCGTGCCTCACATGTCCAGGAGAGGAAGACCAACAGTCGGAAGCTCTACGAACGACATCTGGCAGGGGACCGCTGGAAGTATGTGGTGTCCGTGGATGAAGCATGGGTGTATCTGTCGGGATGTGGTAAAAAAAGGGCCATCTACTATCGTCCACTTGATGCAAGAGGTCGATCTGAGTGGGTACGTGAATGTGCTGAAAGTTTTCCACGCGGGTTCATGGTTGTTGGTGGTTACTGCCATAACGGCAAACTTCCACTGCGCAGAGTGTAGAAAAAGTCTAAAATAAATGCACCCCATTACCAGACGAATATTTTGGAGCCACTTTACAGACATGATATTCCTTCTCTCTATGGCAGCGACACATCTCGTGTTGTCATCCACCAGGACAAGGCTTCCAGTCATACGGCAAAGTCCACGCAGGCATACATGGATCGCATGGCACGTGAAACGGGCATTCATGCAATCCCCTTTACAGACATCTCTGTGAAATCCCCCGATGCCTCTTCCATGGATTTTTGTGGGTTTCCGTTGTTGAAACGATACTTGGGAAGCAGACGGCCCCGCACAATTGAGGGTCTTTGGAAGGCTTGTCAGGAGGAATATGATCGTTTGAACCAATGTGTTCTTCAACGCAGTCTCCTCCAATGGAAACTCCGCTGCAGGGCATTGCTGCAAGACAGGGGTATCACGTGGAGCACCACCGCTCGTGGCGTCATGGTTTTTCTTAAGGTGAATTGTTTTCTAACTTTGTTACCATGGACATGAAACGACCTTCTGTAAATACTAATAAAAAATATACCAATTTTATTCCAAATTTATTAATATTAGTATTATCATTGGGGTGACTTTTCTACTTGATCCACAAGATGAGCGAATGTCCAGCACAACCGACTTCATTATCTTTTTACATTTCCTACAGTTCGTGCACTGAAATGTACAGTTATGCGTTCTTATCATTTACACACTTCGTTCAAGAGAAAGCTTTAAAAGTTAGATGGATATTTTACTCACACACTGTCTGTTGTTTGCCTTTCATGTAACGTTCTAAGTTTTGGAAGGAAAGTGTGGAACCATATATTCTTAGTATAAAAAGGTAAAGTATGAAAAATATAATCTGGTTACTGCGGATCCTTTCTCAGGACGTAACCCTTTCTTTTTCATAACCCAATGTTTTCGATCTAATGCCTCTTTTTCTTTTATTATTCTGTTCGAATACTAACTAACTGAACTTTATTTCTGTCATTTACAATAAAAAATAGCAAAGTTCATGCAACTTTGTGTGAATAAAACGAAATTCCAGGGGGCGTCCGTACCTGTTCGATCCCCTCTCACGACGCCCATGCTTACCTGAAAACGTAACCGAGGCACAGTTTATCGTTTCACAAAGTAACTACTTACAGTTACTCGAGAAAGTAACTGTTATTTGAAACTCGTTACTTTCAAACCGTGCCTGAATTTGCTTCGTTGAGAGCAAATTTCTACCAACAAACCTGCACACACACACACCTATAAATTTTGGTCAGTTTGAACATTTTCAATCACTGCTTAGATTAGATTATTGGGGAGCTTAGAGATAACTGCATCAAATGTAGATCATTTTAGCTGGAATTGTATTAGCAGTTGGATATTCCGAAGGATGTTTAGCTATTGGCACACTTTAAAGCATAACTAACATAATTTTGGAATATGCACGTCGCGCGTTTGATACACAGAAAATATATATTTATCAATGAATTTCTTTGCACAGACACAGCGATAAATCTTTCTACACTGTTGGTATCCAAGCACCGGTGATACGCTGGAATTTGTGCATTAGAGTAGAGGTGGATAACATGAGAAATGAAAGTATTTGCTATTCGTCCAAATGTGTTCCGTTATTCTGAAAAATCAAAACTCCAGGCTTGATTGAATGCCTCATAATATCATTTATTTGAAGAAATGTACAGAAAATAGAATGCAACATGTTCTTGTCATTTACGTATTATTCTAATAAATTAAATTTCATGATGCGAAATTTCCATGCTTTCTACACTAATAGAGAAGACAGATTCAAGTTTGCAATAATCAATCATGTCTCACCATCAATCACAATCTATAATGTCATTGAGGACAGATTGAACTAGTCTCTGGTTCAAACCGTGGGCGGTTATGAATCACGTCCTGAACAAGTGTTTTCTATGGATATAATTGTGACTAAGAGAGTCTGGCTTCATCTCTCCCATTTGGACTTATCAATTCTTCTTTCCTGACATCATATCAGGCCTTCCCGCTGGCGCAGTGGTAGCGTTGTCGCCTTGTAATCAAGGGGTTCCGGGTTCGATTCTCGGTGGAGGAACATAGTGGTTCCGATCCCACTATAAACTGTAGGTCCAGTCCCGATTAGCCTTAATGTGCATAAAGTAAACTTGAAACACCAAATCAATACAATCCAATTCTTTCCTGACATCATATCAAAGTAAACATTTCAATCCTTAGTGGAAAATTAAAAGTTAAAAATGCCAGGGAAAGAGCCTATCCTGTAGTTAGGCGGGAGAATGTCCCTCTCCTCACATGCACCTTCCTGACATTGCATTTCTTTTCATCTTCTAGATTATCTTCCGAAGCATTCCTTAATTTTATTGTCAGAAAAGGCAATAAAAGTAAGGTTCGCAGTCCACAAATACAGAACAAAGAATTACTGAAATTCATATAATCTTAGGTGGCATTTCAAAGTGATAACAATTGTGGAGGGGTGGTGCTTCCCCGGGACGTAATCCTTTTCTTTTTCAAAACATTGAAATAAATCACCATCACTTCTGTAAAATTAATACGAATACGTGTGCGTAATTTTATACTAATCGCAGACTGGATTTACAGTTTAAAGTGAGATCGGAACCACTAGGTGTCTCCACCAGGTATCGAAACAGAAATAACGCTGTTACTGCTACACCAAACTAAGAAGCAACTTTTAACTGACACGCACACGCTTCTGGGAAAATTATTACCTCACTGTAAATGTCGAAGAGTTTGAGAGCAGCCATAATTTGAACATATTTGACCGGTTTGAATTACATTTCGATCCTTCCATTCAACATGCAGCGTGGATTGGAATCAAAGTCACCAAAACAAGAAGAAACAGATTTTCAGATATATTTACCCTAGGTCAATGTTCTGTCCTAATAAAACTCACACTTCTCAAAATTGAAATGATTAGGGAAACGGAGGAATCAAATTGAGAAATTATATCACCATTATTATAGAATGAGATGGGCGAAAATGTTAAAAGAGCCACTAACTTCACTATTCCCTCTCATGTTTTTTTCCCCACCCCTATACAGGTTCTTTGTTCTTGTTATCACTTCAGTAATCAATGCACTTTAATTAAAAAAAAAGGCGTCTAGAGTTTCGAACTCGGCATTACTCGAGAATACTTACCCTCTATTTCGATAATTCTCATTTAGTCTCAATCGCAAACTAACCCTAAAACGCCCTAAATGCAGTTAGTATCGGCGCGGTATTTAATATGATAGTTAGCATGCACATATCCCCTTGCCGAAATGTGCAGATATAATGTGCAATGCATCTGAAACATTTTCTCATTTCTTTCCCGCACCTTCAAAGTTGGGGCTTGTGAGCTCCGCGTAGCGCGATGCCAGTTGTGACGTAGCAGGCAGTTAGAAACCATCTGACTTGGCTCGTCCCCAGCTACAGCCTCGCAGCCACAGTTGTCTGGAAGGAGAAGCTTCCCTCCCCGTCGTCCGGGAATTAGAATGGTTCCCACTGTACGTGTGAATTCTTGTGCCATAACTTTGGATGTAACCTTTCGCATACATTATACTTTAGGCTATGCGAGTGATAACCATCCGAAAGAAGTCAATTGGCTACTATCCTGGTCAATGAACTGATGTCAACTGCTTATGGGCCACCCTGTAGATATTCGTGACTCGTTGCTAGCCTAATGAAATAATGAGTACAAAACGACAGAGAAGAGCTATAATTGAGCCTTTATTATGAAACAAAATTCATGGATAGAGAGAGAGAGATTGAGAGAGAGAGAGAGAGAGAGAGAGAACAATGGAGTCTAATTTCGAAACAAAAACCATGGCAACCTCGTTATTAAACAATGGCTACAAATAATACAATTGTTTCAATAGATGCGTGCATGGCAGAGGTTTATTACAAAAGAATACATTGAATAATACATTTCCAGGAAAACTCATGAAAGGACAATATCTTTATGATTACATAACAATAATCGAGTCTCTATTTCAAGCAACGATTAATGGATATAGAAGAGGGATAATCGGGTCTTTATTTCGAGCAACGATTTTATCCTGTCCGGAAATTGAGTGGGCAGAGCGAAGCAGTAAGTGCTACTGCGAGTGCTGGTTGGTTAAGTGCAGTCTCTTTCCCCCACTTCACGCAATACCGTTCCCCCGCAAGTGCTCATTGGTGGAGCCGTCTCTCTGTCACTACTTGCGCAGAGACTTATTTTCGTTCGGCTACTCCAGAGATAGATGATAGAGATAGATGATATATATATATATATATATATGTAGATATATATTAAGTAAATCAAAAACTAAAGGCAATTTTGTGTCTTCGAAGGAATAAACGAAGACTGGGTGTGTTTGACGTCACCACGTGTATACTTGGAGTGACGTGGAAGTAGGAGTATCATTCACTGCCCTATTCAGTCGAGTGTGACCATTAACTTCTCTATCTGAAAGCCTGATGGCTTGCTTCATGCACGTGACTAAGCGTCATCAACTGGAGGCGAGATAGCCGCCATGTTTGATTTGCTTCTTCGAAATCAATGTGGGACCTTTTTAGTGAATATGGAATTGTAATGCAAATTTAAGAACTGTAATCTAGTTTACATGACGTATAAATATGCTTAAATGTGCAAGAGGTATGTTGTATAAGTGTTGTGTGCTCAATTGCAGAGGCAATTATGATGAAAAAGGTAAGAGTAACGTTCACATTTCTTCAAGAAGTTGCTGAAAATGAGAAATGTTTAGGGCAAGTCCATGTGATTTGGTTCCTACGAAAAGATACAAGTTAAGTAACAAAGGTTTTATACTCATAAATAAGTAAGAGTAATAGTTCATCAAGTAAACATTTCATGTGTCCGGAATGGGCATCTAATATACCTACTCTTAAATGTGGTCATGTTTTATCTCTTGTCAACAATTTTTTTTAGAAATATCAAATAATTTACCCTGAATTACAAACATTGGTTAACGTTAAGATTATTGCTTATGATTGCAAATTAATTTGTTTTAAGATTTAGTCAACGTTTAAAATATTAGCTACGTTCGTGTCTACCAAAGCAGTTTGTTGCTGCACATTTTATGCAAGCATTCGATAAAATATTCATATTATTTACACAAATTTTCAGTTTCAAAATATGCTTAATGTAAGAAAGCTATACAACGGGGCAAAGTTGATACATGTGTACATTTACATTCTTATTTTATCCCGCTTTATGCTTCTTTATGCTAATCGGAGGCTAATGGAAGATAGGGTAACTTCGGTGAATAACGCCAGGCGGGAAACAACGCCATTTCAAAGTTTCAACTCTGAAAGCATGGACGCATGTAAAGTTAAGGGGCGACTCACCGTTTTGCGATAAACAATGGTGCCTGGTAGCATTGCTGATAAGAACAGTTGCCATTGTCGAGCCTTCATTTAAGAGAAACACTTTGAACAGTGTAGATGTTTGAGTTGCGTTTCGAGAAAAAAGGGTCCACATTTTCATCGCGCCGACAAAGATGAGTGTTTTTCTATTGAAGGATTAGATTTTAAATGTTAACAATGTTGTACGTACACAATACGTTTATTACGTAAGAGAATGATGTGTGTACGGTTTTCATGGTCGGTGTCGTAAGTTTAGAACAGTTGGTTAAACTGCAATCTGTTGTTTCGGGAAATAACGCCATCATCGTGTCGGGGAATAACGCCACTCAATTTAAACTCAAATTTAAGGAAATGTTGATTTCGAAAATAGGTTTATTCTTGCTCAGTTACCTTTGAGGCGTACAGATATTTATTCTCGGTTAATTTCCTCTTTCAGATGGCGAGAAAATGTAGAAATATACAGGCCAAATGGTCAGTAGATGACTTTAGGCAAGCTATGGCAGCCGTCAAACAAGGAATGAAGATAGCATGTGCTGCACGTTTGTTCCAAATTCCTCGCAGAACTTTGAGGGACTGGATATCGCGAAAAGACAAAAAAAGACATGCTTTTTCTAATAACTTACTACAGTAATTATTTTTCCTAGTACAGTTTAGTAAAGAAAATGTAAATGTTTTATTTGTAATTAAGATAATGTGAATGTTTTACTTGTAATTAAGAACATGGCGTTATTACCCGACAGGTCTGGAAATAACGCCATTTTGCATTAACAGAGAATTTCGTATTTTATTGCTTTCCTTATAACAGTGCAATCAATATTTTATTATTACACAATAGAGGAAAGTTCATTCTCCTAAACATGTAAGTTTCATGTTCCTAACAATAAAAATGTATGAGTTATAGAACAAAATGACCAATTGGTGGCGTTATTCACCGAAGTTACCCTATGTTGTGCATTCAAATACAAGGGTGCGACGTGTAACAAGAACTTCGATCAAATATTCGTGTGTAAAACTATCCAGGAACATATTACTTATGTTTCAAATACAAATGTTTTCACACAGAAAGCATTTTGTTACCTGGCTATGTCAATATGAACTACAAATGTATTAAATTTTATAAAACTGTTTCATATGAACTGCTTTTTATTTTTTGTCTTTGTGAAGCTTCAATGTTCGTAACTTTGATTATTAAATCAGTGATAATGTTTATTGATAATTTATTAACATTCTTCACGATTTTATTAAAAGTGTAAAAACAGTGTAAAGAAATATTCCAAATGTTTATTTCCCAAGTGAACCCTAAGATCGAAATATTAATCTGCTTTTTTTAATTAAAATGTTGAAACTCGTAAGTTATTGTTACAGATCTTACTATCAACAATGAAAAGATTCAATTTGTTTATTATCTTCTGTTAATAAAGTCAATAGGATCGAAATTATAATGTGACAAATGATTTAGGTTTAGTCTTTATTCACAGATATGTAACACTGCCCTTGTACAAATTTCTTTCGCTTTTGCTGAAGGGTTATATAAATTAAGTTTTTGTATTGAGATTGTATAGCTACGCAGAATATCTACATATCTGGTTGATTAATTTTGGGTAAAGTTAAAGACAATTTAATTGATTAGGTAACTTGGAAAGTTTACGGTCAACCTAACATGAGGGGTTCTGATTTAATCAATTGATTTTACATACAAAAGTTCATACAAAAGCGGTTACGAGTTTTACTGTAGCTGACAAATATTCCCGATAATATTTTTCAAAGATATACAATGTTTAAATTTTTCTGCCAGGAAGTTTCTGTTTTCAACTCTTTCTTTGTGCTATAGTAGGAATTTTTGTGGTGACCATAGTTACTTCCTGAATGAAAATTTTGGTGTAAATATTCAATATTATACTTTTTTCTTCTAACTATATTCGTCTGGAGGGTAAATGCCAAAATTGAACTTCATAAAAGAAATAAATATAACTTAATTCTCTACGGTAAAATTACGACAAGGGGTTTCCAGCATTAAGACGATCGCCTCCAGATGATGACGTCTTGACTGAGCGCTGTGGCCTGAACCTCAAGATGGTCTTGGTGTGACACGTATGGACGCACCACTCCACGAATGCACCATCGAGGAACAGCGCGCCGTAGTGCGCTTTATGTGGTCGGAGGGAGTCAAACCGGTAGACATCCACCGTAGGTTGTTAGCGCAGTATGGAGCAAGCACCATGATTCAACGAAAGGTGTATGCGTGGGTGGACCACTTTAAAGCGGGACACACTAGTGTAACGGACGAAAGTCGAAGTGGACGCCCAGAAGAAAACGTCCAACGGGTGGATACCATTATCAGGGACGATCGAAAAATCACAATAACACAAGTGGCGGAACTCTTGGACATCAGTTTCGGATCAGCATATGCAATAGTGCATGATGAATTAGGGTACCATAAAGTTTTTGCGAGGTGGGTACCCAAGGAACTCACAGCTGCGCATCAGCAGCAGCGCTTCACAGGGGCTGCCCAGTTTCTCCAACGCTATGAAGCCGATCCCAGTATCTTGGAACGAATCGTGACAGGAGACGAAACGTGGGTTCAGCACTACGAACCAGAGACTAAGCGGCAAAGCATGGAATGGAAACATCCGTCGTCCCCTATAGGCAAGAAATTCAAACAACAGCCGTCCTGTAGGAAACTGATGCTAACGCTCTTTTGGGATGTGAAGTGTCTGATCCTGGCGGAGTTCCACCCACATAGTGAAACTGTGAATAGTGCAAGTTATTGTGCGGTCCTGCAAGAAAAACCAAAACCTGCAATTGGTCACAAGCGACGAGGACTGCTGTCTAAGGAGGTGCTCGTTCTCCACGATAATGCCAGGCCTCATACAGCAAGAGCAACAGTAGACACTTTGCACAGGCTTGGCTTTGAGTCGCTTCCCAATCCTCCGTACAGCCCTGATCTCGCGCCATCAGATTACCACATCTTCGGCCCTTTGAAGGAGGCGCTGCGTGGTCGTCGGTTCAGGTCAGATGACGAGGTTCAGCAGGCGGTGCAGACGTGGCTTCCTGAGCAACCAAAAACCTTCTTCGCGGACGGGATACAGAAGCTGATTGAACGATACCAAAAGTGCATTGCCGTGCAGGTGGCATATGTGGAAAAGTGATATGTGTAGTTCTTCTTCTTGTGTGGAAATAAAGATATTATGTGAACATTGCCTTACTTTTTGATTTACCTAATATACAGGGTGACTGGTAATTCGATGTATTCCCTGAAAGGGGTTAAAGTAGAGACAATTTGCAATAAATTTGACCATATGATACCCCGTCCGAAAATTAGTAGTTTTCGAGATAATCGAGTTTCAATTGTTTTTTTAAAAAATGACAATTTTCCACATAAAAAGATGAATTGAGAAAAAACTGCTCATTGTATGGAACTTATTTCAGCGTTTTCTGATAGCTAACAAATAAGTGGTTCGTTGAAAAAAAGTTTTTCCCAAATAACAATCGCATGTAAGTAACGGGTGGGTCTAAACTTACAAGTGATGATAAAAAAAGTGCACTCTTAGTTTACTTGGCAACGTATTAATAACAAAAATGGTATGACACGAAGCGTACAAATTACGTAAATTACTTCCTTGTGACATCTGCTATCCAACAAGATACAAATGTTGCTAACATACACATTTGTGTACAAGAAATAATACTTCATTCATCTTCATGTGAATGGAATCAATGAACAATACAATTAAAGTACTTTACACGTCTTGCTCAAAGTGGGCACCTCCGTTACGAATGCCGGCACGCAGGTTTTTACGGACATTTGTTCTCTTAACTCGTGATGTGATGGTGTCCTTGATGTGTTGACCAGCCGTTAAGATCGTCTTCCTGAGCTCTTCTTGCTTTTTTAACGGTGTCTTGTCATGTGGCTCCAAATGTAAAAGTCGCAAGGCGTCAATCGGGGGATCGAGCCGGCCAGGGAATCGGGCCGCCTCGGCCAATCCATTTATTTGGGTAATTTTCATCCAGCCACTGTCGCACGCCCAGGCATAAGTATGGATGGGCGTAATCAACAATCATTTGATCGAGCCATTTTTCTGCCCCAAATCTTAAACGGCATCACTTATGAACAGTTTTTGAGGAACGGGATGGCAATGTTGTTGGAGGATGTGCCTCTAGCTACAAGACGTGACATGATTTACCAGCATGATGGCTGCCCAGCTCGATCCCCCGATCGATTTGACGCCTTGCGACTTTTACATTTGGAGCCACATGAAAGACTTAGTTTACAAGACACCGGTAAACTCGCAAGAAGAGCTCAGGGAGAGGATCTTAACAGCTGGTCAACACATCAAGGACACCTTCACATCACGAGTTAAGAGAACAAATGTCCGTAAAAACTTGCGTGCCGGCATTCGTAACGGAGGTGCCCACTTTGAGCAAGACGTGTAAAGTACTTTAATTGTATTGTTCATTGATTCCATTCACATGAAGATGAATGAAGTATTATTTCTTGTACAAAAATGTGAATGTTAGCAACATTTGTACCTTGTTGGATAGCAGATGACACAAGGAAGTAATTTAAGTAATTTGTACGCTTCGTGTCATACCATTTTTGTTATTAATACGTTGCCAAGTAAACTAAGAGTGCATTTTTTTTATCATCACTTGTAAGTTTAGACCCACCCGTTACTTACATGCGATTGTTATTTGGGAAAAACTTTTTTTCAACGAACCACTTATTTGTTAGCTATCAGAAAACGCTGAAATAAGTTCCATACAATGAGCAGTTTTTTCTCAATTCATCTTTTTATGTGGAAAATTGTCATTTTTTAAAAAAACAATTGAAACTCGATTATCTCGAAAACTACTAATTTTCGGACGGGGTATCATATGGTCAAATTTATTGCAAATTGTCTCTACTTTAACCCCTTTCAGGGAATACATCTAATTACCAGTCACCCTGTATATATATATATATATATATATATATATATATATATATATATATTTATAGAATTGATAAAATCTAATCTTTATTTCGAACAACAATTATGGATGACTCTAGAGGGAGATCCAGTCTAGCATTTTTGAAACAATATTTCTAGATGGGTAGATAAGAACATGATGAAATATCCCTTAGGAGGAGAGAGCGATTAAGTCTGAAGAAAAAGGCGTTTTCAAGAGCCGTCAAGATTATATGTCGAGGGTTTCCTCCTCTCGTGAGCCCACTTCATCATCCCAAACAGAGATTTGTCTTCCTGTCTCCCGGTGCTTCCGTTGTCCAAGGGTCCTGATGTGGGCTCATCTCCTTGAACCTTTCGGACGGTCAGATGTGACGTCCGCTGACATAAACATTTATCACGCTTGTAACCCCTCGGGAGAGGTCCATTTAGCAGCGTAGATTGGCCCACTTTCCCTGCAAATGCTGCCAGTTGTTTCTGGGAAGAAAAGCTAAATTTACATGCGTAACATTGAAAAGAGTGAGATAAGTCTAGTTTATTCCAACGCTTATATTAATTGCTGCAATACTTGTATGTACGAGGGGTGTTGCAAAATTAACGGGAGTTGAGTTCTTAGGGTTGTATGTTCGGACAAGTTTCTGTTATCAGTACTAGTTGGACCCCGTCCCGTTGCACCAGTCATAATCGGGATGGGCAGATAGAAATAGAAAAAAGAGAGAGAGGGGGGAGAGGAATGGACAGAGATGAAAATAGAGAAATAGGGACACCTAGGATAAGGCCGGGATTTGTACCCGGAAAATCTGGCGTTGTATCGTGCTGTGATAACCACTAAGCCACGGAGATCGGTACAGAGGAAAGGGGAATAGGTGGAAATGCACAGAGATGGAAATAGAGAAACAGAGATACGGAGAATGAGGAAGAAATAGACGGATATTGACATAGATCGAGAAAGGGATAGAGATAAATAGACGGGGATGGAAATAGAGAAAGCTAGAGAAAGAGGGAAAGAGAGGAAGAGGAATAGAGATAGACGAAGATGGGAATAGATGAAACTAGTGAAAGAGAGATAGAGAGAGAAAGAGAGACACAGACAGAGAAAGAGATAGAACGAGCGACGCATTTGTATCGATGTAACCTCTACTAACTAAATACTTGTAGCTACATGTCAGTTCTTTCTAAGAAGCCATTCACTAAGATTATCGTCACATAATCGAGTTATTGCCGTTTCTATTTTTCAGCAAAATTAAAAACAAACATTTCCTAGCTTGCATTGCTTGAACCTAAAGGAGCGAAATGCACAATAATTAATCTCATCCTATTTACTCCGCGGATAGTTTGGAAATTAGTCCAAAGTCAATTTATGGTGGGGGAGAGAAATTCTTTTACACACAGCAGGTCCTTTTAAACCCCACTCATGTAATTATTGCAAACGGAACCTAAAGAATATCACGGGGAATATTCTTTACACATTTCAGACCTGTATTGCACATTACATTACAGGCATTTTACGGTTGGAACAGCCTGTTAAACTGCAATGCAGTAGAACCGAACGCAGCTGACTAGCCAAGCCCTTCTTAGTCTAAACGTCATTTGTGGTGTTACGGGTTTCTGGTTAACATATGATGCGCTTCTCATGTGATGACCGGGCTCTCAAATTGCTTGTGAGTAATATTCTGTAACTAAAATTGGGCTCATGTATCTCTGTAATTGGGATTCGTGTTCGAGCAGAGATGAACCACTCCTGTAGTATTTTACTGTAGGTTGAAGAACGTATAAAAGCAATTCATATATTAGTTATATCGATGCTTGTCTATCCTGGCGTATTCCTTGTATGTATTCCTGCCTTTAACAGTAGTATACCAGGTTGCATATACTCTTAGGGGTTCGATTTTTAAATTTATTTTACGTTAACTTACGACTTTCGGTTTCACTTGAAGTGTGTTTGTGATTGTCCCTTCATCGAATTCATCTTATCATCATTCATACTCATCTTCGCCATTAGCAAAAACTGACAGAAGCGAGAAATGAAATAAGCCATCCACCCAATCGTTCGTTAGAGAGAAGAGAGAGAGAGGAGAGAAGGAAGGAATGATATAAAGAAGGAAAGAAAGAAGAGAAGGAAAGGAGAGAAAGAGGAAGAAAGAGAGAGAAAGTTCCTTCTCCTCTCCTCTTTCTTCTCTTTTGCCCCTCTTTCTTCCTTCCTTGTTTCCTTCTTTCTTTCCTTCCTTTCCTTCTTTCTCTCTTCCTTTCTTTCATTCATAGAGAGAGAGAGAAAAAGAGAGTTTTTTTCTTTCCTTCATTGTTTTTTCTTTCTTTCACGTCTTTAGAGAGAGAAAGATAGAGATAGGCGCTCCCCCTCCCCCTTGAACTTTCCCTCTCTCCTTTCCTTCTTTTTTATTCTTTCTCTTCTTCTTTCTTCTCACACAGAGAGAGATAGAGAGGAAAGAGGGAAATATATTTTTCCCTATCTCTCTCTCTCTCTCTCCTTCATATCTCTCTCTCTCTTCCTTCCTCTTCATTTTCTCTCTTTCAAGGAAAGAAAGAAGGAGAGATGGAAGGAAAGAAAGAATGTTTTTTCTTTCCTTCTTTCATTTTTTCTTTCTTACAATCTCTCTCTCTCTCTCGTCCCATTTTTCTCCACTCCTCTTATCTCCTTTCCTGTCTTCGGTGATCTCTCTCTCTCTCTCTCTCTCTCTCTCTCTCTCTCTCTCTCTCTGTGTCTCTGTCTCTCTCTCTATGCGCTACGACGTCACGGGTTCGAATCTCTGCCTGGGCCTTCTTTGTGAGCGTCCCTTCATCAAATTCATCACTCATCCTGATCTTCGTGATTAGCCAAAAGTGGTAGAAATGCGAAGTAAAATAAGCCCAATCAATCAATCAATTATTCGTTACATTGTAACACCCCACATTTATTTACAACTGTGTTGTTTGTTCAGCCATGTACGCCGCTGTAAATATTTGTCCGAAACCAAATCCGATCTTGCTATATCCTTAATGTGCTTGGCCACCGAATCAGCTTCACTATATTGTACGAGGGCTATTTTTTTTTCAACCTCCGATGGCGCCGCGAGGTGGCCCGTGAAGCGCTAGGAAGCGGGGCGTCACGCAGCGTGATTGGCGTCTCCCCTGCCACTTCCACCACCACTGCCAAGGCCAACGCTTCAGTTGAAGCCAGTGTTGCCACATTAAGGGAAATTTCCCTTTTGTAGGGAAATTCAGACAGAAATTTTAGCCAATAGGGAAAAAGGGAATTTCGATGAAAAATACCACAATTGCAGGGAAATTTTAAAGTCATCTGACTGCATTACTACAGTTTATGTTAACTTGGAATTTCATATCCCCATTTTTTATGTTATTTATTTTTCTATTCCAACTTGTTTCTGCTCCTTTACGTTTATTGTACGTTGCTTTTATGCATCTTTGGATAAATAATAACAATGAGGATTAATGATTAAATAGATTCCTGACCAAGATTCAAACCTGTGACATCTGGTCAGGAAGTGATGGAACTGAAATGTGAAAATTTTTTAAAATATTTTTATTCTAACGAATAATTCTACAATCACCACTAATAATGCTGCTACTACTACTATCTATGCTACTACTACTAATTATTGTTTTTATTATATAATTTGCTTTGGTCCAAAAAAGGAAATTTTGCCCCTTGGAAAGGGAAATTGTGTCCTCATATTGTGGCAACACTGATTGAAACTGAACGACGGGAGCGTAGCGATGTCTGCTACAATCGACTCTTCCGCCAAGTGCGAGGTGTGTTACTGGTTGACTTTATGGAGCTGGTGACCACAATCAATGCGGCTACATACTGTGAGACATTGCGCAGACTACGCAGAGTCAGTCATCCAGAACAAAGGGAGGCATCTGCTTCATGGCAATGCCCGACAACATGTTGCTGCTTCAACCCACGGCCTTCTTCAACGATTCCACTGGGAAGTGTTTGTTCACCCTCACTACACCCCAGACTTGGCGACGAGTGACTTCCACCTATTCCCGGCGATGAAGAAGTGGTTGGGAGGGCGGCGCTTCGGGACGCCGTGCAGACCTGGGCCAACAGATAGGCGGCATCGTTTCTTGCAGAGGGTATTGGAAAGGTGGTGCATCGATACGATAAATGTCTGACTCTTCTTGGTGATTACGTTGAAATGTAGATTACACGTATACGTAACATTTATCAATAAACCAATTTTGCTATTCACTGTGGTTTTGATTTCATGTCCTATCGGAGGTTGAAAACAAAATAGCCATCGTATTAGAAATTTATGTTATGTTAAGTTTTGTATGTTTACTCTTTCCGCAAATAATACCGTTTTCGTTTCCCTATTTTAGCCTCGGCTCTCCCCGAGGGAACGGCGTCCGCTATAAGACAAGACGACCCTGGATCGTCGCATCCCGTAGCTCTCCTAACCGCGTATCCTCTGGAGAGTAGAGAACGTACCGGGGTAAGGCAAACAGTAAATTACAATGACCGATGCTCTCTCCACATTAGGTTTGTTGATGTGAGTGGAGGTAAGGATTGTACACGGAAGGCACAACTCACTCACTGACCTTGCTAATCCGGACGCTTCCTTGAGCACAGCGTTTCCCAAGATGGGTCTTCCTTATCGCACAACACTTTTGCTACCTTGCGTTCTGACGTCAGCAGAGACTGCTTTTTATTTTTAGGCTAAATGACTACGTTGTTAGGTTAGGCTAGCTAGTTTTAGTTCTATTAACTAACTAACTAACTAACTAACTCTCTAGCCTTCTTAAACCCGAAGGTTCATGGCTGCATCAACACAGGCCTTCCATCTGTCCCTATCCTGAGCAAGATCTATATACTCTTTTCCATCCCTACCGATTTCCTTTAGGTCCATCTCAACGTTGTCCCTCCATCTTCGTCTTGGCCTTCCTACAGGTCTCTTACCATCAGGTTTCCAAACAAGAATCCTGTGAATTCTTCTTTCCTCCCCCATTCGTGCCACATGGTCTGCCCACCTAAGTCTTCTTGATTTATTTATTCTAATAATATCTGGACATGAATACAAATTATGTAGTTCTAAATTATGTAACCTTCTCCACTCACCTGTCTCCTCATCCCTTTTAGGTCCAAATATTTTCCTAAGGATCTTATTTTCAAATACTCTCAATTTATGTTCTTCTTTCAATGTAAGGAACCAAGTTTCACACCCATATAATACTACAGGCAAAATCACTGTTTTGTATATTTTAACTTTGTTTCTTAGATATTAAACGAGAAGACAAAACACTCAAAAATATCTCAAACCCCCCCCCCTTGCTTGCCCACACAGCTGTGTCATCAATTGTTCCTTCATCGATCTTTTCCAAATAATTGATTTATCACAAGTTTCCGATAATTTTAGTGTATTTATGCTAATTCAACCTTACCTAACCTCGTAGGCATTCCTCGTCTGACGTCAGAACACAAGGTAGCAAAAGTGTTGTGCGACAAGGAAGACCCATCCCAACATCACCAGCCCAATAGCTTAGGCGTAAACTTCGATGACAAAAGAGAGCCCCACGTAATTGCTCCCGTGCTTATATAGCAGGTAGGAGCATGACCTCCCTGTTACGCTGGACGTTTCACGTCGAGCTTACGTTGGCATTAGGCAAGGTTCGTACGCCGCTTGCACCCTAGCGTCTACACTATTTTGTAGTTTTTCACGGGTATTTTCCTTGATTTTCAAGAACTTGGCTTGGATGGATTTTTGTGGATTTTTAATATATTATTCTGTTAATACTTCTTGTAATGTTTGTGTAGACTTCTGTATATATCGTTTGTGTTGCAATTTCGAGGCGTTGTCTTTGTACTTGGCCTCCAGCGACGAGTGGGGTGTCATAGGATCTAGCGTGCATCAGAAATGGCCTTGGATAGAAACAGACTACTGCGGTATATACAGGGTGTCGCTGTTATTCGTTCGTGGATTTCCCCTAACTCACGTGTCCCTTGCAATTGTTGATATTGCATGATACACGAAACACTCCGTGGTGGTATGGTTACCACAGCTCTCTACGGCGCCAGGTGTGTCGGGTTTAAATCCTGGCCTCGACATTGGTGTCATTTGTTATTTCATCATATCATCCCCATCTTCGCAATTAGCCAAAGGTGGCAGAAAAGCGAATTAAAATAAACCAAATAAATCAAACAATTATGGAGATATTTTAGAATGAGTAATATTGAATTTCAGTCTGCCCATTATTTGTCTTGGTCAGTTTATAAATACTGTGAATGCTTCTTACAACATTGCAAGTATCATTAATGTTTTGGATTTTGCTCAGGCAAGACTCCCAAGTTGTTGTTTTCAAGTCATTTCTCTTAACGAGGAACGTTAGTGGCAACCCTGCCACGCGCCCCTGGTAGTTATGTCAGAGCAAGCGTTTGCTGTGTTGGGTTGCATACGTACAGGATAGATTTTGGCTTATAGCGCAGAAACTAAGCGCTTTCGAGGTAAACGTTATAGGGAAAAGTTACTTGTTTTTATGATATCTACCAGCACCCAAGCGTTGTTGAGTATTCTGACACCCTGTATTTTGGGTATCTAATTAATTCATGCTACGAAAAGAAGAAAACAGCCTAAATCGTTGCATAAGCGAATATTGATAGATTTATCGACATCAGTTTTATTTATGTATTCGTTCGTTTCGGATACACTGAATCTTGTGAACTTGATTTCTTACACCGTAAGCCGGAATTCGTGGCGGAGTGGCTAGCACAGCGCGCTATTACGGCAGGGATCCAGGGTTCAAATCCGGCCTAGGCATTGATGGTCATTGTGAGCATCTCTTCATCAATTTCATCATGGCTTTCGTCATCCAAAAGTGGCTGAAAAGCAACGCTAAATAACAAATCAAATATTGCACCGTAAAACCACTTTTGATTCCTATTATGATGAAAGAGATGCCCTTAGGATTAGTTGAAATGACAATACGTCCCTTCATGAAAATTGAACTCGCTTTCTTCTCCCATCTTCCTTCCTCAGTCAGATTAAATATAACATTTTCTCTTTTTTCCTGCTTTGTTCACGTCTCCAGTTCGTGCCTTGGAAATTGCCTTCCATTGCAGTTCATGAAACAGAGAATTAAGTTTCGCTCGAAGTTCAAAAGACCACCTAAATGTTTCCGCACTGAAAGACATAATCCGGAAACTTTAGGAGGAAGAGTCTTGGGGAAATAGAAAGACAATTTTCTTATCGTTTCCTTTCTTCAAAGGTTCCTTCCGCCTGATAGGAAAAGAAAACTTCGAAGCAAAGAAGAGATGTAGTGTGTGTGTAATCTGCGGGCCAGCTGCAAAAACAGGAAGATGGTAATTCGTGTTGTTTGAAGGGGACTCACGTTGAAGCACTGAGCGATGGTTTTGTGGTGAAGATCCTTAACTAGCTTCAGACGGACACACCCCCGACAGCCCCCAGCTGTAGCTCTTGTCTAGTCTTACGGCGGACGCTCTACATGCTGGCAAGGGAAGTGCGAAAGCGACTAATCCAGCGCGATAAGAAACGCAGCAGCTTTAGAACGAGGTGCACATAGCACCTACTCCCCCGACATCGTAACTTGGTCTGCTGCGAATTCCCCCGCTCCCCACTTCCCTTGCCAGCATGTAGAGCGCCCGCCGCAAGAGTAGACAGGAGCTATAGCCTAGATATTTTGGCGCCCTAGACAGGATTGAGGTTTCCGCCCCTCCGCGTTAAAAAAAAGAAGTAAATCGTAACGAAAACTTATTGTTGCGTCGGGAACGGACGAGAAACCCTGAATCGTCTCTTGGGTGGCGTAGCTATTCATTAATCATCTACCCAATGTCTTTACTCGCTTGGCCTAAAGTATGATGTGCGAGAGGTTGCACTCGAGAAGAATG
The DNA here is from genome assembly GCF_977018435.1 of Lepisma saccharinum. Classification (NCBI taxonomy): domain Eukaryota; kingdom Metazoa; phylum Arthropoda; class Insecta; order Zygentoma; family Lepismatidae; genus Lepisma; species Lepisma saccharinum. The sequence continues at coordinate 66,439,993 of NC_139247.1, read as the reverse complement.
GCAAGAATTGACAAGTACCGTAAATGGGTTTCATACTATCCACGACTGAATCGATATGGACGTATTTAGGAAAAGGACTTTACCTGCCTCTCGTCCAGATGTTAGGTTATTTCCACAGATTCTCCTCTAAATCAGTGGTTTCCAACTTCAAAAGATCAGAGGGCCAAAATTATATCCAGCATTTGATTGGCGGACCGCATTTTGGGGGGAGGGGGATTAAAAATTACAAAAATTATAAGTACTGAACTGAAAATGTAGTACTTTCGCATGACCTAAGTTTCATAAATGAGGGAATAAAAACAATGGCTTCACAAATCAAAATTGAATAATTACAATTTATTTCACAAAACCCCAATACTTATGGATGAATTGAAAGAAATGAAAAACGCACCATACAAATAAGAATCCTTCATAGCAAGAGTTCAATGTGAAAATTGAGGCCGATCTGCTTCTTTTATCAAAGTTGGAATGTTCACTTCAATTTCTGTATTTGAAAGTCTCAGAAGGTGAAGCAGTGAAGTGTCTGCCAGTCGGCTTCTGTAGCGGTTCTTGATGAACTTCATTGAAGAAAAAACACTTTCACAGGTGTATGTGCTGCCGAACATCGATGTCATTCTTTGCCCAAAACTACGAAGGTTTGGAAAGCGTTCCTTTGAAAGGTATTTGAAGAACTCTGCATAGTTTGAATGTTACGGGCTGCTAATTTAATAACTAACTAATTAACTCAATTAACTCAACTGAACTGAGCTTAGCAACGCAACAACGAAGAATCGCTAGCCTCACCTGCTGGGCGAATTTAAACATTACATGAATTATAATACGGTCAGGATAAATGCCTAACAGTCGGAGTTACCGAGAATAAACCTAGGAGGATATGATTTTAAATACCTGAAATGACGTTACATAATACTACGGTGTTTCTGAATATACACATATATTAAAGCACAGATAAATAGACATTACATCTTGCCCTCTTTCACTCGATCTCACATTCATTCTCTCATTCTATGGCATATTGCGACAATATGACAAATACAAAGGTTAGATTATTTACTACTTTGACCATACTCTTGCTATGTCTTGGCTACATTGCCTATTACAATTTATCGTTTAGGATTTTAAGCATAAAGTGAATAATTGTTCCTTGTGCGAACCCCTTCTATCTTTTCTGAAGGTATAAATATATTCAATGAACTATTGTTTGCTGTTAACATAAACTCTCATCTTTAACATTGATTACTTCCGCCGGAATACCGATGCCTAGGGATGCCATAGCACTGATTTAAGTTAAGCAATGATTTGATTCACGCAGATTCGCGGTAGATAGTCGTCATCTTTCTCACACACGCACATGGTTGGATCTTACCTTCGCTGCATTCCCTCTGACCTGGGTTGGGTGAAAGTGGTCCTACAGTTTTGGAAGGCCCCCACACTCCATCGTTGCACCTCGCGGTTATCCTGGTTGGCGAAAGTGGATCAGTCGGCAGCTCCATCTGGCATCATCGGATCCTGGCTTCACTCGTTCACTTCGCAGGGACGTCCAGGACGGTACACGCCCACTGTCGACTCCATACGACAACTTGCGCATTAATAGATCAGTTCTTCGCGGTCACTCGTAGGTACAGATACGTGACTTGGGCGATGAGAACGAACATACGCGATGAGCCATTCGCGGTTTCACATGGATATCAGATGTTATTAACTTTCACTACTTTGGACGTTGTTTCGGACGATTGACACAGGTGGACGTGTCTGGCGTTATTCTCACATAACCACACGTATGTGCACGGATACGTAGACGGCGAGGGGGAGAAGGACCCCCTGGTTCTATTCTGCTCTACTCCATGGCTCTGAAACACTCACTCGAGGAAAACAAATCCAGACCTCGCAGCTAGGTCGCGCGTAGCTCACAGTCCGGTGGCGATTGTAGGCAAAACTGTGCAAAACTGTGTCTCGCTATTCCAAATCATCCCTTTTATTCCAGATTTGAACGTGGTGACGCGCTACCCTCTATGATCAGGTGCTTGTTTATTGTTTCTGGTACTTTGACCGTTGTCCTCCTATATTGGTCAATGCTCACTCCGGTCCTTAACCCCTGGTAGCAGCCCCTCGCGCAGAGATTAGGCTAACTCTTCCTCTTTTGTATTCGACACGTTCAGAGAGGCCAACTCAGTAGGGTTCCGTCTTCCTTTCAATTCAGCGATGAATCTTTAATAATTCATAACTCCCGTATTTCTGTTCTGATTAGGCTCAAATCTTGGAATCAGTACTTTCATGATGTGTTCTTCCGCTGGTTGAAATCTCATCCAATTCGGTCCATTGGTTTAGAAGTTGCATTTTTCTTGTTATTCCCATAAGAATGCATGTAAATCCGAATTCGGGCGAAAAACGGTGGTTGAGCAAGCTAGTGCTGGCTAAGACAGTTCGCTAGACACCTGTATTCGCGACGGATATTAATATTACCAATTGCAATTGATTCCTACTAACGGGCAATTAGATTAATTACTTGTTACTCAATATTTGACCGTTATATGAAGGAACACATCGCCTTACAAATCACACAATTCAAGTTGGAGAGAAGCTTCTTGTTCTTTGATGTTAACTCCAAGAGGATTGCTAAATAGCTGGATGCTGCTCATTTCATATGGCTCATTTCCGATATTTGCACAAACTTTAACAATCAGTCACAGTACAATCCAAGTTGGAACACTGGAAATATCTTGGTACTTCGTGCATAGTAAAACAGATATACAGGGTTAGTCAAAAGTATCGGGACAGGCCAGTAATAACGAGACGCGTGGACGGAGGAAAATCACATGTTGCAAGTGGATATAGGTGCGGAAACTGCATTGAATGGAGGCGTGGCCATCATGGCAACCATCTTGGATTCCGCCATATTGGATATCACGCAATATTTTCAAATGGAAAGGGGTGTATGTATGACATCAATTTAGGCTAGAATCGTCCCACAAACGACAATCCGAACTCATTTTGGACCTATCGCCATTCGTGGAAGAGATAGGGTGTGCTATGTTTGACTGCAAAAGATGAGATTTGTCTGAAAGAATTGTTTACTGTATTCCTGTGGGTAACTGTACACTGCAAATTACAGAGAGCATGAACAAGAAAATGTGGCATTGACTTACAGTATGCCTCAAAGCAAGTGCTCTCGACTGTCTGACAATATGCCAACCGATCGTAAAAACTGCAAAGTGCACGTTGCACCATATCCCGAGAAGTCCTCTTGTTTCGTCCACAAAGCGATTCCGTAGATCATTCAAGGTGTGTGGTTTGGTGCGATACACTTTGTCCTTCATGTGACCCCCATAGAAAGTAATCTAGTGGTGATAGATCGGAATATCGGTTTTCCTCAGTGACCCCAGGTGAATGCTGGGATGGTACTTTACTTCGAGGCCGTGACTTCTACTTCTCTTCGTTTCTTCCTTCCTGCCTCTAGTTCTTTTCCCGGGTTGTTTTGATAGTTTTTTGGAAACAACATAATATCGCAAATTACCGAATTAAAGAATGCCAGTCTAAACAATCCTTCCTTACAACAGAATAACATACACTTTTGTAACTAACAATCCGATTCGACGAATTAAGAGCATCAGGTAGGTATTTGATTTTCTTTCCCTTCCACGGACAGCAATAACAGTGTTCGTTTGGATATGGATTATACCTGTACACATCCCTTGTAGATTGTAGTCAACTTCCTCGAAGGTCAGTTGCATTTGGAATCGTCCTTGCGAAACTTCTGCATGTTGCTCATGTTGGGGAGTGTTGTGCAAAAGGAATTTGTATCCGCGTCAGTGGTCAAAATTGAGGTCAGTGAACGAGAACTTATTACGTTATTATCGATGCGTGGCTATGGAGATCGCAAGCGATCGTATACAGAGGTGCGACAGTTATTTAATGCTACATTCCCTGAACGTAACCCAATTTTGAAGCCAACCGTCGAAATAACCATTCGACGTTTTGCAGCAAGTGGAAGCGTTAAAGACCGTGTGCGATCAGCAATCGTGTAGCAACAAAGCAGTTTCTATGGATTTGTTACAATCTTTGGTGGAAAATCCGAATACATCGGCAACCAGCGTTGCCGACACGCTGGACATTTCCCAGAATTCAGTGCAACGAACTTTAGTGGGCAGTAAGTTTAAACCCTACAAGTGAGTTTAGTGCACGAACTGACGGAAGATGACTCTGATCGCCGTATTGAATTTTGAGAAGCTGTGATGCGAAATATCGATAAGGATATTGACATTGTATTCTCTGATGAAGCAAAATTTATGTTAAACGGGCAGGTGAACCGACGTAACTGACACTATTGGAGCGATGAAAACCCACATTGGATGATGGAACATCATACCCAGCATCCACAGAAACTGAATGTTTCAGTAGGAATGATGGGAGGCATCATTCTTAGCCCTTTCTTCATTGACGGCAATCTGACAGTATTTGACAATGCGTCGTGAACATATTGTCCCTGCCATCCAAGTGTCCACACAGAACTTGAAGCGTGTTTGGTTCCAACAGGACGGTGCGTTGCCACTCTATGGACGGGATGTTGGACAATACTTACATGAAACCTTTCCACAACAATGGATCGGAAGACGAAGTATGATCGAATGGCCTGCAATATCTCCCGATCTATCACCCCTGGATTACTTTCTATGGGGGCCACATGAAGGACAAAGTGTATCGCACCAAACCACACACCTTGAATGATCTACGGAATCGCTTTGTGGACGAAACAAGAGGACTTCTCGGGATATGGTGCAACGTGCACTTTGCAGTTTTTACGATCGGTTGGCATATTGTCAGACACTCGAGAGCACTTGCTTTGAGGCATTCTGTAAGTCAATGCCATATTTTCTTGTTCATGCTCTCTGTAATTTGCAGTGTACAGTTACCCACAGGAATACAGTAAACAATTCTTTCAGACAAATCTCATCTTTTGCAGTCAAACATAGCACACCCTATCTCTTCCACGAATGGCGATAGGTCCAAAATGAGTTCGGATTGTCGTTTGTGGGACGATTCTAGCCTAAATTGATGTGCCATACATATCCCTCTCCATTTGAAAATATCGCGTGATATCCAATATGGCGGAAACCAAGATGGCTGCCACGATGGTCACACCCCTATTCAATGCAGTTTCCACTCCAATACCCACTTGCAACATGTGATGTTCCTCCGTCGACGCGTCTCGTTATTATTGGCCTGTCCCCATACTTTTGACTAACCCTGTATATAGCACCGCTCTGCAGTTTGTTTCTAAAGACAAAGAGTGAAGCCAGAGGTGAAGGCTTCGCGGAAGCGGAAGAGTTCATTTCGCATTGCGAAGAGGTGGGAAGCGGGCGAGTTCATTCCACATAGAGAAGGGGTGGAATGCCTGGTGTGAAGAGAAAGTTACGTCAATTTAGATTCTTCTGATGATGATTATTGACTGCAAAATCAATTCTACCTGTGATATTGTCTTTCTTCACAGAGCTTCCGTTCCTTCAGTAAAAATAGAACGTATTTTAATAAAAATACATAAAATTAATGTATTTTGCATACTGACTTTGCGGGCTGAAAAAAAGGCATCGCGGGACGCCAGTTGGAAACCGCTGCTCTAAATCATCTCAATTGTCACAGTCACATATCTGACCACCCTGTCAGAACTCACTCTCCTCACACCCTTGCGCTCTTCATCCGCGATCCTATCACAATTCCCTTTCACTCGCCAACTGTCCACTCCACAACTCTCCAGTCAATCACCTCACCTTTGAGTCAAAATCCTTATTGCGCATTCCTTTCTCTGCTTCCTGTTATGTTCAGGATAATAGTAGACTTGTCACTTTTACCCAACGCCTTGGGTACGATACGAAATGAACTATTGATATCGCTCTTAAAATAAATGGTAGCGCAGTACCAAGCACAGATATTTTGTGTCCATACTTCAATGTTTTCTTCTTGTGCAATGGTTTGTGACATTTACATTATGCACGTTAAACTGGCTTGTTTAATGCATACGAACCTTGAAGTAAACGCGCAGTGGAAGATTTACGCCTTAAAGGTATACTTATTTGCTATGGGGCAGCTATGCTATTCGAAATGTACAGATATAACACTGTTCCAGATTATGCGAGTTTATTTACATAATGTGCAAGCACAATTAGACCACATAAATAAATAAAGTTTCTTCGACGATAAACTCACTGAAAGAAAAGCATTGTCCTCTCACTTAGGCCAGTTTGATGGATATTCGTTTAACTAATTAATAACAATGAACTAAATCTGTCTTTTGACTGTCAAGTCACTTCTTCACGTAGTATAGACGAGAAAGATGATGAACGATATATAATTGAGTGAATGAGTGCAAGTTCGGAACTTAAAACATTACGGAAAGTACTTATCCTTCTCCTCCATACCGTGGTACCTCGGACACCTCCACAAAGTGTCTACCTTGAGGAAAACAACTTCCTCTCTCTGGGTCAGAATCCAAAATGTGCTGCCTGAACGGTTGCGAGATTGCACCGAGGCTTCCTTATTACGTCATTGCGTAACCGATTCTATTGACCTCTGGTGGCAAAATTAATAATGATTCCATCAATCTGGCACAAATGAAACAGAAATACCTGTATAACGAAATGACGGCTCCGCGCGCAATACGGTCCATAACATACCACACATTTTGAATTGAAGAAACAAACACTTATTAAAATATAATATAGTCTATATTTAAATATTCATAGTTTGCATTTACAATTTTAAAATAAAATTTAGCATATTTAAGAATATCTTTGTTATGTCCTAGTGTCTGAAAAACGTACCACTCCAACGCGGTGTAGCCAGGATTTTTACTTTTTCGAAAAGGGATCACAGAGAAACAAATCGGGGCAAGTTGATTGATTGAGTTGGTGTTTTAAGTCCACTTTATGCACAGTAAGGCTAATCGGGACTGAACCTACAGCTTAAAGTGAGATCCGAACCACAATGCGCCTCCACCGGGAATCGAACCCGGGACCCCTTAATTACAAGGCGACGACGGTACCACTGCGCTATCGGGAAGGCCCTAGGGGCAAGTTGAGAATGTCAGCAAGGAAGCATAATGTAGAATACGTATATATCTACGTGCCAGGTTAAGTCTGTAACTTCGTATCAATCTCATAAATCGAAAAGGCTTTATGATAGAGATATTTTAGTGACGTGGTCGTAGAGGGAACGGCATGTACCGAGTTGAATGGTCACATCTACTTTCACGTGGTGACCCTGTAAGGAAAGTATCTAAGGATCACTTCGGATGTTCAATGGGAACAAGCGTCGTGTAACACCTTCAATGTTTTCCTTCTCCATTTACATTTGCCAAGTGTACATTTCTCCGTCTCATATTCTGACTTTGATAACCTTAATAATAATAATAATAATAATAATAAACTCAATATGCTGACCAAGGCAGAAATTTATTTTATTATAAAACATAAACTAAACGTAACGTTTCAACTTTCTAGCAAGGTCTTCGTCAGACTCTGCACCAAGTACAAATGTAACAAGTAGGGACATTGAATTTTCGCGATGCGCGAAATCACGAAATGTGTAAAAAAAAAATGCAAATTAAGTAGAAAACACGCAAAAACCGGCAATCGAGGTTGTGCGCCCAAACTGTCGATTTGTAACGAAACGTTTGCCTAAAGTTTCCTACCACTTGCAGCTGAAGAACGTTTTATCTTCGATCACATCAGGAAGACGCTGCAAATTTGGATTTCCCGTGCACATAATCTCAGTTCGAAAACTTCGCTCCCTGCCAAGCTGCATTCCTTTCTTCCCCCGAATGTCTACTCAACTTCCAGTTTCATTGGACTTGCTAGCTGTAGCAGCGATAAGATTAGTCTGTTCCCGCACATCAAGAGAAACGATGGTGTCATTTGTGTTCAGTCATAAATGAATTTTGTTTATCATCATGTGATTTTCAACATGTGTTTGTGTATGTGCAAGTAGTTGTATTTGTGGTGGGGACAGGACCACTTACAAGTGTAGAAAAGGCGAGGCTATTTGATTGAACAATCAGATTTGCTTACACTTAAAACAATGCCAAGATGGGGCCTGTACCCCAATTCTTCAGGTGTGATATGCTCTGATTTTTAAGAAATTCTGAATTTCTAGTGTAGAAAAGGCGAGGGCTCAACACATAGATTTACCCATACTTAAGACAATGGCAAGAGGGGCTTATACCCTAATTTTTCAGGTGTGGAGGTTCGGGTTTAAGTCCTCATAAAATATGAAGCCTCCCCTGATGGCAAAATGATAATATTGTTGTCTTGTAAACAAAAGGCTCGGGGTTCGAGTCCTGATAAAATATTTAAGATTGAAATACATGTGGCAAAATAATATGTCCACAAGTGAGATTTTGAGAATAATTACTGCTAGTTGATAGCCCCCAAATCTGAAACCCCCCTCCCTCCTCTGCTCAGACAGATTCGGCCATGTGTGTAAAAGCTATATCTGTGTGATTGTTGTTTATAAACTTGTCAAAAATATGGCTTTTTTGTATGAAAACATGCAATCCTGAATACAATTCTGGTTTTGTCTTGTTCTGTTAATATAAACACAAGTGAGACTTAGAGAATATTTATTGTACAGTTCAAAATCCAATTTTGAATTGTATTTAGTTGATACAGAGATGAGGTTTTAAACCTGGTGAAGTGTGTTGTACATCAGCAAAACTATCACCAAAACCTAGTTACTGCTGTTGTTTGGGTATAAAAGCACCAGCTCAGCCACTAACTGCTGAACCCAACTGATATTTTTTATTAAGTATAAAGTTTTGAATTGAAGCCCAGAAAATCTTATATAATAAACAACAAGAAAAAATGCCAAAACAAAAATATTGCAATCGGTGTAATAAAAATATATCTAGTTCTCATTGGGCTAGGCATTGCCGTATTTGTAACTCTAAGAAATGCGGAAAAGCCACAAAAATGTGTCCAAGATGCCATAAAATATTAAGCAAGGCATATTACAAATGGCATAAGTGTAATTCTTATGTACAGTCATCAGCATTGCCCTCACAACCATCCACATCTGGTCTGAAAAGAAGGCACGAAGCACCTGTTAATGCTGGACCTGCAAAGCAGCCACGCTATGAACCCATCCGTAGCAGTTTTAACGGCCAATTAAGGGATCACCGGTTTGTATCAGAGCCAAGATGTGGCATTAAGAATTTTTTGAACAGTAAAAAACCTGATATACAGGCAATTCTAAATGCACAAAATGGCTCTTATAAGCTGTCCCTCAAATTGTATACTCAATATAAGAAACCAAATGGCACAAAATTTATACATCCCCACATAACAGAAACTGTACCGGTATATTCAAATACAAATTCGGACAAAATAATAAGCAGGTTGATAGATCAATTGAATATGAAACACTCTGAATTTGCTGCAAAAGAGTCCGGATGGAGCCTATGCGGCTCTCCGCACAAGCTCTATGTTAATATTTCTGAATTCAGCCCATTACAAGGTTCCACTTATGTGCCATTACCTGCTAATATCAAAAACAAAAGAGCCGTGGTCAATATAAAAAATAATGACGCGAAATGCTTTTTGTGGTGTATATTAGCTGCTTTGTATCCAGTTTCAAGGCATCCAGAGAGAATAAGTTATTACAAACAACATGAACATGATTTTGACGAGGCAATGGAGGGTTTAGAATATCCAATGTCTGTTCAGAATATTGATAAATTTGAAAAAAGGGCCAGGCACATCAATGGCAAACAATTATCTATTAATGTATTTATTTGTTCCACTGGCAATTGCCCGATAGCACCTCTCAGAATCAGTACACTTGATGATGAATCTGCTATTCCGATTGATTTGCTCTTAATTGAAGGGGATGGCACATATCATTACACTCTGATACATAATCTTGAAGCTTTAGTGAGAACACAACTAGACAAATATAAAAAAATATTTAAGTTGTGCAGAAGATGCTTAACTGTATTTGATGGTAGAAAAATGGTGAATGGTGTTTGTGAAGAGAGTGTAGAAATTGCAAAAAACAAGTTAATTGAGCATCTGAAATACTGTGGGAACCATAAACCTGTTCATATGGTGATGCCTAATCCAAGTGAAAATTGCAAATTCAAAAAGTTTGAAGCCTCGTTGGAACACCCAGCATATATTGCCTGTGATTTTGAATCGAACCTCAAACCTCTTGCATTCTGTAGCCCAGATCCTGAAGAATCTTCAAGTACACCATACCAGCTACATGAACCTTCCAGCTTTTGTTGTGTGGTTATACGGGATGGTGTTGTTATTAAAGAATATTCATACAAGGGACCAAATGCCATCAAAATATTTGCATATATAATAGAAAATGTGTGCCGTGACATAGCATCTAACATCTTATTAAAATCAAAACCTATGTTGCCTTTAACAGAGGAACAGATTGAAGATTTCAACAATGCAGAAAAATGCCCGGTATGTGATTCTGAATTTTCAGATACAAATATCAAGGTGAAACACCATTCTCATACAGATGGTCGATATAAACAGGCCCTGTGTAAAAGCTGCAATATTAAGATCAAGAGACCAAGATTTATCCCCATATTTTGCCATGGAGCATCCAATTATGATTTTCATCATCTGATCAGGTACGAGGGGTTTAACAAGGAGAATTTAAATATTTTAGCTGAAAATGATGAAAAATATATATCTATTAGCAAAATAATTAAAGTTGATGGTGTTCCTATTCACATAAGATTTCTTGATTCTTACAGATTTTTACCTGCTAGCCTGCCTACACTGGCCACTCAATTACCTGATGATCAATTCAAAATCACACGTGCCTCGTTTCCAAATCTGGACCTGAAATTAATTAGGCGGAAGGGTGTATATCCATATGACTATGTTACAGATTTTTCTAAATTTGATGAGTGTTCCCTGCCACCACAAGAAGCGTTTTACAGCAGAATCAGAGGATCTGGAATCAGTGATGAAGATTATCACCATGCCCAGTTGATGTGGAACAATTTAAAATGCCAGACATTTGGTGATTATCACAGGGCATATTTGAAACTTGATGTCACCCTCTTAGCTGATGTAATACAGGCATTCAGAAAATCTTCCATGCAAAATTATAAACTGGACCCAGTGTATTTTTTCAGTGCCCCGGGCCTAGCATGGGCCGCAATGTTTTTCAACACCAAAAAGCAATTGGATCTGATCCAAGATCAAGATATGTATCTGTTTATGGAGCAATGTATAAGAGGGGGGATGGTGCAATGTTCTCAGAGATATGCCAGAGCAAATAACAAATATATGCCTGATTATGATCCAGCACGGCCATCAAATTATATAACGTATTTAGATGCAAACAGCCTCTATGGTCATGCCATGATGCAAAAACTGCCATATGCAGGGCTTGAGTGGGTTGAAGATTTCAATATTGAAGATCTTAAGGACTTTGATGACAGTGAATATGGCCTATTCTTAGAGGTTGATCTGACAATTCCTGATGATTTGCACAATAAATTTTCTGATCTGCCCCCAATTTCCGAGGTTCAGTGCTCACCTGGCTCTAAACAGAAGAAGCTCATGATGACTCTGGAGCCGAAACAAGGCTATGTCATATATTACAAAAACCTCCAGTTCCTGATGAAACATGGTGTTCAAGTAACCAAAGTTGGCAAAGTTTTGAGGTTCAGGCACTCAAGATGGTTGAAACCATACATTGATACAAACACAGAGCTTCGAACATCTGCAAAGAGCCAATTTGATAAGGGCTTGTTTAAATTGATGGTGAATTCTGTATATGGCAAAACAATTGAAAATGTCAGAAAACATACCGATGTTAAAATAATTACTGACCCCAGTCTGAGCAAAAAATTGGTTGCAAAGCCCAACTTCAATTACAGAAGAATTTATGATGAGCACATGGCACTTTTCAACATGAAGAAAACAAAGATCAAGTTTGATAAACCTATTTATGTAGGGGCTGTGATATTGGAATTGGCCAAATTACATATGTTAATATTGTATTATGACGTGCTGAAACCTTTTTATGGTGATCGTGTAAAATTATTGTACATGGACACGGATAGTTTTATTCTTGATATTCAAACAGAAGATGTTTATCAAGATATTGCACAGTCTGAATTGTTTCAATACTTTGATACCAGTGAACATACAATAATTCAACCCCACAACAAAAAGGTGCCTGGCAAGTTAAAAGATGAGACACTTGGTGATGTTATTGTGAAATTTGCTGGGTTAAGTGCTAAGATGTACAGTTTTAAAACATGTAGTGCTGTTGTCAAAAAGGCCAAGGGCATTGGCAAAGTGACTGTTGAAAAAGACCTCGAATTTGAAGATTATGAAAATTGCCTCAAATCCCAGAATTCAATCAAAACATCAGAATCCAGAATTCAGAGTGTGGATCACTTATTGACTTCAAATGTTGTAAGAAAAGTGGCCCTGGACCCACATGATGATAAGAGATGCATTTTATCATGTGGCATACATACTTTACCTTGGGGGCATTGTGATTTGAAAAATGGGGATCAATGCCCAATTACAGAGCATGATTTGAAATAAATAAACATGCCTATGAACTTATTTGGGTTCAAAAAACAAGCTATTATGGACCTGCCAACACCACAACCCTCTTCCGATATGCTGTCTAAACTGAGTGGCTTGTTAATTATTCATCTGAACAGCATACTTACAGATGTTGATGAAGAAACAGGTAAAATATTGTACATATTTAACAATAATTTAAATCATTACCAATTACCTGTAGGTGGTCAATTGCAATTTATTACAACTCCTGAGGGTGATGTTAAAATTTCAGTGGGGAGAAATATTTATAGAATTAAGCACTCAAACATGATTTCTGGCACTGTTTATACTGTTTCTGCTGGTGACTGCTTATATATTGAGGTCCCTGGATCCTATGACAAGCTTATACCCTTTTTTATAGAATTAAGAATCAGATACTCTATAATAAATAACCACTAAAACAAAAATGCCTAATGATATATTTGGCCATACAAGACATGAGGATCACAGTGATGAGATTCTGATGCTTGATGTCAGAGTCAAGAAATTAAGAAGTGATTTACAAGCTTTACAAACCACACTCAATGCCAGTCTTCAACTAGAAATTACAAATTTACAATCACAATGCATGGACACTCTTCTTAAAATTGATTCTGAACTCAAATTATTGCTTCAGAAATATACTGATTTGGCCACATTGGATAATTTTCAAAGTTTAGAAGAGGCTGTAGCAGCTCTTCAAGCCAAATTTAAGACCCAGGCCACCAACTCTGAGCAATTGAAACAGCAATTGGAAGAGCAGATAAATAATGTCCAGGCACAGCTCCAAACAATTGTCAAAAGCATAAAGTCACAAGAAGATTTTGATCTAGTGATTTCCACTCTAAAAGAACAGATTCAATCACTCCAAATACCTAATCTGGACCCTCTGAACAATGCCATAGCCGAGGTTAAAGAAAAAATTGAGACACTTGAAAATTTTATGAACAACTTGCCATCTTCTGATGCTTTGAGTGCAATAACTCGGAGTGTAGCAAATATTAAGCTGCAACTTGAAACATATGAAGATTTTGGAAAAATTCAAAGTTCCATAACCCATCTTGAGGGTACAATAGCAGCAGTGCAAAATGATTTGGCAAATGTACTAGAATCCCGCCTGCCCGGTATTGTAGACACACTTGTCAGTGTCCAGCACCAAATCACAAAACTTGAAAACCTCAACACTGAATCTGAGCTGTCTCATTTTCATCACTTGATTGATGATATCCAAACAAAACTTGAAATTTTACAACAATCCACACCCACTCAGGCAGATATAGCCCTGCTCCAAAATGCTATGCAAAATGTGGCTGATGCTTCTGAATTAAACAACGTAAAATTGGCACTTGAATTTTTGCAAAATACAGTATCAAATCTTCCTACATCACAGGAACTTAAAAATATTAAGAGGGCAGTGAATCGCATATTGAAATCAGAAGATATCAAGAATATCCAGGCAGAGATCAAACAACTTACTCAGACAGTGGCCACTCTACCAACCAATCAACATATTAATGAACTGCATGCCCTGTTTGAGGATATCAGAAGACAGGTCCATGATCTTACTGCTCAAAATTCAAAATTGGCAGTTGTTGAAAATTTGCAACAAATTGTAGCTAATATCAAGCAACAGCTAGGGACCATGGAATCCAATCAAGCAAATGCTCTGTCTGTTTTTGCCACCCAGCTACAAGAGATTGTGCAACAATACAAGAAACTTGTTGTGGACATAAAGATCAAGCCAGGCCATGATGATGTTGTTAGGACCATCAATGAGCACCTTGAATCTGTAACAAGCAGATTGCTCACAGCAGAAAAAGAAATAACGGGCATAATCGAGAATCCAAAACATACAGTAATTCTTGAATTGTACAGCATCCCCAACAAAGAATATGATTCTCCATTTACACCAGGTGGCAAAATATATATGCTGTCCCCTGCACAATTTTATTACCAATTTTTTGTTGGAGGCACATTGAGACCAATCAAGATCAAATATTGGCATCAGCCACAGGCACACCACTACCCCACCTTATCAATAACAAATGCTGAGAACAAAGTAAAAATCACCAGTGTAGAGTTAGAGGATTTTACAGATCCCAATACATTAGAAACAGCTTATACTGAAGATGATGGCTCTCTGGAATTTAAAATACAAATAGGGGACAAATTATATTTAGAAAATCCTGCAGTCTCAGCTGCTGAACACCCCATAGTTGCAATATTCTTGTTTTCATATTATGTCTAGACAAATTATTGTTGATGAATTACACAGACAAGCCAGACATAATTTTAAGAGACTCCCAGTAGTCACGAAGGGCATAGATGATTTATGGCAGAGCGACTTGATTGAGTTGGCAAGTGGACAGTTGAAAAACTTAGACAAAATCAACAAGGGCTACAAGTATCTACTCACTGTAATAGATACATTTTCAAAATTTGCCTGGGCTGTGCCACTCAAATCCAAGACTGGAAAATATGTTACAGAAGCCTTCAGGACAATCATCAATCATTCAGGAAGATCACCGCGCTATTTGCAAACAGATAATGGCAAAGAATTTTATAATTCAGTGTTTCAACAATTTATTAAAAGCCAGGCAATAAAACATTACTCGAGTTACAGTGATCTCAAGGCCTCAATTGTAGAGAGATTCAACAGAACCCTAAAAAATCTTATGTATAAACAATTCACACTGCAAGGTAATTATAAATGGATTAATATCCTTCCAGAACTTCTACATAAATATAACAACTCGCTCCATTCCACAATCAACATGAAACCCTCTGAAGTAACTTCATCTGATGAGCAAAAATTGATCAGGACTGTTTATTATCCTAGATACCAGCCAACAACAAGAAGGGCCAAATACAGGGTGGGCGATCAAGTAAGAATCAGCAAATATAAGCACTTATTCAAAAGAGGCTTTACGAGAAACTGGAGCACCGAATTATTTACAGTGGTTCAAGTTAAACCCGGGACCCTTAACACATATATAATAAAAGATCACCGAGGAGAAATTCTCAAAGGCCGATTCTATGAACAAGAGCTCAGCAAAACTAAACAGCCTGACACATATCTCATAGAAAAAATAATCCGCAGAAAAGGCAACAAGTTATTTGTCAAATGGCTGGGTCATCCGGAAAACAGCTGGATCGATGCAGACAAAATAATAATATGAGCACCTGGGATGTTATAAAAAGGCTGCCAGAACCTGAACAGCAGAATAAGAGAAATGGCAACTTGCTGCCTGATAATATTAGGTGTCTTATTGTTGGGCCATCTGCTTGTGGTAAAACTACACTAATGGTTGATAATTTTTTATTGGCACCCAACTGGTTAGACTGGAAAAACAGGCACTTGTATGTCTTTTCTAAGAGCTTGGAACAATTAAAATATCAGCAGCTGATGAAGCTATATGATGGATTGGATATTGCCACTTTTGAACCAGATGTTAAGCCACTTCATGAATGTCTCGATAATTCTGTTGTTGTGTTTGATGACATTATACTGGATAATCAAAACAAGGTTAGAAATTTCTTTACACAGGGCCGACACAAAAACATTGATTGCTTCTACCTGGCACAGACTTTTTCAAAAATTCCGAAGCAGCTGATCCGAGACAACAGCAATTTTATATGTGTGTTTCATCAAGATCATACCAACCTCAAACACATACATGATGAATATGTAGGTGGGGACTTGAGCTTCAATGATTTTTCCAAGTTTTGCAGCAAGTACTGGAGCCAGGACAGTTATGGGTTTGTCACAATTGATATGACAAGAACACCTAATACTGGCAAATACAGAAATAAAATCAACGATTTTCTAGACGTTGAGACATAAATAAATAACCATGAAAAGGCCAATCATTGATGATCTTAAGTTAAGAGATTATCTTGTAAAAAGATTTAAGGGATGGAAATCAGAGAACCGTGGAATTTATGAAAAACACAAACAAACAGAACAGCCTGTCATTGATGCTATTAATAATTTAGGTAAGAATATCAAAACTGTTACAGAGCAAAATCAAAATTTGATCACAGAGCTTGTACCTGTAGCTGCAAGGAACATATTAGATTATCCATTCACACCACTTTCCAGTATTCATACACCTAGTCCTGTTGCTCCTAGAAGAATTGAAGCTACTCAGGATCCTATTGAATTGGGTCTTCTTGCTCAAAAATATTTAACTACACCTAAAGACAACAAAGATGAGGTGTTTGGCTTATATGCTGACACAGAGCTTGATGGTAGTATCATACATAGAATTGGCAATTTCAGAGTAACTTTTATGGGGGATGATATAATTGTATATTCAGAATCTCGTCTCGGAGAAAAAGGTGCTTTTGTTAAGTACCCCGGAACACCTGGATTGTGGGAACTGATGACTAGGAAGAGGCCTGGCAGCTATACAGATCAAGATTATGAGCACTACAAAGAAATATTAATAAAATCAGATGCTCTATACCAGAACAATGATCCCACACAAAAAAGAGTTAAGTCTAGCAGTGGAGCAAAATACAACAATTTAATCAAGCCCATATGGTCACAGATCAAGACTGGCAGTGGAATCAAACAATACAACACCCTGCCTAAAGAATTTGTGTGGGTTGATGATGTCAGGAAACTTGTGGATAGGTTATTGGTGATAGCTGGGGAGGAAAATGCTGGGAACCACAATTTTTACAATGAAAAGGTTGGAATTATGGACATGATAAGCACAAAATTGTCTAATTTTATAGTGAATGACCCTAAGGGGATTGGATATCTCATAAAAATTATTAATACTCTACCACCCAAATTTTGGAATATTTCTGAGGGTCGGGGCTTGGTTAATGACATTATAAACAAGCTGCCATTTGAACTACATATTCCAGGCTATCAGTATTGTGGTCCAGGCACAAAATTGGACCATAGATTAAACAGAGGTGATCCTGGTGTTAATCCCCTAGATGCTGCTTGTAGAGACCGTGATATTGCATACAACACACATACTGATCTTGACAAGAGACATGTTGCAGACAAGAAATTAGAAGAGGCTGCATTTGGTAGATTTGTAAGCAAAGATGCTTCTTTGAGTGAAAAAATAGCAGCATTGGGAACCACCATAGCTATGAGCACCAAACAAAAACTGGGGTGGGGGTTGTGAATATGTATATAATAAACCTAGAATGAAGGCCAAGGGTGTTATGTATCAAATACCTTATGCAGGACTCAAATCTCTTAAAACTATTGACAGTCTTTTGACCAAAAAGCAGCGGAAGAAAAAAAGCTCTTGTATTGCCAAGGGCCATGGTATGAAATTGTTGCTTAGCACACCCCAATTAAAAAAATTACAGCAATCCAGGAAAAAATCACATGTGGGGGGGTTCATATTTACCATCCCGGCCATCTTAGCTGCTCTCGGGGCTGTTGGGAGCTTGGCTGGGGGATCAGCTGCCATAGCAAAAACAGTAATAGATGCCAAAAAGAATAGGGCAGAATTAGATGAGCAGAGGCGCCATAACCTGGCCATGGAGAAAAAAGGCAAAGGTGTTAAGAGAGCCATGAATAAGTTTAAAAAAAACAAGAACCGCTTACAAACCAAGATATTGAAGCTTTAATCAAGCCACTGGGCATCAAAAATTTTAGGGGTGTGTACATGTCTGATTCTTTACCGGAACAACCACTCAACAAAGAGTGTGGCATTGTTAATTTGGATAAGTACAAAAATCAGGGCACTCACTGGATTTGTTATCTTAAATATTTAAACAATGAGGCATTTGTGTTTGATTCATTTGGAGGTGTTCCTCCTGAAAATTTAGTAAAATATCTAAAATCAGCTAATCTTTATTACAATAATGCCCGTGTTCAAAACTTCAAAGATGTTAATTGTGGACATTTGTGTTTATCTGTTCTCAGATATATGTCTCAAATAAATAAACCATCAATTGAAAATTTTCAAAAAGCCTTGTGGTATCTGAAACATCATGGGGGTATTCCATCTCACCAGCCAAAATTCAATATTGAAACTCAAATTACATGATGACATAGTGTATCCCAAAACAATAGCTCTCAGAGCATTTTACGGCATGTACTTGATACCTAATATTACACACCACAACAACAAAATTGCAGTAGGGAATCAAAAAATTGTCATCACTCCAGGGCAATATAATCTGTCCACTCTAAATGCTCAATTACCCAGAGGTGTAGTGTTAAGTCAAAATTCTGTCACTCACAGAGTAGAGATTGTGTCTGCAACAGAGACAGTGGATCTGGGTACTATAGGAGAACTGCTAGGATTTGAGAACAACACAAAACTTGAAGCGGCCATCAAACACACTGCTATGAATATACCTAAATTCTTAGCCATAGAGACTCTGAACATTCACTGTAATGTGGCCGAGGGTATGATCACCAAATCAAATGGCATAGGCACTCACAAACAAACCGGCATCATCGCAACATTCAAACCTAATTCCGAATTCATGGAGCCAATCATCTACACTCCATCCCCAACATTATATTTTCCTGTGTGCCATAACAGAATAGATTACATTGAATTGATGGTCACTAATGAAAAAGAAGAATTAGTTGATTTTCCTGGAGCCACAACAACTGCAATCATAGAGATTAACATTTAAATAAAAATACATACAATGGAAAATATTGAGAGTTATGAGCTACAATCATTCCCTCCAAACAGGAGGACATTTGCAAATTTAAATCAACCCAACACAGAAATCGAGGTTGATCTTGATGTAGGGGACGGCTTTATACACCCCCACAGAGCAGATCTATACATCAAATTTGATGTTGTAAAGCTCGATGGAACAGATTATCCGGCAAATTCAAATATAAGATTGGTGGATAATTTTGTGCCGCATCTATTCTCTGAAATTGAGATCAGAAAGCATGGCGTTGTCATAAACAGAATAGATTATCCCGGCATTACCTCCACAGCTTTGGCTACATTAAAATTATCCAAAACAGAGGCTTCATACTATCAAATAGGTGGATTTGAGGCTGGTGATAAGATATTATCCAAGAGCCACACAGTGCTGTTCCCCATGCGCCTGTTGCCAGGATTCTTCTCGGATTACAAAGAAATTATGTGGAAGGGTGGGTTAAGAATTACATTTAGAAGAGCTGCAAATGATAATAATGCTTTGATGAGGTACAGTGCAATAAACCCTACAGGGGAAGCTCTGCCCAATACCCTACCAGATGCAGGCAAATGCATTATTCAGACTATGGAGCTAAGAATCCCTGTTGTTGAATATGAGGCCAGCTATGCTCTTAAATACAAAGCTGATATCCTAAAAAATCCACACATTCCTCTGCAATTTTATACATATCAATGCGTACAGAAGGTTGCCACTGGTACTTATTATGAATTTGATGCCACAAATTCATTTTCCAGCATACAATATGACATGCCTGATTTTGTGGTGGTGCT
Source organism: Lepisma saccharinum (assembly GCF_977018435.1). Classification (NCBI taxonomy): domain Eukaryota; kingdom Metazoa; phylum Arthropoda; class Insecta; order Zygentoma; family Lepismatidae; genus Lepisma; species Lepisma saccharinum. The sequence continues at coordinate 66,419,970 of NC_139247.1, read as the reverse complement.
GTTTCAGACTGGAAGACACAATAATCAGGAAAAAAATTCAAGTAAATTTGATAACTGCAACATCAAGAACATATATCTTAAAAATGGCAGAAATGAGGTTTTTCCTAGAGAAAATTACAATTTAGACATTTCCAAGGATGATTTCCTCAAATTATATGAGGCTTTTTCGGCTTTCAAAAGGGTCACTACAGGCAATACGGATATGTATTACACACCAGATGAATTCAAAACACAGAGACCCATGTTTGTAATCAACACTTCAAAAAGGAAACAAGTTGTGGTTAATGACAGGACGAACATTAAAATTATCTGTGAATTCCACGAGGCATTACCCGATGACACCATATGTACTGTCATTCTCATAGGCGAAAAATCATATGTTTATGATGTAAGAAATGAGAGAGTCACGGAGCAATTCTAGAAGCCCGATTCAAACACAAAAGCCCTTTGATTACAAAGCAATAATACCAACACTTTGCTGTCAGAGAGGCCCCAGACACTCTACCAGCTTTGAAACCTCAACTGTATTATCAGCTAGCAGTGAATATCTTATGTATGGGCAGTTGTATGTATTTCAATCTTATATCAGGACTCGAACCCAAAGCCCCTGATTACAATGGAACACTATTAACACTTCTCAATATGGAATATGCCCACATTTTACTGGGTTCTGAGACCTTAATGCAGACAAAATTGGATTTTGAACTGCCATAATATTTTCTAAGTCCTTGCCTAGGCTCATATTATCAGAATAGAATTGCTTTCAGAATGAAGGGGGGTCAGTTCATTGCCACTGTGTGAAAATATGTATTTTTATCTCAATAATCTTTGTTACACTTTTACATGTTGCAGACATGTTACACTTTTTCCCCTGTCGCACAGAAAGATTAATGGCCCCTTCAGTGAATAGAAAAATCATTAATGCTCCCTTCTAGCGTGTAGATTTTATCTCTTGCGTGCCGGCAAGGCATGCAAACAATTAATTATGCTTACCCGCTCTTCTCCTATTGTATAGCTGAGCGGGTGGTTATAAAACATGAGAAAATAAGAAAATTGAGAAATTCAGTTTTTGTACAATATATTGTTGTAAAACACTTTTTACCAGGGTTTCAGATTTGGGGGCTATCAACTAGCAGTAATTATTCTCAAAATCTCACTTGTGGACATATTATTTTGCCACATGTATTTCAATCTTAAATATTTTATCAGGACTCGAACCCCGAGCCTTTTGTTTACAAGACAACAATATTATCATTTTGCCATCAGGGGAGGCTTCATATTTTATGAGGACTTAAACCCGAACCTCCACACCTGAAAAATTAGGGTATAAGCCCCTCTTGCCATTGTCTTAAGTATGGGTAAATCTATGTGTTGAGCCCTCGCCTTTTCTACACTAGAAATTCAGAATTTCTTAAAAATCAGAGCATATCACACCTGAAGAATTGGGGTACAGGCCCCATCTTGGCATTGTTTTAAGTGTAAGCAAATCTGATTGTTCAATCAAATAGCCTCGCCTTTTCTACACTTGTAAGTGGTCCTGTCCCCACCACAAATACAACTACTTGAGCAGTAGTGATTATTTTATTTGTTGGACACCAAGGATATCCTTTAAATACATACAATGAATAAATCACTTGAGATATGCAATTTAGAAATGAAGTGATTTGGTGTTGATGTTTTCTTTCTGGTTGGACAGCTAAGTACTTGTGTATGTGTAGAGTATATAAAAATGAAGTAGTTTATCAATTTATAGCTCTTTTGTATGCTGTTTCCTCTCATGATGAAAAAGTGTGTGTCAATTATTTTTTTTCCACCGCTGGTATATACCGCTGATCTAACATTTTATTTACCGCTCTCCTCAGTTTTTATTTACCATAAATGTGTCCCCCTACCTGTTAGTAATGTTGACTGCGAGCGTGCTTTTTCAGCTTATGGTAATATAATGAGCAAACAGAGATACAACTTAAAACCATGCAATGCAGAGGTTATGTACACTTTAACTGATAAAAGGTAGGTGCAGACTACTACTTAATTTTGACTTTTATTTACCGCTTTTCTAACGAAATGATCTTTTTTCACCGCTTTTATATACCGAAATTGTAACTTTTTAAATGCGATATTCATGAATTTTATCCCTAGTAACAAGGTACGAAACAGGACGATATATATACACACAAACATTACTCCCCTCCAGACTATTAGAAAGTTTATCTGGAACATTCTAGCAGGTGGCTTTCCCTAGTCAACTGTACTTTCACCTAAAAGGCTAAACATATTTAGTTCCATCTAGAATGTGGTTAAACTCTTTATCTCCCACTCTTTTTCCTTCATTCTTCTTCCTTCTTCTCTCCTCTTTCTCTCTTGTCCTTTCCACTCTTTCTAACACCTTCTTCCATTCTTTGTTTATCTTCAGTCCCCCATTCCAGTTCATTGTGTCTTCTTTACCTTTCTTCTATATTTCCTTGGCCTCCTTCCATTTTCTCACTAGCATTCTCTTCTCCCTTCCTATCTGGTTAGCCTCATCCCACTCTGTGTCATGTCCTGTTTCTCTCGTGTGTTTAAATATTGCATTTCTCTCTCTTTTAAGTCGTACATCATCCCTATGTTGTTTCAACCTGTCTTTCAGCCTTTTTTCGTTTCTCCTATGTACACACTCTGACATTCTTTACATTTCACTTCGTAGATAATCCATTCCTCTTCCTCTTATCTGTTTTGCTTTTTCTTGTTTGCATTCTTCGCTATCTTAAGATGCTTCTACCTCCCTTCCTTTAAGTTTTAATGTCCGCTTTTCTAAGCACTGAGATATTTAAACACACGAGAGAAACAGGAAATGACACAGAGTGGGATGAGGCTAAGCAGATAAGAAAGGACAAGAGAATACTAGTGAGAAAATGGAAGGAGGCCAAGAAAATAGAGAAGAAAGGTGAAGAAGACACAATGAACTGGAATGGGGGACTGAAGATAAACAAAGAATGGAAGAAGGTGTTAGAAAGAGTGGAAAGGACAAGAGAGAAAGAGGAGAGAAGAAGGAAGAAGAATGAAGGAAAAAGAGATAAAGAGTAAAACCACATTCACTTTCAGGTGAAAGTACAGTTGACTAGGGAAAGCCACCTGCTAGAATGTTCCAGAACAACTTTCAAATATTCTGGAGGTGAGTATTTTTGTGGGTGTATATGTCGTCCTGTTTTGTACCTTGTTACTTTTGTACTTGGTGCAGAGTCTGAAGAAGACCTTGCTAGAAGGTTGAAACGTTACGTTTAGTTTATGTTTCATAATAAAATAAATTTCTGCCTTGGTCAGCATATTGAGTTTTTCATATCATAGAAACAAGGTTTAATGATGTTATAATAATAAAACGCTTCGTCTATGGCGCTCTAGGCTTCAGCTCCCTATCGCTAGTCTACCCCTACGGCGAATTGGGACCCGCTCAAGATAAAAATCATCTTACAATTTGTAGAAGAGTGGTGCTTCCAGTTAAGCAACAAATCTGATTACCTCGTGACTACATAGATTGTTTTGAAATAATATTTAAACATATTTAATATTTAGTGGCCGCGGTGGCTCAGTCGGTAACGCGTCTGACTACCATGCTCAAGGTCCCGGGTTCGATCCCCGGCCGGTTCAAATCCGGGAACTTTTCTAACGGTGGAAGCGGCCCCGGCGCCTACCCAGCGTCGAATAACATGGGTACCTGGGGGAAACCCTGGGGGGTAAAGGCGGTCAGGGGCGTGATGCTGATCACATCACCCCCACTCACGACCGGATCAAGAAAGTGTGGGGCGTTACCCCCACACCCCCTATACGCCTTCATGGCGTGGTGCTATGCACAGGGGAACACTTTACCTTTTACCTTTTTTAATATTTAAACATTACCAAAAAATACTGAAATCGATTCGAAATTAACACGCTCTTGGTTCAAGGTCTGTTCCTCTCTCCATTCGCAGCTCTGTCCAGGGCACCTGCAGTTACGAAGAAAATAACAACTCAAGCTCGGAGCTTTCAGTTTGCAAACAATGCTCACGAAAACCATTGACTTTCAACGGTTTAGTCTGCAACGTAATCTTGATACAGTGTTGCACATTCGAAACTTCCAAACGATTCCGAGTGAGGCAAAACGCTTTCGAGGGTAAATTTAAGCGGGACGTTACTGGTCGAAAATGTCGTCATCTCCGCTAGCGCCGCCCGCCACACTTATACCGATCTACCGGCCTTGCAAGGAACTAGACGTACGGTAGTTTGCTATTGAACACACCCAGTTTTGTAATTAAATATAATTAACGCAGCACCAGTGGCACATCGGAAATGAAAAAAAGCAACAACATTCATTTAGAAACTTTTTATTAGTCTCATTTTTTTTTCATTTAACCGTCTACATGAGTGGTGGGGTTTACGGTACGGACAGGACCACTTACAAGTGTAGAAAAGGCGAGGCTATTTGATTGAACAATCAGATTTGCTTACACTTAAAACAATGCCAAGATGGGGCCTGTACCCCAATTCTTCAGGTGTGATATGCTCTGATTTTTAAGAAATTCTGAATTTCTAGTGTAGAAAAGGCGAGGGCTCAACAGATAGATTTACTTATACTTAAGACAATGGCAAGAGGGGCTTATACCCTAATTTTTCAGGTGTGGAGGTTTGGGTTTAAGTCCTCATAAAATATGAAGCCTCCCCTGATGGCAAAATGATAATATTGTTGTCTTGTAAACAAAAGACTCGGGGTTCGAGTCCTGATAGATTGAAATACATGTGGCAAAATAATATGTCCACAAGTGAGATTTTGAATAATTACTGCTAGTTGATAGCTCCCAGATCTTAAACCCCCCCTCCCTCCTCTGCTCAGACAGTTTCGGCCATGTGTGTAAAAGCTATATCTGTGTGATTGTTGTTTATAAACTTGTCAATTTTTGATATTGTTTTTGGCAATATTTCTATGCTCTATAACTTACAGATCTAATTTATTAAAAAAAATTTGAGCTGTTGCCTGCTTTTTTCCAATCTCTGATCAATTCTATTGCTCGGGGTAAGCAATTATAGCTCGGAAATGCATGAATCTATCAAAAGACTAATGTTTTGCCTCCATGCCTTGCCGGCACGCAAGAGACACGCTAGAAGGGGGCATTAATGATTTTTCTGTATGATTCACTGAAGAGGCCATGTACATGCAACATGCAACATGTAAAAGTGTAACAAAGATTATTGAGATAAAAACATATTTTCACACAGTGGCAATGAACTGTACCCCCCTCATGCTGAAAGCAATTCTATTCAGATAATATGAACATAGGCAAGACTTAGAAAATATTATGGCAGTTCAAAATCCAATTTTGTCTGCATAAGGGTCTCAGAACCCAGTAAAATATGGATATATTCCATTTGGAGATGTGTTAATATTGTGGCATTGTAATCAGAGGCTTTGGGTTCGAGTCCTGATATAAGATTGAAATATATGCAACTGCCCACACATAAGATATTCACTGCTAGCTGATAAACAGTTGAGGTTTGTGTGTTGTACATCAGCAAAACTATCACCAAAACCTAGTTACTGATGTTGTTTGGGTATAAAAGCACCAGCTCAGCCATTAACTGCTGAACCCAACTGATATTTTTATTAAGTATAAAGTTTTGAATTGAAGCCCGGAAAATCTTATATAATAAACAACAAGAAAAAATGCCAAAACAAAAATATTGCAATCGGTGTAATAAAAATATATCTAATTCTCATTGGGCAAGGCATTGCCGTATTTGTAACTCTAAGAAATGCAGAAAAGCCACAAAAATGTGTCCAAGATGCCATAAAATATTAAGCAAGGCATATTACAAATGGCATAAGTGTAATTTTTATGTACAGTCATCAACATTGCCCCCTCAACCATCTACATCTGGTCTGAAAAGAAAGCACGAAGCACCTGTTAATACCAGAGCAGCAAAGCAGCCACGCTATGCACCTATCCGTAGCAGTTTTAACGGCCAATTAAGGGATCACCGGTTTGTATCAGACCAAGATGCGGCATTGAGAATTTCTTGAACAGTATAAATTCTGATCTGCAGGCAATTCTTAATGCACAAAATGGCTCTTATAAGCTATCCCTCAAATTGTTTGTACAATATAAGAAACCAAACGGCACAAAATTTACACACCCCCACGTAACAGAAACTGTACCTGTATATTCAAATACAAATTTAGACAGAATAATAAGCAGATTGATGGATCAATTGAATATGAAACACTCTGAATTTGCGGCAAAAGAGTCCGGATGGAGCCTATGTGGCTCTTCGCACAAGTTATATGTTAATATTTCTGAATTCAGCCCATTGCAAGGTTCTACATATCTGCCATTACCTGCTAATATCAAAAACAAAAGAGCCGTGGTCAATATAAAAAATGCCGACCAGAAATGCTTTTTGTGGTGTATATTAGCTGCTTTGTATCCAGCTTCAAGCCATCCTGAGAGAATAACTTATTACAAACAGCATGAACATGATTTTGACGATGTAATGGAGGGTTTGGAATATCCAATGTCTGTAGAGAATATTGATAAATTTGAAAAAAAGGCCAGGCACATCAATGGCAAACAATTATCTATTAATGTATTTATTTGTTCCACTGGTAATTGTCCGATAGCACCTCTCAGAATCAGTACACTTGATGATGAATCTGCTATTCCAATTGATCTGCTCTTAATTGAAGGGGATTGCACATACCATTACACTCTGATACATAATCTTGAAGCTTTAGTGAGAACACAACTAGACAAAACTCATACAATATTCAAGTTGTGCAGAAGATGTTTGACTGTATTTGATGGTCAAAAAATGGTGAAGGGGGTTCGGGAAGAGAGTGCAAAAATTGCTAAAAACAAGTTAATTGAGCATCTGAAATACTGTGGGAACCATAAACCTATTCATATGGTGATGCCCAATCCAAGTGAAAATTGCAAATTCAAAAAGTATGAAGCCTTGTTGGAACACCCAGCATATATTGTCTGTGATTTCGAATCGAACCTCAAACCTATTGCATTCTGTAGCCCAGATCCAGAAGAATCTGCAATTACACCATACCAGCAACATGAACCTTCCAGCTTTTGTTTTATGGTTATACGGGATGGTGTTGTTATTAAAGAATATTCATACAAGGGACCAAATGCCATCAAAGAATTTGCACATAGAATAGAAAATGTGTGCCGTGACATAGCATCTAACATCTTATTAATATCAAAGCCTATGTTGCCTTTAACAGAGGAACAGATTGAAGATTTCAACAATGCAGAAAAATGCCCGGTATGTGATTGTGAATTTTCAGATACAAATATCAAGGTGAAACACCATTCTCATACAGATGGTAAATTCTTAATGGCCCTGTGTAATAGCTGTAATATTCAGATCAAGAGACCAAGATTTATCCCCATATTTTGCCATGGAGCATCCAATTATGATTTCCATCATCTGATCAGGTACGAGGGGTTTGAGAAGCAGAATTTAAACATTTTAGCTGAAAATGATGAAAAATATATATCTATTAGCAAGATAATTAAAGTTGATGGTGTTCCTATTCACATAAGATTTCTTGATTCTTACAGATTTTTACCTGCTAGCCTGGCTACACTGGCCTCTCAATTATCTGATGATGACTTGAAAATCACACGTGCATTGTTTCCAAATCAGGACCTGAAATTAATTAGGCGAAAGGGTGTATATCCATATGACTATGTCACAGATTTTTCTAAATTTGATGAGTGTTCCCTGCCACCACAAGAAGAGTTTTACAGCAAAATCAGAGGATCTGGAATCACTGATGAAGATTATCACCATGCCAAATTGATGTGGAAGAGTTTAAAATGCAAGACATTTGGTGATTATCACATGGCTTATTTGAAACTTGATGTCACCCTCTCAGCTGATATATTGCAAGCATTCAGAAAATCTTCCATGCAAAATTATGGACTGGACCCAGTGTATTTTTTCAGTGCCCCGGGCCTAGCATGGGCCGCAATGTTTTTCAACACCAAAAAGCCATTGGATCTAATCCAAGATCAAGATATGTATCTGTTTATAGAGAAATGTATAAGAGGAGGGATGGTGCAATGTTCCCAGAGATATGCCAGAGCAAATAACAAGTATATGCCTGATTATGATCCAGCACGGCCATCAAATTATATACTTTATGCGGATGCAAACAACCTCTATGGTCATGCTATGATGGATAAATTGCCATATGCAGAGCTTGAGTGGGTTGAAGATTTCAATATTGAGGATCTTCAGGATTTTGATGACAGTGAATATGGCCTCTTCTTAGAGGTTGATCTGACAATTCCAGATCATTTGCACAATAAATTTTCTGATCTGCCCCCAATTCCCGAGGTTCAGTGCTCACCTGGCTCTAAACAGAAGAAGCTCATGATGACACTGGAGCCAAAACAAGGCTATGTCATATATTACAAAAACCTCCAGTTCCTGATGAAACATGGTATCCAAGTGACCAAAATTGGCAAAGTCTTGAGGTTCAGGCACTCAAGATGGTTGAAACCATACATTGATACAAACACGGAGCTTCGAACATCTGCAAAGAGCCAATTTGATAAGAGCTTGTTTAAATTGATGGTCAATTCAGTGTATGGCAAAACAATTGAAAATGTCAGGAAACATACCGATGTTAAAATAATTACTGACCCCAGCCTAAGCAAAAAATTGGTTGCAAAGCCTAACTTCAATTACAGAAGAATTTATGATGAGTACATGGCACTTTTCAACATGATGAAAACAAAGATCAAGTTTGATAAACCTATTTATGTAGGGGCTGTGATATTGGAATTGTCCAAATTACATATGTTAATATTGTATTATGATGTGCTGAAACCTTTTTACGGTGATCGTGTAAAATTATTGTACATGGACACGGATAGTTTTATTCTTGAAATTCAAACAGAAGATGTTTATCAAGATATGGCACAACCTGAATTGTTTCAATATTTTGATACCAGTGAACATACAAAGATTCAACCCCACAACAAAAAGGTGCCTGGCAAGTTAAAAGATGAGACACTTGGTGATGTTATTGTGGAATTTGCTGGGTTAAGAGCCAAGATGTACAGTTTTGAAACATGTAGTGGTGCTGTTGCCAAAAAGGCCAAAGGCATTGGCAGAGTGACTGTGGAAAAAGATCTCCAATTTGAAGATTATAAAAATTGCATCAAATCCCAGAATTCAATAAGAACATCAGAAAATAGAATTCAGAGTGAGAATCACTTGCTGACTTCAAATATTGTAACAAAAGTGGCCCTGGACCCACATGATGATAAGAGATGCATTTTGTCATGTGGCACACATACTTTACCTTGGGGGCATTGTGATTTGAAAAGTGGGAAACAATGCCCAATTACAGAGCATGATTTGAAATAAATAAACATGCCTATGAACTTATTTGGGTTCAAAAAACAGGCTATTATGGAGCTGCCCACACCACAACCTTCTCCTGATTTACAATCTGTAATGTCTAAACTGAGTGGCTTGTTAATTATTCATCTGAACAGCATACTTACAGATAATGATGAAGAAACAGGCAAAACATTGTACATATTTAACAATAATTTAAATCATTACCAATTACCTGTAGGTGGGCAATTGCAATTTATTACAACCCCTGAGGGTGATGTCAAGATTTCAGTAGGGAGAAATATTTATAGAATCAAGCACTCAAACATGATTTCTGGCACTGTTTATACTGTTTCTGCTGGTGACTGCTTATATATTGAGGTCCCTGGATCTTATGACAAGCTTATACCCTTTTTTATAGAATTAAGAATCAGATACTCTATAATAAATAACCACTAAAACAAAAATGCCTAACGATATATTTGGCCACACAAGACATGAAGATCACAGTGATGAGATTCTGATGCTTGATGTCAGAGTCAAGAAATTGAGAAGTGATTTACAAGCTTTACAAACCACACTCAATGCCAGTCTTCAATTAGAAATTACAAATTTGCAATCACAATGCATGGACCCTCTTCTTAAAATTGATTCTGAACTCAAATTGCTGCTTCAGAAATATACTGATTTGGCCACATTAGATAATTTTCAAAGTTTGGAAGAAGCTGTAGCAGCTCTTCAAGCCAAATTTAAGACCCAGGCTACCAACTCCGAGCAATTGAAACAACAATTGGAAGAGCAGATAAATAATGTCCAGACACAGCTCCAAACAATTGTCAAAAGCATAAAATCACAAGAAGATTTTGATCTAGTGATTTCCACTCTAAAAGAACAGATTCAATCCCTCCAAATACCTAATCTGGATCCTCTGCACAATGCCATAGCCGAGGTTAAAGGAAAAATTGAGACACTTGAAAATTTTATGAACAACTTGCCATCTTCTGATGCTTTGAATGCAATAACTCGGAGTGTAGCCAACATTAAGCTGCAACTTGAAACATATGAAGATTTTGGAAAAATTCAAAGTACCATAACCCATCTTGAGGGTACAATAGCAGCAGTGCAAAGTGATTTGGCAAATGTACAAGAAACTCGCCTGCCTGGGATTGTAGACACACTTGTCAGTGTCCAGCAACAGATCACAAAGCTTGAAAACCTCAACACTGAATCTGAACTATCTCATTTTCATCACTTGATCGATGATATCCAAACAAAGCTTGAAATTTTACAACAATCAACACCCTCTCAGGCAGATATAGCCCTGCTCCAAAATGCTATGCAAAATGTGGCTGATGCTTCTGAATTAAACAATGTAAAATTGGCACTTGAATCTTTGCAAAATACAGTCTCAAATCTTCCCACATCACAGGAACTTAAAAATATTAAGAGAGCTGTGAATAGGATATTGAAATCAGAAGATATCAAGAATATCCAAGCAGAGATCAAACAACTCACTCAGACAGTGGCCACTCTTCCAACCAATCAACATATTAATGAACTGCATGCCCTGTTTGAGGATATCAGAAGACAGGTCCATGATCTTACTGCTCAAAATTCAAAATTGGCAGTTGTTGAAAATTTGCAGCAAATTGTAGCTAATATCAAGCAACAGCTAGGGACCATGGAATCCAATCAAGCAAATGCTCTGTCTGTTTTTGCCACCCAGCTTCAAGAGATTGTGCAACAATACAAGAAACTTGTTGTGGACGTAAAGATCAAGCCAGGCCACGATGATGTTGTTAGGACCATCAATGAGCACCTTGAATCTGTAACAAGCAGATTGCTTACAGCAGAAAAGGAAATAACAGGCATAATCGAGAATCCAAAACATACAGTAATTCTTGAATTGTACAGCATCCCCAACAAAGAATATGATTCTCCATTTACACCAGGAGGCAAAATATATATGCTGTCCCCTGCACAATTTTATTACCAGTTTTTTGTTGGGGGCACATTGAGACCAATCAAGATCAAATATTGGCATCAACCACAGGCACACCACTACCCCACCTTATCAATAACAAATGCTGACAACAAACCAAAAATCACCAGTGTAGAATTAGAGGATTTTACAGACCCCAACACATTAGAAACATCTTATGCTGAAGATGATGGCACTTTGGAATTTAAAATACAAATAGGGGACAAATTATATTTAGAAAATCCTGCAGTCTCAGCTGCTGAACACCCCATAGTTGCAATATTCTTGTTTACATATTATGTCTAGACAAATTATTGTTGATGAATTACACAGACAGGCCAGACATAATTTTAAGAGGCTCCCAGTAGTCACAAAGGGCATAGATGATTTATGGCAGAGCGACTTGATTGAAATGGCAAGTGGGCAGTTGAAAAACTTAGACAAAATCAACAAGGGCTACAAGTATCTACTCACTGTAATAGACACATTTTCAAAATTTGCATGGGCTGAGCCACTCAAATCCAAGACTGGAAAATGTGTTACAGAAGCCCTCAGGACAATCATCAATCATTCAGGAAGATCACCGCGCTATTTGCAAACAGATAATGGCAAAGAATTTTATAATTCAGTGTTCCAACAATTTATTAAAAGCCAGTCAATAAAACATTACTCGAGTTACAGTGATCTCAAAGCCTCAATTGTAGAGAGATTCAACAGAACCTTAAAAAATCTTATGTATAAACAATTTACCCTCCAAGGTAATTATAAATGGATTAATATTCTTCCAGAACTTCTACATAAATATAACAACTCGGTCCATTCTACAATCAACATGAAACCCTCTGAAGTAACTTCATCTGATGAGCAAAAATTGATCAGGACTGTTTATTATCCTAGATACCAGCCAACAACAAGAAGGGCCAAATACAGGGTGGGCGATCAAGTAAGAATCAGCAAATATAAGCACTTATTCAAAAGAGGCTTTACGAGAAACTGGAGCACCGAATTATTTACAGTGGTTCAAGTTAAACCCGGGACCCTTAACACATATATAATAAAAGATCACCGAGGAGAAATTCTCAAAGGCAGGTTCTATGAACAAGAGCTCAGCAAAACTAAACAGCCTGACACATATCTCATAGAAAAAATCATCCGCAGAAAAGGCAACAAGTTACTTGTCAAATGGCTGGGTCATCCGGAAAACAGCTGGATCGATGCAGACAAAGTAATAATATGAGCACCTGGGATGTTATAAAAAGGCTGCCAGAACCTGAACAACAGAATAAGAGAAATGGCAACTTGCTGCCTGATAATATTAGATGTCTTATTGTTGGGCCATCTGCTTGTGGTAAAACTACGCTAATGGTTGATAATTTTTTATTGGCACCCAACTGGTTAGACTGGAAAAACAGGCACTTGTATGTCTTCTCTAAGAGCTTGGAACAATTAAAATATCAGCAGCTGATGAAGCTATATGATGGATTGGATATTGCCACTTTTGAACCAGATGTTAAGCCATTAGATGAATGTCTCGATAATTCTGTTGTTGTGTTTGATGACGTTATACTGGATAATCAAAACAAGGTTAGAAATTTCTTTACACAGGGCCGGCACAAAAACATTGACTGCTTCTACCTGGCACAGACTTTTTCTAAAATTCCGAAGCAACTGATCCGAGACAACAGCAATTTTATATGTGTGTTTCATCAAGATCATACCAACCTCAAACACATACATGATGAATATGTAGGTGGGGACTTGAGCTACAATGATTTTTCTAAGTTTTGCAGCAAGTGCTGGAGCCAGGACAGTTATGGGTTTGTCACAATTGATATGACAAGAACACCCAATACTGGCAAATACAGAAATAAAATCAACGATTTTCTAGACGTTGAGACATAAATAAACAACCATGAAACGAACAGTCATTGATGATCTTAAGTTAAGAGATTATCTTGTAAAAAGATTTAAGGGATGGAAATCAGAGAACCGGGGAATTTATGAAAAACACAAACAAACAGAACAGCCTGTCATTGATGCTATTAATAATTTAGGTAAGAATATCAAAACTGTTACAGAGCAAAATCAAGATTTGATCACGGAGCTTGTACCTGTAGCTGCAAGGAACATATTAGATTATCCATTCACCCCACTTTCCAGCATTCATACACCTAGTCCTGTTGCTCCTCGAAGAATTGAAGCTACTCTGGATCCTATTGAATTGGGTCTTCTTGCTCAAAAATATTTAACCACACCTAAAGACAACAAAGATGAGGTTTTTGGCTTATATGCCGACACAGAGCTTGATGGCAGCATTATTCATAGAATCGGCAATTTCAGAGTAACTTTTATGGGGGATGATATCATTGTTTATTCAGAATCTCGTCTCGGAGAAAAAGGTGCTTTTGTTAAGTACCCCGGCACACCTGGATTGTGGGAACTGATGACTAGGAAGAGACCTGGCAGCTATACAGATCAAGATTATGAACATTACAAAGAAATATTAATAAAATCAGATGCTCTATACCAGAACAATGATCCCACACAAAAAAGAGTCAAGTCTAGCAGTGGAGCAAAATACAATAATTTAATCAAGCCCATATGGTCACAGATCAAGACTGGCAGTGGAATCAAACAATACAACACCCTGCCCAAAGAATTTGTGTGGGTTGATGATGTCAGGAAACTTGTAGATAGGTTGCTGGTCATAGCTGGAGAGGAAAATGCTGGCAACCACAATTTTTACAATGAAAAGGTTGGAATTATGGACATGATAAGCACAAAATTATCTAATTTTATAGTGAATGACCCTAAGGGCATTGGATATCTTATAAAAATTATTAATACTCTACCACCTAAATTTTGGAATATTTCTGAGGGTCGGGGGCTGGTTAATGACATTATAAACAAGCTGCCATTTGAACTACACATTCCAGGCTATCAGTATTGTGGTCCCGGTACAAAATTGGACCATAGATTAAACAGAGGTGATCCTGGTATTAATCCCCTAGATGCTGCTTGTAGAGACCATGACATAGCATACAACACACATACTGATCTTGACAAGAGACATGTTGCAGACAAGAAATTAGAAGAGGCTGCATTTGGCAGATTTGTAAGCAAAGATGCTTCTTTGAGTGAAAAAATAGCAGCATTGGGAACCACCATAGCCATGAGCACCAAACAAAAACTGGGGTGGGGGCTGTGAATATGTATATAATAAACCTACGATGAAGGCCAAGGGTGTTATGTATCAGATACCTTATGCAGGTCTCAAATCTCTTAAAACTATTGACAGTCTTTTAACCAAAAAGCAGCGCAAGAAAAAAAGCTCTTGTATTGCAAAGGGACATGGTATGAAATTGTTGCTTAGCACCCCCCAATTAAAAAAATTACAGCAATCTAGAAAAAAATCACATGTGGGGGGATTTATATTTACCATCCCTGCCATCTTAGCTGCTCTCGGGGCTGTTGGGAGCTTGGCTGGGGGATCAGCCGCCATAGCAAAAACAGTAATAGATGCCAAGAAAAATAGGGCAGAATTAGATGAGCAGAAGCGCCATAACCTGGCAATGGAGAAAAAAGGCAAAGGTGTTAAGAGAGCCATGAATAAGTTTAAAAAAAACAAGAGCCGCTTACAAACCAAGATATTGAAGCTTTAATCAAGCCATTGGGCATCAAACATTTTAGAGGTGTGTACATGTCTGATTCTTTACCGGAACAACCACTCAACAAAGAGTGTGGCATAGTTAATTTGGATAAGTACAAAAATCAGGGCACTCACTGGATCTGTTATCTTAAATATTTAAAAAATGAGGCATTTGTGTTTGATTCATTTGGAGGTGTTCCACCTGAAAATTTAATAAAATATCTAAAATCACCTAATCTTTATTACAATAATGCCCGTGTTCAAAACTTCAAAGATGTTAATTGTGGACATTTGTGTTTATCTGTTCTCAGATATATGTCTCAAATAAATAAACCATCAATTGAAAATTTTCAAAAAGCCTTGTGGTATCTGAAACATCATGGGGGTATTCCATCTCACCAGCCAAAATTCAATATTGAAACTCAAATTGCATGATGACATAGTGTATCCCAAAACAATAGCTCTCAGAGCATTTTATGGCATGTACTTGATCCCTAATATTACACACCACAACAACAAAATTGCAGTAGGTGATCAAAATATTGTCATCACTCCAGGGCAATATAATCTGTCCACTCTAAATGCTCACTTACCCAGAGGTATAGTTTTAAGTCAAAATTCTGTCACTCACAGAGTAGAGATTGTATCTGCTACGGAGACAGTACATCTGGGTACTATAGGAGAGCTGTTGGGATTTGAGAACAACACGAAACTTGAAGCAGGCATCAAACACACTGCTATGAATATACCTAAATTCTTAGCCATAGAGACTCTGAATATTCACTGTAATGTTGCTGAGGGTATGATCACCAAATCAAATGGCATAGGCACTCACAAACAAACTGGCATCATTGCAACATTTAAACCTAATTCTGAATTTATGGAGCCCATCATCTACAATCCATCCCCAACATTATATTTTCCCGTGTGCCATAATAGAATAGATTACATTGAATTGATGGTCACTAATGAAAAAGAAGAATTAGTTGATTTTGCTGGAGCCACAACAACTGCTATCATAGAGATTAACATTTAAATAAAAATACATACAATGGAAAATATTGAGAGTTATGAGCTACAATCATTCCCTCCAAACAGGAGGACATTTGCAAATTTAAATCAACCCAACACGGAGGTTGAGGTTGATCTTGATGTAGGGGACGGCTTTATACACCCCCACAGAGCAGATCTATACATCAAATTTGATGTTGTAAAGCTCGATGGAACAGATTACCCGGCAAATTCAAATATAAGACTTGTAGACAATTTTGTGCCGCATCTGTTCTCTGAAATTGAGATCAGAAAGCATGGGGTTGTTATAAACAGAATAGATTATCCCGGCATTACCTCCACGGCTTTGGCCACTCTAAAATTATCCAAAACCGAAGCATCATACTACAAAATAGGGGGATTTGAAGCTGGTGATAAAATATTATCTAAGAACCACACTGTGCTGTTCCCGATGCGCCTGTTGCCAGGATTCTTCTCGGATTACAAAGATATTATGTGGAAGGGTGGTTTAAGAATTACATTTAGAAGAGCTGCAAATGATAATAATGCTTTGATGAGGTACAGTGCGATAAACCCTACAGGAGAAGCTCTGCCCAATACCCTACCTGATGAGGGCAAGTGCATTATTCAGACTATGGAGTTAAGAATCCCGGTTGTTGAATATGAGGCCAGCTATGCTCTTAAATACAAAGCTGATATCCTAAAAAATCCACAGATTCCTCTGCAATTTTATACATATCAATGCGTACAGAAGGTTGCCACTGGTACTTATTATGAATTTGATGCTACAAATTCATTCTCCAGCATTCAATTTGACATGCCCGATTTTGTAGTGGTACTGTTTCAGACTGGAAGACACAATAATCAGGAAAAAAATTCAAGTAGATTTGATAACTGCAACATCAAAAACATATATCTTAAAAATGGCAGAAATGAGGTATTTCCTAGAGAAAATTACAATTTAGACATGTCCAAGAATGATTTTCTTAAATTATATGAAGCTTTTTCGGCTTTCAAAAGAGTCACTACCGGGAATACAGACCTGTACTACGCACCAGATGAATTCAAAGTACGGAGACCCATGTTTGTCATCAACACTTCAAAAAGAAAACAGGTTGTAGTGAATGATAGAACAAACATTAAAATTATCTGTGAATTCCACGAGGCATTACCTGAAGACACCATTTGTAGCGTCATTCTCATAGGTGAAAAATCATATATTTATGATGTAAGAAATGAGAGAGTCACGGAGCAGTTTTAGAAGCACGATTCAAACACAGAGGCCCTTGATTACAAAGCAATAATACCAACACTTTGCTGTCAGAGAGGCCCCAGACACTCTACCAGCTTTGAAACCTCAACTGTATTATCAGCTAGCAGTGAATATCTTATGTGTGGGCAGTTGTATATATTTCAATCTTTTATCAGGACTCAAACCCAAAGCCCCTGATTACAATGCAACACTATTAACACTTCTCAATATGGAATATGCCCACATTTTACTGGGTTCTGAGACCTTAATGCAGACAAAATTGGATTTTGAACTGCCATAATATTTTCTAAGTCTTTTGTTTACAAGACAACAATATTATCATTTTGCCATCAGGGGAGGCTTCATATTTTATGAGGACTTAAACCCAAACCTCCACACCTGAAAAATTAGGGTATAAGCCCCTCTTGCCATTGTCTTAAGTATAAGTAAATCTATCTGTTGAGCCCTCGCCTTTTCTACACTAGAAATTCAGAATTTCTTAAAAATCAGAGCATATCACACCTGAAGAATTGGGGTACAGGCCCCATCTTGGCATTGTTTTAAGTGTAAGCAAATCTGATTGTTCAATCAAATAGCCTCGCCTTTTCTACACTTGTAAGTGGTCCTGTCCGTACCGTAAACCCCACTACTTACATGTTCTGTTTGTTGTTCGTAGGTAACTTGGAAACAGGTCCCGCGACCACACAGTAATCATGAGAAGCGAACTTCTGGTTGCGCATGAGAAACTTGGACAGTTGTCGCCGCAGATGGTGTATGTTGTTGTGCCCGTATAAGGTAAAATACACTGTTTCTTACTAACTTTTGAAACCACACCATTCTTTTGTGTACGCCCTATAATACGAAATATAAAAATAATTAGTCTCTTTATTAAAAGCAATAATATTTAAATTGTATTATGAAGGATACCTGAACATCAAACGCATGAATAAAAAGGTCTAATTTTATCAGACCTGTGAAAAATTTGACTACAGGCCTTGCTTATATTTTATGTCCCAAGCCGGTCCTGACTGGCTTCACCACAAGTGGAAGCGTTCGTACTCAAGCCCAGCGTGAAGCTATCTCTTCGAACCCTCCTTCCCACCCAAATTACAGCGGTAAGATAGAACGGAAACGTGCATTCACCTTTTTGCCATGTAATCTCTCTAAGCGCTATTCTTGTTTCTACAAAACACTCTGACTCAGCTATCCTGGAGCAAGGGTCTCTGCGCACGTAGTGACACGAAACGGCTCCACCAATGAACACGTAAGAGCATAAGAGGAACGGGATTACGTGGAGGGGGAGCGGTTGCAGTTACCAGCCTTCCCAGCAGCGTTTACTGCTTCGCTTTACCCACTCGATTTCCCCACTTCTCTGACGCTATGCGCGGCCTTCCTCCAGAGATACTGAGAAAGGGTATACCTCTTTGCCCTAACTTTTTATCCCTTTGGGCGTATGTCTTGATCAGTTACATTTGATTTGATTTTTTTTTTCTTAGCGTCGCTTTTTTGCCTCTTTTACCTAATCGCGACGATGAGGATGAGTGGTGATGTGATGGAATTGATGAAGGGTCACTCACAAGGAACACCCGAACCCTGGACCCTTGATTTTGTAGCGCGCTGTGCTAACCACTACGCCACGTAGGTCGGCATTTTTGTTATATTACAAATGATTGTGGAATCTCGGCTACTTGTATTGTTGATTCACGGTTAACCTGTGAGAAAAAACGTCCCATTCAACATAACCAAAACAAAAAGTTACGTTTCTCTCTATTAATAACCATCGATTTTAAGCCCGCACATATCCTGTATATGTTTCCCTTTTAAGGCCTGTACGGTTGCTATGGAGACCATGGCCCAGCCGTTGCTAGGCACCTGAGGACACCTGTCCCCGCTAAGGCGGGTCTCATTGTGAGTTTGCCTTCTCCTACTTCAACTGCCTGGTTTATTTACGTTCTTTCTTTCTAATAAAAAAAATGCGTCTGCTCTGTGGAAGGGCGGAGCGTGAACGGCACACATGCGCCTCCAAGCGGCGCATGGGAGAACCACGAGGTCTGCAAACATCGAACTGACTTTATCAAGACTTCTACGGTTGACGGGATCTGCTAGTGCGAAGCGAGGGCAGAAGACATTGCGACGCTAGCGCTGTTGTATCCGTGCTTTTATCGATACGAACTGTTGTCGGTAGAAAAAATAGATATCGATCTGCCTTGTAGAGGTCGCACGCGTTGAAGTAACACGTCTTGGCTTCTTGAACCCAAAATCGTAAAAAGGAGAACGAAATTGATGACATTCAGTCCATTTCGCACCAGAACAGGATGTAGTATAGGGACACACAGTAATAACAAACAAAAAGGCATCGCACAAACAACACGTGTAGCGAATGAAGCTACAGGTAGGTCGGACAAGATAAAAAAAATAGAGCTCGTAAGCACGTTTGTCTGTAACGATTGACTTTTCACCCGACAGAGGACTCTGGTGTCGACAACCTGTCGAAGTGTAAGAGAGAAACTGTTAGTCCGAAGCTACTGTGGTGTTTCGATGTGTGCGACTGTAGCAAAATATACATGATTGTGGAATTTGTGAAAGGAGTTACGAAGTTACTTCTTGCCTCGAACAAGTTGTGGATAAATGTTAAATAACACTGCTTACTGTGTACGTTTGACACAATTATTGTGATCGCCGAATCCAAAACGTCGCCTACCACACTAATTCTGCAAGACTTCTGTTATAAGGTAAGTGAAAATGTGATTTGCATGGTTCTCTTCATGCACGTACGTTTATCTGTAAGTTATACTGTTATTTATCGTTCTGCACGGGTTGAAACGTGTGTGTGGTAGAAACAATTGCCAAATGTACGAATTACTTGTAGAAGAGAGATTATATCGAAGTTTGTGTACGAAATCTTGGGTAGCTCACTAGGTTTGATTCTAGTTTACCTTCTTATGGTACATAATAAGGTAATGAATGTTAGTTCTTCGTTTCATAATTATCTTTAGATTTTTTCCTCGACGTCATGAAAACAGCAGTAAAATGATTGTTGCTATCGAATGACTGTGATTATGTATGTCTCTCTATATATCAGCTGGATATAGGGTGTAAAGTATACTTTATAAAAAAAGTTGTTTTCTTTTATAAACTATTTATGGTCTTGAAGTTAGCGAACATCAGTACGCATATTTTAATAACATCCTTTCCGGTAAGGATATATTACCGGCTTACGGCAGATAGGTTGGCTTGATTAAGAGACTCAAGTGCACGAATGTACTCTGGAATTTTTTAAAGTTTTTTTCCCCCACGTAAAGATTTTGTAATTTGTACGGCAGTTTTTAGAGTACGAAAACGTGTATTAACATAAATAACGCGGGTTTAAGTATGTTCAGTTACATAAAGATTTCCTCATGTCGTGAAGAAAGCTTTGATTTTTAAAAATAACATTAGGAGTGTCACTTAAATAATGCTCAACAACAACTACGAATGAACGAAAATTGGAACTATACTTTTCTCACAAAAATACATGCTTAAAACACACATTTGTCGTCAGCGAATGACGCTTCACTTCCGGTAATGGACTCTCACCTGCATGTATTCACCTTGTCTTCGTGCGAGTTCGAAACTTGCCTCGAGTACATGGGGAAGGGGGGCTAGGAGTAGCTTTTTCGTTGCGAGGAATGTTGTGATGTTCTTTTCGCCGGAATGTGATACGAATTTCTGCCTCTTAACAACTTTATTTCAATTCTGGTGAAGGAGTTTTAGAAAACT
This sequence comes from Lepisma saccharinum, assembly GCF_977018435.1. Lineage (NCBI taxonomy): Eukaryota > Metazoa > Arthropoda > Insecta > Zygentoma > Lepismatidae > Lepisma > Lepisma saccharinum. Next base: position 66,398,946 of record NC_139247.1, on the reverse strand, counting down.
CGGAGATATAATCGTGAAAAAGATTCATTGGAAGCAGTACAAAGTTGTGCTGGCGCCATTTGATTGTTAAGAAAGTGGCAGCAAGCACATGTTTTCCTAATCAGTAAGCAAGCAGCATAAAAGTATGTAATATTGTACTTTACATAATGTGATATTTAGAAACGCGTTGACTTACATTTGTTGTATAATCGATGTTTATTTATTTCCCTAAACTTCCTGGAATGCAAATATTAGATTTGAATGACAGTACCAAAGAAGATTTATATACACTACTACTTATAATAAAATGCATAAAAAAAATAATCAGGAACTTGTCGTCAACATCATTTCTTCTTATCCAATTCTTCATCTTTTTGACATTACTTTCCTTGCAGCACAGTTATTTTTACACACATTTTAGCGCTCTTAACTACACGTAGGCTAGATAATGAATACATGCTGTTATATGTCTATCGTTACACAGTCTTTTTACATATTCATGTAATAGTAATTGTTATATTACATATTATTATGAATAGCCTATACAAACAAATCCTATCAACATATTAATTTAAACATTAATATTTTTATTATTTCTGAGATGCTTGGTTCGTCCCCCACGCCCGAAATATATATCTAGGTACGTGCCTGAGGGTGTGAAATGTCTATTGACAAATAAGATTCATTCTTATCTTACTGTTAGTTTGCTAGAACTGCACATAGTGATCCGGGTCGCACTTTAAACTGTATGTCCAGTCCCGATTAGCCTTTCTGTGCATAAAATTGACTTATAAGGAACTCAAACAAAGAGTTACAACTGGAAAGTTGCTCGTGAATAAAGTAACATGGCCAATGTTAAAATGTGCATTATTGTGTTTATTAAACAATGATACATTCTTTACAAGAGAGCTTCAGTCAGGTGACACCAGGGTATGCAGGGCCGTATTTATGGGGGTCAGGACACATCTGATAGACTTACCAAGTACTAAAATGAATCCACATTTTGGACAATTTGTTGTATAATCGTGGGCTAGAAACATGTTTAGTCAGGAAAATTGATTTCCATACTTCAGCGGAAATCCTGCATAAAGCATTCTTGTGTTCGCCTTTTGAAGCTTAGAGCTGATTCTTCACTATGGATCAAGCCCCGTTTATTTGTTGCCCAAGGCTTGCCTCTATCTTTTATCTATTGTGATGGCAAAAAGGCGCAATCAAATCGTAGTTCAAACAGTAGCTACCGCGCGCCATCTGCCGATTTCTGCAGTGTCAACCTCCGCTGGTGCTTTGTGTGCGTCCTCTCGGGGAAACCTCAAACGCTGATGGAACAGTTGAAGTTTTCCTTGTCCAGCCCTGGCTGGAACTGGACACTCCAGAGCGATTGGCAGGATTCCAGGGGGTCGGATTACAAAGGCACGCTGGAAGTCAAAAGCTTTGTCGCATTCTTGCCTTCGTTCTCTGCTATAGTAGCCGACTTATCTGAAGGTGTGGTTAGCGTAACGGAGGTTCAGAGTTCCCACCCTGGTTAAGGCGTGGATTGTGCTATACCCCGCGACAGGTTAAGTTTGCAGCAGGTTTTATGTATTAAACCGCGCGAGAACGGCGCTCAGCATCTCCCGTGCGAGTCTTGCCTCGACCGCCGAGCTGTTCATATCACAGACATTGAGAAAATCGACAGTATTGCAGCGGAACTATATTCTGCGCGCACGTTTGGGTCTACATGGGCGAAAAGTTGCTGCAAACTTAACTTGTCGCGGGGCTTAGTTTCGTAGTCTATTTAATCAAATCATTCATCTAATTGTCGAGCTTAACTTAGGCCGTTATAATCTAGCGGAAATGTTCCGACAGGGCTCAGAATTAGTGAGGGTACTTGTCAGGTGCCTGCAGTCTCGTATCACTCCTTGCTTTTGTTTTGAAGCCAGTGGGCGGAGCTTAAGTTTGCCTGCGTAAGATGGCAGCATCTACTTCAACCAATGACATCAACACGCAGAAGAACATCGCATCGGCTGCCTCAAGCGCACGCGGTTGGAAGGAGCATGGAAGTAGGCACCAACTACAAACGAAAACTCGAGGTCTACTATACACTTAAATACTACAAAACAAACTATAACTAGCGTTATTTGCTTATGGAATATTATTCCTTCAGGTTTCCTGTCGCTTCTGTTAGTACAGCCGTGTGTTGAGCAGGCACCATTTCTTCCTAAATCTTATTCAAAAGTACACAAAATTACATGCTTTCTTTGAATGTTTTGGTCTGGCTTCTCCGGATCTGTCACGTGCAGTGGCGCAGGAACGGGGGGGTACAGGGGTACATTGTACCCCCTCAAATTTTTGAAGGGGGGTACTGTACCCCCCTAAATCCGGAAATCCCGTTGTACCCCCTGTACCCCCCTTAGATAATTTGACAGACGCAAGGTGCTACTGTTAAAGGAACATATTTTCAATTCGCTCAATAAAAAAGGTTTAGGTATATTGTTTATAACTTACAAGCATTATCTAATTTATCTTACTTAGCTACCACAGAAATTCAAACCATTGTAAACTTATTCTACTGCATTGTGCTTGCTACTAGTTAGTTCATTGACCTGTGTTCTTGGAAACCTCTTTAAGGAGATGAAAATTGTGTAAATTTCTGTGAAACAGTTTACTCTCAGAAAATCATTCTCCAGATGAATGCTCCTTTGCGTAAGGTTGGGGGGTTACACTTTTCTAAATAAATGTCGATTCAAAGATAATATATAAATCTTCATCAGAAGAGTATATGACTGACCCTTTCTTTTGAATTTTTCAAATGGAATTTTCCAAAACGAGATACTTACACAAATGAGACGAGACATTGGGGGGTACAATGTATTCCTGTACTTCATAACTTTGTAAGAGGGAAAACTATACTTAAACCTATATATTAAGAGATTTTTGAATATAGAGATGATACTGAGACAAGAAAAGTCTGTGTTTCCTCTCAAATTTCGAAACGAGACTGAAATAAATATCTGCAAAATCAAAGCGAGGCCATACTTGATGTCCGAGATGATCTCGTTCGAAACTCTGGTATCATATTTGAACAAATTGGTAAAAATAAATTTAAATTACTGTCTGTCTTATCAGACATACCAAGCGTTTAAATTTATTGACTTATTTTGTTTTCAAAATGTCCTGTATTTTGTTTACTGTAATTGCAAAGTTAATGCATTAGTAATAATTGCGAGCCTGTGCTGCCCGGTTTAATGTATTTATAATATAATTCCGTATTTCGACGGTTCACAGCATCGAAACAAGATATAAAGCAGAAAAACGTTATTAAGAAAAGTTTTGCTTTAATGACATATACGTTGTGAAACTTTGAGTGGTGACACAATGTACGTGTTGCTTATACTAAACATTTCGTGGGTCAGGACGAGATATCTCGCCTTTTAATTGAAGGGTCCAACATGCACTGAGCTTTGGATTCCACTTTAAACTGCAGATTCAGTCCCGATTAGCCCATGAAGTGGATATAAAGTACATAGAATAAGTTTTAACAACTTCTGAGTGGACACCGAAACACAAACAAGAACGAGAAGTACCTCAGCACACCGGAGGGCCTCCCCGATGGCGCAGTGGTAGCGTCGTCGCCTTGTAAACAAGGGGTTCCGGGTTCGATACCTGGTGGAGGCACGTGGCACAGTGGTTCGTATCCCGATCAGCCTAACTGTGCATAAAATGGACTTAATACACCAACTTAAACAAACTCAAACTCACCACACAGGAGACGAGATGAGGCTGTGACAATTCTCCTCTCGTCTCATCTCGATGTCATTCCTAGGTCAAATGAAAGATTCCCCTTTCCTAGACATTAGAACAGGGTGCAATTTGTGATTTTGTCAGAGGACGACAACTTACTTTTAATACTTAAGTATTAGATATAGTACTTAGAATTGTACATTAATCGCATAAAACCTAATTTTGATATCGAATGCCACACAAATACAACGCCATTTGAAGTTAAACCCTAAAGTCAAACTGGAAGAAAATTACATTAGTCAAATGAATGCACGGGATAAATGAGACTCGCTGCAGGTCCTATGGTTTGCCAGTTGGCTTGTCAAAGCCACTGTGTTATCTAGACTAGACTTCTTTCAATTTCTTGCAAATTTTTCTGCATGAAAGCAATGCACTGGGGGTATAAGGAAAGTAAAAGTATGTTTAAAACTTCTAAATTATTTTTCTAATCAGTTAAGGTTTGGTTTATGACATTTCACATTCGGTTGGTAGATATTGGTAGATTTTTGATTGAATTCACAAGGTCTTTGAGCAAGATGGGAATGTTTGATTGAGTGATTTGGTTTATTATACTTCAAATTTCAGCCACTTCTGGCTAATCGCGAAGATGAGGATGAGTGATGGTATGATGAAATTGATGAAGGGACACTGACAAATAACACCCATGCCCAGGCCGGGATTCGAACCGGGGACCTCTGGCGTCGTAGAACGATATGTTAATCACTCCGCCACGGGGGCTGGCGAGGTGGGAATGTGTTTTGGATTTTCTTTGTATATGCGAAAATATTTAACTGTGACGCGCACATGCTTTTGCTTACATTAAAGTTAACCTTTTCACGAAAACGAGGAATTGACAAGTCACCTTAAAACATGCATGTATATGCATTTAATACTACTAAATACGAAAAGAAACCTTGGCCGGCTCTTCAAATTATCCACCGAAGATTGAAAAGAGAAATAAAACAACTTTCGAGCGTTTGGCTTTTCCTTGTTTGCTCTGAGATCTGAAGGATTTCGGTTTTGTTCGTATAATGATAGTATTTTCAGTGCTTGAAGAACGTCGTTAGGCACACATAATTATGTTACAAATAAATACTTTGTCAAATGTTTTACAAACATTCCAAACTTAGACCTCTTACGAGTTGATCGGGAACCATCTCAACTCAATATTTTTTTTAAAAAAATACAACACCCTATAGATGTCTGAGGAAATACCGAATACATGGCTTCTAAAAGGCATTGGATGTGGTACACATCTGCCATAAATTATTTAAATATATTTTTATGCTTAGCTGTGGGACTTTAAAATTAAAATGAACTGAACTGATGTGGACTCTATAAGTATGATATATTCAATAATATGGTTTCTATATCCAGTTGGTGAGAGAGAATTATTCCTGGTTGGGATGGCTGAAGATGAGGGGGGGAATCCTCCTCAGCCCCTTTAATCTCACACTGCATTAAAAATCAATAGCTGTATCTTTGTTCGCAAGTTTCACATTTCGAACTCCTGATATTCCGTTTCGTTAAATTCAAAACGAACCCATGAATAAGGTCCAGAGCTTTATATTTTTCGGGATTGTTATCTGGTTAAAATCTGTTTTTAAAATGACAATAAATACTAAGGAAAACAAAGAAATAAATATTATTTATGCCAATTTTTAATTAAAAAAAAACAGGAAATTCGTGTGCTGTTCTAAAATGGAATATTTCGGATGCCTTCACATTATACCTATAGGTACTACCTTTGAATTAGTACTATATGCGCGCGCGTATATATATATATATATGAGGCTGAATTTTGTACCCCCCAAATGAAGAACGTTCCTGCGCCACTGGTCACGTGACCCGGCTTCAGAAACAGGGCGCAGTGCTTACTCCTCTCCCTTTCTTACGTCCATGGTACTTGTGATAGCAGGGGTGCCATCCCCCCCCCCCCCCAAGAAACAATGACGCTTCTCTCCCGGAGGATAGATAACCTCCATAAAGTATTACTATCCTTTTACTGTTAAAATTCCATTCTTTGGCTTTACTGAACGCTTTCCTTGACCTGTCCCTCTAAATTCTGCCTTTTCTTCATCTAAGGGATTAAATATATTAAATATTGTGCACCTTGTAGCAAAAGTGACTTTGAACCAGCTAAATTAGAGATGGCCACAACATCCGCATTTCAAATTATGCCATATCTGTTTCGGATGCAATGGATAATCCGAATATTACGGATATTAAAATAGTACAAAATCCGTACAGTGAAATACGGAAATGGCGAATAAAAGAATATGTGGATAGCCCGTAAAACGGATAAACGGTAAAACTATCCGGATAATGTACACATTCGAATATCCGGATATCTGATATTCGGTGCCAAGGTGTAAACTTTCTTTACAATATTTTAAGCAAATGCCTGTAGAATTTTATTTTAAGGAAAAATCCCCGCAAAAGTTATGATGGCGCGGTCACCGCAATTATCCACCCATCCCTCCTCATGGGCACCCCTGTGTGCCAGAAGGGGAATATTTTGTGGGGAGACATTCGCTGAAGAAGGGCAACAGAGGAAGGCAAACCCCCCCCCCCCAGCGACACATCCCCCCTCATAGGAAACAAGGAAAATGACATCTTTAAGGCAAATATGAAATTTCGTGTGGTGTTTTGTTCTATACAATATGCGACTGCCACCAAGAAAATATCCCCCCCCCCTTTCCACCTGTCTCGCTACTCGTTATTTCTCTGGTGTCGTAACCTGAGGCAGTTAATTTTAATATACACATAAAATCGGATACAAAAATGCATGTGTGGAATTAGCCGTAAGATGGCAGGCGAGAACACAACTTACCAATTTACTATTCATTTCATGTACTATATAAAATATCCAATCTATTAAGAAATTTTAATTTACATGAATTAAAAGCCATATGAAAAAAAAATACATTCGTATATTTCATTGTACAGTTATGTGCCAAAGTAGATTAGATTTGCGACGTTAAGTATAATAAGAAAGTGAAATTTGAATAACTCAACACAGAACGAATTGACACGTGATGGTGCTGTATGCAACACAGCACTTTTGCCCAAAAGCTGGTGGAAAGTTTTCTGTCAGTATTCATTTTGGAATTTGGATAAAATGAAAATAAAAGAGCGTACATAATAGAGTATCTTCGGACGCAACTAACAAGAAAAAGCTTGCTTAGGAATAATGATTCGTGACAGTATCTTATACATCCAGTGGCGCAGGAACGGGGAGGTACAGGGGTACATTGTACCTCCCCAAATTTTTGAAGGGGGGTACTGTACCCCCCTAAATCCGTAAATCGAGTTGTACCCCCCGTACCCCCCTTTGGTAATTTGACAGCAGACGCAAGGTGCTACTGTTAAAATAACCTATTTTAAATTCGCCCAATAAAAAAGTGAATATTTTTATAACTTATAAGCATTTATCTTCCTTACCACAGAAATTCAAACCATTGCGTATTGTGACACACGTTTTCTAAGCGTGTGAACCTCGAAAGGTTCGGGGATCAAACCTGGAGCCCTTTAGATGAAAGTAATTATTCTATTGGGGGTTAGCGGTAGCTCGTAAGCTCTCGCTTGGCTGCATCTGCTAACTGCAGGAGGTACCTGAATAAACTTAAATTTACAGAAACGTATATATTATTTACAGATACGTAACGATTGTAAACTGATTCCACTACATTGTGCTTGCTACTAGTTCGTTCATTGACCTATGTTCTTGGATACCTCTTTAGGGAGATGAAAATTGTTTAAAATGTGTGTGGAACGATGGAATCAGATTTGCTCTCACAAAATCACGCTGCATACGAATACTCCTTTGCGTATGGGGGGGTACTCTTTTCTAAAGAAGTGGCCGCGTCGATTCGAAGATAAAATACAAATCTTCATGAGAAGAGTGTATGACTGACCCCATTTTCTTTAAATATTTAAAATGGAATTTTCCGAAACGAAATACTTACACGAACGAGACGAGACACGACAGACTAACTTGGGGGATACAATGCACTCCTGTACCTCACCCATATTTTTCATAACTTTGTAAGAGGGTGTTCGGAAAACTACACTTAAACTTATATATTAAGAGATTTTTTATAAAATAGAGTCCAGACTAGCCTACCTGAGCATGAAGTGAATCTAGAATATGTTCTAACAACTTCAGAGTGGAAACCGAAACAAAAATAAGCACAAACAAGAACGAGAAGGACCTCACCACACAGGAGACGGGATGAAGCTGTGACAATTTTCGACTCATCGCATTGCGATATCATTCCTAGGTGAAATGATATTTTTTCTAGACATTTAAACAGGGTGTAATCTGCCATTTTATCAGAGAACTTATGTTACCTATGTATTAGTTATACTTATAATTGGACATTAATTGCTTAAAATCTGATTTTGATATCGAATGCAACACAAACACAACGCCATTTTAAGTTAAACATTGAAGTCAAACTGTAAGAAAATTTCATTAGTCAGATGAATGCACGAGATAAATGAGACTACCTGCAGGTTCTATTAGTAGATTTTGGATTGGATTCGCTAGGTCTCTGGTGTGAGATAGGAATGTTTGATTGATTTATTTGGTTTGTTTTACTTCTCATTTCTGCCACTTTTGGTTAATCGCAAAGATGAGGATGAGTGATGATATGATGGAATTGATGGACACTCACAAATAACACCCATGCCCAGGTCGGGTTTCGAACCTGGGACCTCTGGCGTCATAGCGCACTATGCTAACTCTTCCGCCACGGAGGCCGGCGAGGCGGGAATGTGTTTTGGATTTTCTTTGTAGATTCAAAGATCTTTAACTGTGACGTGTATTCTTTTGCTTACATTAAAGTTTACCTTTTCACATAAACAAGAAATTGACATGTCACCCTAAAACACACGTATGTATCTGCATTTAATACCACTCCATACGAAAATAAACCTTGGCCGGCTCTTCATATTGTCCACCAAAGATTGAAAGGAAAAAAATAACTTTTGAACGTATGGCTTTCCTTGCTTCCTCTGAGATCTGAAGGATTTAGGTTTTGTATAGGTAATGATAGTACTTTCAGTGCTTGAACAGTGTCATTAGGTACAGCTAAATATATAACAAATAAATGCTTTGTCAAATGTTTCACAAATATTTCAAAGATAGATTTCTTACGAGTTGATCGGGAACTATCTCAACTCAGTTCTTTTCTTTCTTTTTTTAATACAACGCCCTATAGATATCTGAGAAAATACCAAATACATGGCTTCTAAAAGGCATTGGATGTGGTACACATCTGCCATAAATTGTTTAGATATTTTTATGCGTAGCTATGGGACGTTAAAATTAGAATGAACTGATCTGAAGTGGAACTCTATAAGTATGATATACGGATTCAGTGGGTGGGAGATGATTATTCTTGGTTGGGGTGGCTCAAGATCCTCCTCACCCCCTTTAATCTCAACCTGCATTAAAATGAATAGATGTATCTTTGTTCGCAATTTTCACATTTTGAACTCCTGATTTTCCGTTCCGTTAAATCCAAATAAGGCCAGAAAGAGGTCCAGAGCTTTATGTGTTTCACAATTGTTATCAGATTTTAAAATCTGTTTTTTAAAAAAAAAAAAAAAAAAAAAAGAAACAACATAAATTCTAAGAAAAACAAAGAAAAATATATTTATGCAAATTTTGCATTAAATAACGGGACATTCGTGTGTGCTGTTCTAAAATAGATTGTTTCCCATGGCTTCACATTTTACCTAGGTATCAAGGACGTATTTGGAGGGGGTGCAAGGCGTCCGGACCCACCCCCCGAAAGACTTATCATGTAGTAAAAGTAAATAATCAAAATATAATTGTGTAGCATTAAATATATAATCTATGGCTATTTCCGCTCAACTTATTCGAAGGCAAGGAATTTCGCTCATACGGCTTTGAAGGGTTCCAAATAGTTATGCACAGTACTAATGATGATATCCATAAAATATTGATCACAACTTTACTTTTCGTTAATTGGATCTAACTCCTTTTTTGTTATTCAATAAATATTCAATTCTTTTTCTATTTGACATTAAATGCTTACCAAGGCAGTTGTTTTTATGCAAATCTTGGCGATCTTAACTACACGAAAGCTAGATAATGACGTGCTGTTATATATCTATTCTTTTACGATCTTTTACCTATTCATCTAATAATAATTAACATAAATTAATTTACATATTTAATTAATATTTTAATTTAATTTAATATAATTATTCTAATTATTATTATGTATTATTATTGCAACACTTGGTTGGACCCCCCGAAATGTATTTCTACATACGTGCAGGAGTGTGTATATAATATATATATATATATATATATATATATATATATATATATATATATAATATTATATATATATATGGGAGGCTGGATTTTGTACCCCCCTAAATGAAAAACGTTCCTGCGCCACTGTATACATCTCGTTTTATTTATTTTTTTCTTATCATTAATTATAACAATTATCCTTGTGTTGCAATACTATGAACCAGTCTGTTGCGTGTTGCAGGATGTCTGACTGTTAGGAGTTTGTGGCTCGTTAAAAATAGAACTTTGTATTTGTGTTGCTTAATATGCGTGATATGTATAGTTGAAGTTCTGATTCGAACGCGACTTCAAAGAAATTTCCGAAAGATCGGTTTCCTTTGACAACCATTGTCAAGTCCTCGTGGAGCCCAGTATAGCTTCCCTTCAAACCTTTCCCACCAATAGCGTCCGTTTTAGGAACTGACAGCTCTTGTCAAGTCCACGTGGAGTAAATGAGATGTTGCCAACTCAGTTTCTTTAGGGATTTCATAATATGAGGTTGCGGTTATATTTCCTAGGTTGTATATTGTGTTGTGCTATTTTCTTATACAATGTGGAGGCCTTGGGAGTGTAACGTCGCAGTGAATGAATGTATGTCTAAACACTGGAGGTAAAAATAACAGCAGCCCTTCTCAGAAAAACAGCCGCTGACTAGAAACCAGACTCGCATCCGGACGGCTTTCTCTCTTTCTTCAACTTTACACGTTTGTACAGTTATAAGCACTGCTGCCACAAGAACTACAAACATGTCTTGAATTCATCGCCAGTGATTGGTTGAATGCAGAGGCACAATGCTCTCCACAGTTTAGAGACCTCACCGAACTCCTCATTTCAGAAGGAAAGGTCATTGGTTGGAGAATTAAAGTGGTTACTTCGACCGATAACCGATATGCACGCAATATTGTAACTACGTGGGTGATATAGAACAGCAAGTGCTCGCATACATATCAGACATTGCTTGCGTGTCCCTTATCTGAAATTTCCCCCATAAAGGACTTAATGGTGTTGAAAGCATTAGACTAAGTCTTCCGTGAATGTAAAGATTTTACCGAAGCGTTCGTCTTCGTGCACATTTCCGGCGACCACAGTGGGGAGGAGAGGGAGTGTCATACCACTGAAACTACCATCAGACGTTCTGTTACTGCAGATAGGCCTATTTTTACTGCTTACCGAGGTAAAAAATGCTCCTATATGAGGGCTTCGGCACTTGGGAGTTTCGCTACAGGTCTATATCGACCTTAGTAAGGTGAAGTACTGAATTGAATCCTGCAGTACAAAGGCATTATTCCTCAATGTACTCAATATACGCTTTGTTCGTAAGAATCTTTAGCTTATTATTGTATCACAAGCACAATTACCAGATTTGATCTCCATATTTTACCATTGTTGACCTGACCTGTATTGCAGAATACTGAGAGAGAGAATACTGTTGTGACTGAAGCACAGTCAGGACAATACTTGCTTGAGGTCTTCTTTATTGTGTTTTGGTTTCGAGCATTCAAGGGACAATGTAGGCAAGTACGTATTTTAGGGTGGGACCCCGCCGATAGACTTGCCAAATACTAAAAATTAAATATTATTTAACATTTTTTGTGTAATCGAGGGTTGTTTATTTTCTCCGTACTTACCGGAAGACAAGTCTTATATTGGGATCGTACTGCTTTGAATGACAGTAGCAAAGACGATTTATGTATATTACTACTTATAATAATATGTTTAAAATATAAATCAGGAACTTTACTTTTCGTCAACTGGATCTAATACCATTTTTGTTATTTTGGCAATATTAACTACACGTAAGTTATATTTCTATTAAGTCTTTATACAACCTTTGTCAGAAAAGTTCCAGGACCGATTTTTTTATTCTTTACCTGTGTTATTCAAACACAAGAAATGGGTGTTATTCAGTCACCTGATATGTGTTCTGAATATAATAGCCTTGGTAGTGTTTCCATGTAAACACACTAGGTGGCAGGGCTGTGCTTCGCAGCCCACTGTTTGGCCTTTTGGCGGATTTAGTTGGAAGTTACACAAGTGTCGTGATGGACGTCCATTCCGAGCAGAGAGTTAACATTAAGTTTTGTGTTAAGCTGGGAAACCCCTAGTGGAATATAATACAGCAAGCATTTTGGTGACAAGGCATTATCGAGAAGCCGTATCTTTGAATGGCACAAAAGGTTTCATAAGGGCAGAGATTCTGTGCAAGATGATCCAAAGACAATGTTGATCCCATTTTTTCATGCTGAAGGTTTGGTGCACCATGAATATCTATATTGACGTCCTGAAACATTTGTGTCAAGCAATTCTGCGGCGCCGTCCTGATTTGTGGGCATCTGGGCAGTGGTTCTTATTGCACGACAATGCAAAGCCACATACTGCTTTATCAGTCCAGGAATATCTGGCCAAGCATCGTATCTCTGCTCTACCACATCCCCCATACTTACTCGACCAGTTACCGTGTGATGTGCTGAGAAGCATCCTAGATGAAGCTTTCCCTGCTTGCTTCCATGACCTCCAGAAACGGTGGCAGCTGTGTAGATAGCAGAGGGGACTATTTTGACAAAACCTAGGACCATTACTTCCTAAGTTGAATAAATTATTTTCTATGAGCTCAGTCCTGGAACTTTTCTGACAAAGGTTGTACCTCTATTAATGTAATAACAATACGATATTAATTAATTCACACATTAATATATTTTAATATAATTATTTTAATTTAAACATTATTATTATTATTATTGAGACACTTAGTTCGGACTCCCCACCCCCTTCCCCGAAATATATTTCTAGATACGTGCCTGAATGTAGGATATAATTCACTGAAGAATGTGAACGAACATATGAATTATGTTTCAGAACATATAGAAGCAAAATTCGGCACCTTTGGCTGGAAATCACTAATAAACGGTGTAGGCAATGAAAATATGAGAAAAAGTGAAAAGGTACGAATTATTTTTTATTGTTGTAAAATCCCTTCAGGTAGATGTCTCCATATAAACGGATGAGTAATTTTCCTCCAACGAGCAGTCATGTCTCCAGAAAATAACACGTTTGGCAGCAGTTTATTAATTTAACAGCAGGGGACCTACAGAGCATTCCCTGACATTCGCTACGAGACTCGGCGGCAAGAGGCCCGGCGTCAGCGCTTGTCTTTCCCGGTGAACGGGTCCGCGACAGTCGCACGCTACAGTCTGTTTTTTTTTGTTTTTTTTTGCTATCTTTCCCTTTCTGTTGACGTTGCAGACTGACGCCAGTATAATCCTCCTTTGGAAGTTGTGTTGTGTCGTGTGCGTGTGTTGAAGATTGTGGCTTAATATGTACCACAAAAGTTTACATTACAGCAAAGGATTTATCAGAAGAATTGTGGAGAAGTGCGACGACGTTTTGCAACGAAATTTCCTGGTGTTCCCGTTGCACATAGGACCACTATATTAAACCTCGTAAAAAGTTTAGAGTAACAGGGTCAGTTCTGAATAAAAATGCAAAGTAAAAACAAGTATACAAAGACAATCCGCACACCATCCGTGAGTTAAAAGAGAGTATTGTACGAGAAATCGGGAGAATTACAGTAGACGAACTTGCACGTGTAAATACCAATTTCCTTCGGAGATGGCAGGAATGTGTTGCAGCAGAGGGACATCATTTTCAACACCTTCTGTAGTCAAGGTTAGTACACAATATGAAAACTGTAATTTTAATAACCGACTCTAGCGACTGTCGCGTACCCCGTTTACCGGGAAAGACAAGCGCTGACGCCGGACCGCTTGCCGCCGAGTCTCGTAGCGAATGTCAGGGAATGCTCTGTAGAATAAGGCGCATACGTGCTAATTTCATGTGTCATGCAAGGCTAGGCAAAGCAAAGCAAGATTCTTCACCTCGCCACTCGAAGTGTATTCATTATTATTATTATTATGAAATTTGTCGAGGGATAAATATCTAGTGTACGAATGTTCAGTGTTAATTTTCACGTGCACATAGCACTCTATGAACAATAATTTTTGTAAAGCGTTAAGAAGTAGATTGCCATAATCAACCTAAGAGTTATTTTTTGTGGGCAAAAATATGTAAACACTAGTACATTTTAGTTCTTATTTGAGCGATTGCGATATCAAATGTGCGAATTTATAAAAAGCCGTAGCTACAGGAGGGGCGGAGCGGGGTGATCACCTCGGGGTATGAGGCAAGAAAATTTTTCAGTTTTCATCTCCATTCTCCTTGTCATCCATGTTGGTCATGGCGGCGTTTTAACAAATGTTTTTTTATCTTATTGAGAAACACATTTACACCGTCTCTGAGGAATATTTTAACGTTTCCTTAGCTTTTAAATGTGATGCGTATATCCTGTGGTGGTCCATTTTCGGGATTGGACATTTCTTTGTTGCAGAAATTGCATGTCCTCAGGATAAAGTCAGATTGCTTTGATTAAACCTCTACAAATGTAGATATGCCTCGTTTGTTGGTACGTTGCGTGTAGGGCAAGCTATATTGCCAACTTAACCTTCTCTTTACCCAAGTATGTTGATGCTATCTTGGAAAGCTCCACGGCAATGTCAGCGTTGTACAAAAATCATTCCATGCAATCACAAACCGTAAAGGCCAACACAGGTTAAAAAGGTTTGTAGCAGTTTGCTTACATATCTATTGGCCTGCATTTTAGCATGTATGCAACCATGCACAACATGTCTCATTAATAGTCATCCGCTCTCGTATACGACGTAGGCCACTTATTACAAGTCAAGATATTGCAGGATTGTTTTATTCGAGTATGGACCATGCATTTTAATCTTAGTAGAGCTTATAAACTACATGGAAATTTGTTACTATACTGGGTGTCAACCTAACTTGACAGTGACGTTGTAATAGAATTGCAAACTTACAGCATTTATACTTTCACTGTCTGCACTCGGAAAAAAGAAAAACAATTGAATCAAATTCAATAGATTAAGATACAAGGGAAGGAAATCCAAATGTCGCAATGCGAGGATTGTTTCAGAATATAATGACGTATCAGAAATTGTAATAAAAATGAGCACGATACACAAATAATAAACTGTACGCAATTTATTTGGATTGTGATAATTGGGGCTCGGAAATTGAGGAAAAATCCTTTTTTCCCCTAGTGTCCGAAGACGAGGCCCAACATATTCATTTTGGGTCATTGTAGGCCAGAAAAAGGTGGGTTTTATTTGTCCTTTTTCGGCGTTTTTTGGCTTATTAGTCCTTTTTTAACCTTTTTTAGGTGTTAACGGCCTTTTTTTTTTGCAACTTCACCTTCTTTCGACAATGTTTTTACTGCCAATTCTCAATTCGAATCATCGTCAGTTCATCACCTCTTCAACATCCTTTCTGTAGTAAAGAAATAAAAAAGTAATAAATAAATATATTTGAACCATCCCTGAAACGAGAGAAAAACGTTTTTGGACGACTGAAGCAGGTACGGTACAAGATCCTTTAACCGTAACTTGTCTGGAAGGTGTAAGTGGCAACTTTATCTTGTTTTGAAGCTTTGTTTTTTCGGACTGTGTGTTCCATACCATCAGAATTTTGTATTTTTTTATCCATTAAATATGTAATTAAAACTGAAGTTATTAATTAATTTGGATCACATATATACGTCCTTTTTTCAGTTTTTAGGTCCTTTTTTTTAAATATTTTTAGGTCTTTTTTTTTGGCAATTTATAGGTCCTCAACTTCCGAGCACTAGTGATAATGAATACGGGTTGGCAACGCGCCTTCGAACGACGAGTTCGCGAGACTTGAGCACAAAAATATAATTCCTTACTTGAAGCACGGTGCATCATCGTATACAGTACATAGAAATGTATAACAGATGTAAGATTCTGAAAAACCTGTTGGAATGAACAGTGTTCGGTACGATTGTTTTTCTACAAGTCAAGTGCTAAATGAATTATGTGTGGGTTCGTTGACCTGAATCTAGGAGGTGATTGCAGGTCCAAGTGAGGGTAAGGGCGAGTCTATATTTGTCTGCTGGTTATCACGCGTCCTCAGCGAGCGAGATCCGTACAGTTTTTTCGCTCCCTTGCGTGTTATTTTACATCGCATTGTAAAGGGAAGACTTTGAATAGTCATGCATAAAAAAAGAAGTGTTAAACGTATTCATATTTGTGACGTACTTGTGATGAAACTGTGAGCTCAATTGTCACAGAAACGTTTAGGGGCAATGAGAGAAACGAAATTCCAACAATGGGAAAAGTGGCTGCCGCAATTGATTGTGATCCCGACTTGCCTACCGTAAGCACATCAACAATGAGGCGTATTTTGTACGATCTGGATTTTGTATTTACGATAAGGAATCATTCGTATACGACACTAGAGTGCGCGTCAAATCTCCTGCGTATGGGAATAGCCAATAGGAGCGCACTGCAGCTGTGCCATGTCAAAATCTCACACGGAAAAGAGACAGCGTGGTTGAGCGAAACGTCTTGACACGGAACTAGGCAACGCCGCACGTCTGTGATTCGCTGGTGCTGTTCAGCCGTTCAAGGCCATATGCAGGAGATGTGACGCGCACTCTTTTTTTTTCTAGTAGTGTAGCGCGGTCCCAGCTGACTTCACTGTCAAGATAGGATGCACCTTAGTGTAGGCTATCCTAGGCTATAGCCTAAGGGCCGCAAGTCCTTTAACTTGCTTATTTCATGACAGCAGGTAGAAGGAAGGCGTTTCTAACAGTTAAATAACCTTTTACATCATAACCCTATTTTCAGAGGTCGCTTAACAGTCCTGCAATATAAACAATTGTTCCTCGAAGAAACGAATGCTATCATTTTGAATGCCAACGATTGAAAATCAAATGGAAGGATATTGACGGTTGAATACAGCTTCGTTGTTTCCCAGTTAGCGGCCAGTGTGGTTACCGTAATGTAGTGTCGGTTTCTTTTCCTTTGATGGATGTGCGGTATTAATGTTGTGGCGAAATGCATAGTGGAAGTGGCGCTTATAAATTTAAACGAAGTTTAATTAATATTCTTTTTTTAGATTTGTCTATATTTGAAAGTTTCAAGTGCTATTAATGCAGAGCATGCAATTAGTGGAGGTGAATTTCCATGATACAAAACTGTTAATAATAATAATAATAATAATAATAATAATAATAATGTCGGCAGGGCCCAAATCAAAGGATAGCCTTGTCGCCCAAATTTTATGAATCCCCCTGATTCATTTCAACATTAAGAAATATTGTTATTTAGTATCTTAATTATTATTTGGTATTATCTTAATAGGGTTACAATTAAGCCAATCAGTATTTCATTCAAAACAATATTAATACAAAGTGAGGGAGAGATTTTCAACTGTCACAGAGAAGTAAATGCATCAGATGAAAAAAAAGAATGCATAAATTCTGTAACTCATACCAAATGTTTGAGTGCGTCATCGAGAAAGATACAGGAAGGTGAATCAAGAAATGCATTAAACTCGGCATATAAACATCATATGATGCACTTTGGCGTTACAAATGACAAGAATGTATCAAAAGGTCAATCTAATTCTTGTCAAAGCCCCTAAAAACACACTACATGAATAAATGTGCTTGAGGTGTATCGAATAGATAAGATGCATTTAGTTTATCAGTGCGTAAAGTTTCAAATCAAAAACGTCACCGCGTCATAACTGAAAACCTTCTAAGCACAAGTTACACGAAGCGTGGAAAACACGTAAAGGCGAGAGAAAATGCTGATTTTTCTTGCATATCAAAAAGTCGCGAAAGTGCAGTGAAATTAGCTTTATCCTCAGGCTTCCACGGATTATGATAATCGTTCCCTCATTTTTGGAGCGCGCCCAAATATTTCTAGAGGTTCCTTAATGACTACCCTATCGTTCGCTAGATGGCCTTGCTCGCTTGCAGTGAAGAAAATTGGCAGCGAATTGGGAGATTAAAAATAAGCCACACGTTCACTCGGCAGAAAATAACAACGCGAAGTGATCACGTCTAGGCCTATATCGAGAAGAATTTAATATTTATTGCTGGCCGCAAAAAAAATATGTTTGTTCGATAGTTCGCTCCTAGATGGCTTGTTCGACGTAATAAGTTTCTAACGAGTTGCGACGGTGCATATGGAAAGCAGTAAATAAGTGATAAAACTTCTTATCGAAAATTCGTTAACAGCAATTTCAATTCCGAGCTTCATTCGCATTATGACGTCATAACACTCGCTTCCATTGTTGGATGGAAAATTTGATAGGGATTAATGTAGATTGTCATTAAAGTTTGTGTACCGTGAGCAAGCAGAAAAATACTATATAGGCAGAACGTGTCGTTAAAATTTAGCCCAATGAAAGTAAATAATATATAACATGAAAATGGCATTAAAAGTTTTTAAAGAGTAAGCTTCTGTTCTAGAGTGATTCTATCAATATAGGTCGGCCTCTGTCGTGGAGTGGTTAGAACGGCACGCTACGACTCCAGAGGTTCTGTGTTCGAATTCCGGGCTGGGCATGGACAGAAAGCGACGCTAAATTACAAAACTAAAATCTTCAGGACTTACTCCAAATTAGTTAAAATTGTGTAAAATTAACCTTTGTTTACACCTGTCACTTAATATACAGCCTGTTGGTATA
This sequence comes from Lepisma saccharinum, assembly GCF_977018435.1. NCBI lineage: Eukaryota > Metazoa > Arthropoda > Insecta > Zygentoma > Lepismatidae > Lepisma > Lepisma saccharinum. Next base: position 66,380,297 of record NC_139247.1, on the reverse strand, counting down.
GGTGTAGTATGTCTCCAGATTTAATCACGGCAGTATGTCTCCACATTTTTTCCAAATACATCATTGTGAACCACATTGGGTTAGGTTAGGTTAGGTAAAGAAAGCATACACACCTTGTTTTTGTGTTATCTTTACCTAACATAACCTAACCTAACCTAACATAGTTAACAAGAAAGCAAAGTGAAGAAAAGACACACAAATAAAGAACTTGAAACATACATACATATCACACCTATATTCTTCCAATGTGGAGACACAACACCAATGTGGAGACATTCTTCAAATGTGGAGACATACTACACCTATACCCAGCCTGTCTATGGGGGAGATCGCGATTATGCCTTAACGAAGCTCCAACGTCTTTCTCTTTCACTTAGTGGGTGAGAAAATCCTTTATCACCCGCGAAGGAAACTGGCATGGTAACGGTTGAGGGGGTGGAGGATCATCTCGACAAAAAATGACGCGGTTTATCTGCGAAAAACCATGTTTTGTGTTCGCCGCGGCAGTTTGTTGTGCGGAACGGCAGCAGATAAGGGCGTTTTCTGAGTCGTTGCACTCGGATCAATATCCATACAGAACGCAGCTTCAGACTCTGTTAGCCCCTACAATTGCACAAGGCGCGGCAGAGAATGGATGAATTTGAATGAAATATCCTTCGACCTCGCTGCTTTTCGTCTTTGGCATACTCAGATGATACGTTGGACGAGTCGGAAATGCGATGAATGCATATCAAAGGAAAAGCTAGGATGATTCTAAAATGAAACTAGAAAATTAGCTGGACGTTAATGATTATATGACTCGGCCTGCTTCCCCAGTGAAGGTCAAAGGTTATTATTTATTCCCTTTCTGCTTTTCTCTCCTTCTCTCTGTACATTTTTGCCTTTGTTCCCCTATTTTAGATTCTATTTCTTTATTCCTTATCCTCTCTCTATCTTCTTGGTCATCCTTTTTACTACTTTTTCTCTTCTGTCTTTTTTACGTTATTATCTTTCTCTGTAGCTTCTTTTATTTCGATTTCTTGTTCCTATTGTCACTCAATTTGAGACTTTCAATTCTCCCTTATTTCTTTTGTATGTTTTCTTTACTTGACTTTGTTACATCTACCTTTCTCTCTTGTTTGTTTTATTTCAATATCAATATGTTTATTCATCATTAAGCATTACAATAATGCAATAGATGTCGTCATTGGTACAAATATAAAACATAATACAAGAATAGTATAAACATACAAATATAAAACATAATACAAGAATAGTATAAACATAGAAATATAAGTCATGATACAAGAATAGCATATAATATCTAAATATAAAACTCCCTACCAGAATAGCTTAAACAAGCCAACATAAATAATAAATATATAGGGTGAGTATGAAGAGGACAGTATTACATATATTACGAGTTCTAGAAATTTAAATTATCTATTGAGTATAAAACCTTTTCTCTTAGCCAGTCTTGTAACATCCTTCTAAATTTTTCAAGAGGTGCACAGTGAGCTGTCCCTGGCAGCTGATTGAAGAGTTTTATTCCCATGTGTTTGTAATTATTTTGTACTTTGCTTAGCCTGGTCCGTAGTGTGTCCAACTTATAACTGAATCTTGTGTTGTGTCTGTGTACAGAGTGTCTTATGTTGAATTCATGAATATTTTCTTTGATAAACATTAGGCAGCTAAATATGTATAGGCATGGAACAGTCATTATTTTATATTGCTTGAAAAGAGGTTTGCATGAAACAGATTGGTTGAATATTCCAGCCATATTTCTTACTGATTTTTTTCTGCAAAATTTACCAGCATTTGATGAGTTACCCCATAATAAAGCCCCGTATATTAAATGGCTATGAAAAAGGCATAATAAGAGTGTACCAATAAATTTTCACTTACGCAGGATCTAAGTTTATTTAATAAGAAGATGACTCTAGCCACTTTGCAGCATAATTTGTTTGCTTTCACATCCCACGATAATTTTGAATCTAGATATAGACCAAGAAGCTTTACTGAGGTACATTCAATGTCGTTATTTAGGGTGAAGATTATTTTCTCTGTTTTGTTGTGATTAATAGTCAATTGATTAGTTTCAAACCAGAAAGTGGACTTCTCTTCTACTTCTTCATCCAGTTCTTCAAGTATGTATTTATTATTGCCAATTGTGAGGAAAGTAGTATCGTCTGCATACAAAACTGTTTTATGGGGTATGAAGCTGGGTAGATCATTTACGTAAATGTTAAAAAGGAAAGGACCAAGAACAGAACCTTGGGGAACTCCGCTTTCAATATTTTGGAGATCTGATTGTTTACTGTTTATACTGACCCTCTGCTGTCTATTTGATAGATACGATTTTATGAGAGAGAGTTCAGCTTCTAGGATACCATAAGAGCGTACCTTTTTTATCAGAATTTGGTGTGAAACTTAATCAAAAGTTTAGATTCAAAAGCATCCAGTACTGTTGCGACAATGCTTTCATTTGCTTTTGTGGTAGATGAGTGAGCTCTAAAACCATACTGAGCATTTGTGAGTAAATTATTATTTGAAAAATACTCATCTAGCTGGATATGTACGCAGTATTCTATCATTTTTGATAGAATAGGCACAAGTGATATTGGACGGTAATTACTTGGATTGGACTTATCTCCCTTTTATGTATTGGAACAACAACTGAGACATGTAGGAAAACACCCACTGTCAAACATCCAATTAATAAGAGTAGTAAGTGGGTACTGCATAACATCAATAATTATTTTTATAACAAAGTTTCATAAACCATAGAAATCCTCAGATTTTGAATTGTTTAATTTTTGTGTTGCTTTAATAATATCCATTGGCTTAACTTCATACCATCTGAATCTAGGCAGATTACTACTATTGTCATGTGATATTGGTAGTACACCATTTACATCGCCATGGATACAATCTTTAGCAGCATTGATCTTTGTGGGTTCACCGTTACCGGACATGACAAAGAAGTAATTAAATTCCTCTGGTGTAATTGAGATATTCTCATTTGGTTTGTACTTCACTTTGCCTAGCTCAGTTTTAATAATATCCCAAGCTGCCTTACATTTATTATTGGAATTATTAATGAAGTGATCGTTTGCAGAAAGTTTGGCTTCTTTTATTATTGAATTATAAATGCTCTTAATTTTCAGATATCTAGCCTTATCCATCTTATCATTTTTATATCCATAGTAATACATCATAAGCTGTGTTTTTAAGTGAGTTAACTGAGGAGTGTACCATTCACCTATGTGCTTTTGTTTTCGTTTTGCCTTTATTGGTTTTTCTTTCTTAAGGACTCTGGGGCAGCAGCCATTGTATATTTTGGAAATAGTTTTGATAAAATTCTCGAAAGCTTTGTCCACATTTGCACAAGAAGTAATTAAGTAAAACCAATCAATTTCTTTTAGTTCGTTTCTCAGTTTATTCAATCTGTCATCAAGTAGTGCCTTACGCATTCTCACTCTGTCATACAAGAAGCGATGTGATCAACATCAGGCTCCGCTATTTGTGAAATATATTCTCAAGTGTTTAACAAGTTCCATCAGCAAACTAAATATTTTAAAATTACTTCACTACATTGCGGCAAACACTGTCTTCCTTTGCAACGTATGTTTGTAAAAAGTATCCACGCTTGAAGTATACAAGTTTAATCAACTAATTCTTCAGTGAGCATGACGTCATCTTCATTTTTGTTCCCGAGTAGACCGTTGTGTTTTACCTGAGATAGAACACCTTCTTGATGATGCAGCAGATGTTTATCCATGATTACTAGAGGTGGTAGGAAATTTGTTATCGATTTTGGTCTTCGTTTTGTGTTTCCGGTTTGCTCTGGACCCCTACCTTCCTATCTGGGATGTACTTATATAATATTAACAGCCATATTTGAGAAGTGAAGAGAACCACTCAGTGCAGGGGTAAGAGGAAATGAAGAACCTCTTCTACCTGTTGGTGGAATGAGAGAATGGAGGAGAGGAAGGTTATAATGTCAGGTGGGGTAGAAATCCTCTTGGGATTGGCACTGAGGAAATTAAATTTCTTCTCTCGAAAGAAAGTTCGAATTTTTGATGCTTCAACTTTTTTATCTTTTCTTTTTGTTGAATTATCTTTGGACGGGAGGCCAAGGCGCTCTGGTTGAGTTTCTCTTGTATGTTGCAATACCCGCTCTTACCTTCGTCTTTAGTGCCAGTAAGGTAGAATTGAATTATTTAGGAACGTCACTCTCTCGTGAGCATATTCGAAGTGAGCCTAGACTGTGACGTTACAGGGAAGGCCACGCCCACACACCCGTGTTCATTGTTCAGCACATGTGCAGAAGAGTACAGCAACAACTGCGCAGAAATGTTCTGTCAGAAATGGAAGATAGCTCCGCTGGCTAGCTTGAAGACGGTGTTTTAAACGTGTGCGATCTGTAACATTGTCTCCTCTCTGCCAAGTGAGTCTTCATTTCGGTTACGTTGCGCGTCTGTCTACCTCCATCAGTGTCGCGATTTATCCAAAATTTAATGAAAGATAAAAGATAAAATTGCAAAAATTACCATCATTAATAAACCAAAACTGACACAATCATGTTACTTTTGCATCAACGCTTTTTCTATGTAGGTGCGGTTCGATAGTAATTATAATAATTACAAAAATAGTAATTAATTTAAAAAACAATTATTCAAGGTGACTTGCACGAGTGCCGTGTCGGAACAGACACTCCGGGAGGGGGGTGGATAGGCCCATCGCGTGATTTTTGCCTCCTACGTACATCACATTTATGATTTTATGAACAAAAGTAATACAAAAACATTGTGTAGGGGACAATGTAATTTGTTTCAATTTTTTATGAGAATGTTTTGTTTAAAAATAAAAATACAATAAGTGGTGGGGCTGGCTGTCTCCCACCTCCCCTCCACGGGTAAGGTAAGGAAATCTACGTATGGATAAAGTCAAGGTACATGGAGATTGGGTAAAGTTACTAAGTAGCATGAATGCTATGAAATAAAAATAACATACTTTTGCTATTTATAATAATTTAATTACTTATTAACAGTGGCTTATGTAACTTCAGGTATCCTGACATGTCTAATATATACAAAATTGTTCTCAAGTTTAACTTATGTATATTAGTTAAATATTATACATTTTACTCACTAACTTTCGTCATTTTTGTCTGTGTGTTTTACTAAGATGTCAAGTACTTGATTCTTTAGAACCCAGCGCCCATAGTGGCCATTTATCTAATTAAATCTTGATGCCATTCCTTGAATATTTCAAACACCCTCGTGCATTACGATTATATCCAAAGTTAACCATGTCACATGAAACTATTCCGAATCCAGCATGCCTTTGACAGTGCGGATATGTTTATGAAATGAAGTTGAAGTTTCTTCAAGCCTTGCAGTTGACGTAAATTCCATTACTTACGTGTCATCTGCAAATGTCGCGTTTCTATTCAGCGCTCGCTGTTCAAGTTTCAAGTTTTCAATAAAACGCGTTGTGTAAGTGCGTGGTGACAGCTTATCTAATTTGTTAAGTTACCCTAGGGCCTCCCTTTTCTTTATCGGGCCAGGGGGACTTTTTGATGGCTAATTTACTGCCTCGAGAGCTGGAGTAGCGCAGAGGGAAGGAGGGCATTTTCAAATAGTTTTATTCGTGTTCAATTTATTGCACGTTGCAATTCATTTAACATTTATGATGAAGAGTGGGTGTGTGTCTTGAATAGATGTTTTAGTAACATTTGAGGGAATTTCATGACCATCCCTCGTCTATTTTATCCAATCGCCGTTCTCACTCATTGTTGCGATTAGATGAACGTTTTAGAAAATATATACGCGCAACTGCTACTACCAAGTACAACAGTCTGAAAATGCATTTCAAAACTTTCCTGGAATGTTCTTTGTTTGGCTGAAATTGGTGAGAAGGTTTGACGTACAGTAGAATACACAAGTATATTGCTCGGCAAATTGTCCACGACGGTTTTCATTGTTCTTCTTCTATCCTGCGTATAATATTTTGCTTCAATTCTTCAAGTTCCCGTTACCTAAAACAAACAACAAACATAGAGGTGGACAATTTATTTGGTAATATTTTGCTTCCTGCTGTACCCTCTGAGAAAGGGGGGGGGGGGCAAATGAAAGTTTTTCTCCCAGGAGGACACACAATATGTTTGCAGGAAAGGCAAGGAATAATTACTTAGAAATTTGTCAATTCTTTATTTTGAATTTTTTGAATCGATGATTCATTTTACTTCGCATTTTTGACACTTTAGATAATCGCGAAGATGAGGATGAATGGTGTGATAAGATTTTGATGCCAGTTCTTTATTTGCGTGTGCGAGGTTCAGCCTGAGGCTGTTCTGCCATTTATCCCGTGTCATGGATTACATTAAAAACCACATTTCTGATATGCATTTACCATACAATATTAATAGATCAAGAGGGACAATGACAAACACAAGTTCAATAGAGGATTATACAGCCGTGGGTCCAGACGCCAGGGCCTCATTAGTCTGCATTATGCAGTCTACATCTATACATGCAGTCTCTGCTCCAAGTATCTCTGGAGCAGGCGAACGAAAACAAGTCTCTGCACAAGTAGTGACTCGAGACAGCTCCACCAATGAACACGCGAGTGGGGAAAGGAATTGCGTGGAAGAGAGAAGCGACCAGCCTTCGCAGCAGCCTGTACTGCTTTGTTCTGACCACTCGATTCCCCCTTCCCCTTCCCCTTTTCTGCTGCTATGCCCGGCCTTGCTCCGGAGAATTTTGCGAGGAATATGGTGTACTACCGTACGTGGAAGTGAAGTTGACATTTGGGTGTTTTGAGAAAGTGTCACTCCCTTGGATTTTTTTGAAAAGGGAATTATATTTATTTTACTTTCCACGTAAGAGAAAGCACAATGATTGAAATGACATTTTTCACAACTAGTGGAGAGAGAGAGACTAGAGAGAGAGAGAGAGAGAGAGAGGCATGACCATGGTTTGTAGAAACATATTTTTTTAGATAATATTTGTTTAACGTACGTTGTAATTTAACAGTGTTGGTCTTAATGTACTCGTAATATTCATCCAGGTCAGGCTTATTCAGAAGGGTCACCTCTGTCTCTTTTTCGAACTGGGAATTGCACAGAAGAGTGGAACGTACCTGCAATCGAGGTCAATTTAGTCACCAGGAGCGTATATTCCAGGCTAGCTACGCTATCTGCGAAGCCTGAAGCCTAGAAAGCCAAATACTGAAGAGAAATCTCTTCGAAACTGTGTGAATTAAGATGATTTGGAAAATAAGATAATGACGATTCTGAAGTTGGCAACCTGAATTCTTAGGTGTTGGCAACCTGAATTCTTAGGAGTTGGCAACCTGTATTCTTTGGAGTTGGCAACCTGTATTCTTTGGAGTTGGCAACCTGTATTCTTAGGAGTTGGCAACCTGTATTCTTAGGAGTTGGCAACCTGTATTCTTTGGAGTTGGCAACCTGGATTCTTTTGAGTTGGCAACCTGGATTCTTAGGAGTTGGCAACCTGAATTTTTAGGAGTTGGCAACCTGAATTCTTAGGAGTTGGCAACCTGAATTCTTAGGAGTTGGCAACCTGAATTCTTAGGAGTTCGCAACCTGAATTCTTAGGAGTTGGCAACCCGAATTTTCGTAAGTTTGCAACCTGACTATCTTTAGGATGGCAACGTGGCTTCCTTGAAGACCTCAAGAATGAGTCTAGTCTTCTCCCTTCCTCCATAGCCTAGGACCAGGTGTCATAGTGGTCTTAGACTCAGCATACGCCACTGTTAGTCACACATTGACATCTTGGAAGGAGAAGTTTGACAGCCAGGCCTTTCGGGACCTATCCTTGTTCAGAGTTTTCACACGTCATAAAACTCAAAAGAAGGAGCTCGGAGGTTTCTTAGGAACTTTACGCATCGATCATGCGTGCGTGCGTGTACGATGCGTGCCAGGAAAAGTTCTTTTATTCAGTTACGCCCAAGTTCCCTCTTCCCTCCGTGCCACTATTGCTTTCTCCGTTCCCACGGTAACTGCCACCCCCAGGGGGCATGCCGCTCCGTGGGACAAGGAAACTGGAAGCTAGCAACAAGCGACCATAATCGCCGTTGCTAGGGAATGGGGGGAAAAGCTTCTTCAAATACTTTTTTTTTTTTTTTTTTGTACGTTTATCGGAGGACGAAAGTCCTGGTTGAGTTGCCAAGTGGTAAGTGTCAATTATCTCTCTGGTTTTTTCCCGTCACCTTGTCCAGAAAAAAAAAAAAAATATTAGCAGTACTCTAAATATCTTATTTCTACCATGGACTTTCGCCAAACTTGGAATATATGGCTGGCTATTGAGTTTCTTTGGGAGCTCAAGGAGTGTGAGAGCCACAAATTTCTTCACTGATCATGAAATGTAGCAGAAATATGATAACATCTATCACCTTCGCCATCCCTTACGCTGTTCAGAAGCAATGCTTTGATATAATTAACTTTACAGTCTACAGGATGAGCCTGAACGAAATACACCAAAGGCTTTATAAATTGAAAGCAAACTGTTTGTTTTATCATTAGGCATTTAGTACTGTTCTATAGGAAAAAAATTACGATCTCCACTTTGCCTTTGTTTTCTGACGTCAGCATCACGTGGGCGCCCTTGACACAAATTGTACAAAATATGCATTACAAAAGTATAGGCATACAGAATAATTTATAATTAAGATGAAATAAGAAATCATATAATCTTGAGTATAAATACAGTAATTAGGTATTAACTATCACATATTCGTACTTTCAGAATTGACTCTTGGGCCTCCCCCATGGCGCAGTGGTAGCGTCATTGCCTTATAATCAAGGGGTCCCGGGTTCGATACCCGGTGGAGGCACAAGTGGTTCGGATCCCACTTTAAACTGTAGGTCCAGTCCCGATTAGCCTTACTGTGCATAAAGTGGACTTAAAACACCAACTCAAAGAATTGACTCTTAATGTTTTCTTGTAAGTCAAGAATGGCATTTAAAATCTCTGTAATGATTATTAATTATAATTTCACTATACATATCACACATTCTATTAATCGGGCAGCTCTTAAATTTTTGGGTTTTTTGAATTTTAGGGATGAAATATTTCTACTTCGTAAATGATTCTTCCTTATATTAAACTGAAGAAATAAACTATTATCTAATATGCCGTTTACTGTTTTGTACAGGAACAATTGATCTAACATTTTTCGCCTATTACTAAGAGTTTTGAAATTGAATTCCAGAAGGAGGTCTCTGTAGGGCGTTGTCATTTGTGGGGGTCTATTATATTTTTAAAAATATAAATATCTTCGAAACCTTTTTCGAATTCTTTCGAGACTATTTTCATAAGATTTATAAATAGGGGACCATATAATAGACGCATCCTCAAGTTTACTTCTCACTATACTTTTATATATGGTTTTAATATGGCCGCTAGCCCGCTAGAAAAGACTCACCGTGTGCTTGAATTTGTAAGATATTGTGGGGATACATCAAGTACCGGTTTTTTGTTCCTCCGCTTCCTACAAGTGTGGATGACCTTAAACAACAGCTGCTGCACAACTGGACTATCGCATTGGTATCTGCCGTGTTACTCTCTTCCAACCACTGTGCGAATTAAGCGTTTTTGCTTGGGGGGGGGGGCGCGGGGCTGCGACGTATTTGAGATTTCATTCCGGGAGACAGGCGCTTTTTTTCAAATTTTTATATGTTACCAGGGTTATTAAAGGCCCAGGAATTCAATTCCGGTCCAGGAGAGAAAATCAGCAAGCGTAAATGGGTTCTGGACCGTAAAGAACCTTTTTATCTGTAAAGTATTTCAATTCGGTCCAGGAACCTTTTTCCAGATGAATTTAAATTCGGTCCAGGAACCTTTCTTCCGGAACAATTTAAATTCGGTCCAGGAACCTTTTTCCAATGATACAATACGCAACTTGGACCGAATTTAAATTGTGCGAGAAAGAGATTCCGCTCCTGCAGCGAAACCCAATAGAACCCATCAGAATACGTATGGATTTCTGGACCTTGAACAAGCCTGCATGTTACCAGTCACTAAACTAAACTATTGCCTTGTGGTTCTAAGTACTTTAGAAAATTGGTCCTAGCCTGGTCATTAGATTTTGATAATAACATTTTAATGTAATTTAGAAACACTTAGTACATTTATTTATATTCTAAAAAAAAACGAACTTTCACACAAAAAGATCTATCGAACTAGTAACACCGAAAAGTTGACCAAATCCCTCTTCAGAAGAGGAAGAGGAAGGGATTATCTACGAAGTGAAATGTAAAGAATCTCAGATTGTGTACATAGGAGAAACGAAAAAGAGGCTGAAAGACAGGTTGAAACAACATAGGGATGATGTACGACTTAAGAGCGAGAGAAATGCGATATTTTAACACATGAGAGAAACAGGACATGACACAGAGTGGGATGAGGCTAAGCAGATAGGAAGGGAGAAGAGAATACTAGTGAAAAAATGGAAGGAGGCCAAGGAAATATAGAAGAAAGGTAAAGAAGACTCAATGAACTGGAATGGGGGACTGAAGATAAACAAAGAATGGAAGAAGGTGTTAGAAAGAGTGGAAAGGACAAGAGAGAAAGAGGAGAAAACAAGGAAGAAGAATGAAGGAAATAGAGCGTGAGATAGAGTCCAACCACATTCTAGATGAAAGAAAATATGTTTAGCCTTTTAGGTAAAAGTACAGTTGACAAGGGAAATCCACCTGCTAGAATGTTCCAGAACAACGTTCTAATAGTCTGGAGGGGAGTAATGTTTGTGTATATATATCGTCCCGTTTTGTACCTTGTTACATTTGTACTTGGTGCAGAGTCTGAAGAAGACCTTGCTAGAAGGTTGAAACGTTACGTTTAGTTTATGTTTTATAATAAAATAAATTTCTGTCTTGGTCAGAGTTTTTCACGAGTTTCTTGTTTCTTCTTTAATACTTGCAAACTATCAACAACTTAATTGGAAACGCCAGCTGTTGTATAGGTTCGGTAAGGCTGGTCAGTTTCCGAATGGTATCCTTTTAACCATAAGGCTGCATACTTTTCGACAGGGACATCTTTGATGAGTGGTCCATTAATGGACACGAACGATATTGTTTGCTTGTTTGTTACATACTTAAGAAATTGTATAGTATATGCTCAGTGGCGCAGCCACACGGAGGGGGCGACTCTGTATATGCTTTCAATCCCATTTTCATTGAGGCGGATAAAAACTTTCCTGGCAGGGATAAGAATATTTTTTTGGGGGGGGGTAAAATTTTCTGTTGGGGGAATCCCTGCATTTCCCCCCTCCCCCGTTAATTCGCACACTGCTTCCAACCATGTATTTCAGTCATGTTAACAAAGCTCTTGTTTCTGTAAAGCTTTGAAACTGTCTATTTGTAATAGGCTCACCCTGTATATATATCAACACTCTTTAGAGAATGAAAATATAAACAATGTTGATGTAAGTAAAGAAGCGTTGCCATGGCTAAAGTCTTAACCGTACACATATTCTTATGGAATATGCAGATTTTACTTTTCTCAGACAGAGTTGTAATCTTTCCAACTGTTGTTGGAGATGATGACTGTTTTAACAAATTCGTGTAGCTTTTTGAGCAGGCCTCTTGCACTGAGGAAGTTTTTAGTTTGCCATAATATTTTTAATGTGTTGTGTACGTCCCGTATAAAGTCCCTTTGCAACCTTGCACTATTAATCTTTCTCAAGGAGCTTTTCACACCCCTTTTTTTCACTTTAAGGTAAGTGTTTTATACTGTGTATCGGGAATCTGTGGAGCAAGGCCGCGCATTACGAAACAGTAGGGGAGAAAGTGGGTTAGCGGAGTAAAGCCGCTGCTGCAAATTGATAGCTGCACTCAGTTCCTCCTCTAACGAGATCATTGGTCGAGTCCCCTCGAGTCACTTACTTACGCAGACACTCGCTCCATAGTTTCCCGGGACGGAGTATAGGTAACAGGATGTTTCTTTGTGCACTTTGAAGGGTGCAAAAGGGTGGTGATAGAGAGACTCATGATCTCTTTACAGAACCTGGCTTGTGTATGGACATATCTCACTTCGTCGCGATTCATCCAAGGTTGCAGAATAGCGACGTGAAATAAAAGCTCAATAGAATATAGTTAAGACTGTAGAGAAGATTGTGAAAAACCACATTACCAGGAACAGTACAGCCCAAATTGTTGTCTGCTTCAATCTGAACCTCATCTGAACGTAATAATTGTCGCTCCGTTAATGCTTAAGCATTAATTTATGATTTCGGTCTAGCCAATTATGGCTTTCAACTGCAGGCGAATTTCAATTTGATGGGTGGCGTGAAACGTTTAAATTAATGCGAGATAAAAATGCAGGCAAATAGTAATTAAATTGAACCTATTTTATCCCCGTAATTAATCTTTCCGCTGCGACAGATAGTGCCATAAATGCGGCATTATGTTGAATCCCGGATGCATATAGCAGATGGACATTTCTAGTTCTGCATAGCGTGTATAGTAAAGCACGACAGGAAATTCACAATCATACACGTGGATATTTGAATATCCTTTTATCCATATTGTGATATATGCATGGAATCGCTAATGCGAGAATGTACTGAATGTGAAAACGCTCAATTATCGAAAGTGATTGACATGACTAATGCATATTGCATTCTGTCATTCCACGTCACGCATGCACTATACTGCTGACATGAAAAGACTGCAGTGCATCAAGTTAATGATATGTACAAAGTGAATGTCTTCTACATTCACAAATAACGAGTGTTCACTTTATTTGTATTGTATGCAGTGATGTGCCGTAGACTATAAATTTACGTCTACACGCGTTGTCTACACGTAATCCACGCGTAGATTACATTGGGTTGCAGTTTACATAGACTACGTAGATAATCTAACGTGCATTAAAATTAATTTTCAAGGCTTTTATGAAAGGAAAGTGAATTTTCAACTATATTGGTTCCTAACGAAATGAAAAGAACCCTATTTACAACAAAATTTATCTTCTCTTCTATTACCAACTATGGAAGAAGATAAATAGTATGCAAAAAACAACAACAGATGGCAGTCGTGAGGCAAGAGTGGTCTTTTTCCCATAAAACACTAGAATATTTTCTATATTAGGTTTCTTCCTAGGTGAGAAATTGTTCGAATTTGGAAGAAAGACTATGGAAAGTTCTCCTCACACATCAGCAACTGATACGCAGTATAATTTTGTTTTACTTTCACAGCACCCTTCGCTAAGTTATCACCTTTCGCCATGTTGTTTACATAGATTACGTATAAGATAGTCTACGTGTAGAATGTAGACTATCGTTGTTTACGCGTAGACGCACATCACTGATTGTATGTATACATGTTCACAGGGAGTCGTTGAGATTAAGAACGCTGTATCAATGTCAATATTATAAACGTTGTTGATTTCGATACGTTTTTGTTCAGTAGGAAGATTGATTCAAAATGTATTGTGTTTAAAAGTTGCAAATGAGTTTGAATTGGATTATTTGAAATGAAATAATACCTGAAGAAATTAAATTGTGCTTTTTAAATTCTTGCAACGTAAGTTATACAAATCCAGTTAAGCGCTGAGGACTTTAAATTCAATTTTAAAAATTTGTAAAAGTCTGCCGTATGAAGTATATATTCAGTGTAAAGTATAGCTGCAACAATAAGAGACCAATATGAGAAAGAGAACGCACACAAATGTATTACACATGAATGCTATAACTGAATACAAGTCTATTAGTTCAGCCTCCACGAGAAAACTAGGTCACTTTGATAGTATAGTGAGTAACACTGTCACCTTGTAATTGGCGGGTTTCACGTGCAGATCTCGCTTTAAGTCGTAGCTTTGGTCTAGATTTTAACCGGAAAATGTTTAAGACCAACACCTAAGGTTTCCTTGTCTGGAATGAGCATTTGGATGGGGCAAGGTAAAGTTGAAACGTGTAAGAATCTGGAAATTATTTCGTGTATATTTTATAAGTATTAGTATCTCAAGATTACATTTCTTAGTTAATTAGGCAAAACACTTATTTGCATATTTTCATTAAATAAGAAAGTAAATGAATAACAACCCTCCTTATGCACTGAACGTGAGCAATTTTTATTTGAACAAACTATTCGTTGTTTTTTGAGCCGCGATGCTCCAGCCGATACAACTGCCTCACGGCGCATCTAGACTTGATTCCTAATGGTCTGATACCAAATGATCTTGTACTTACATCAGATGGCTCTATGCCTCACCCAGCCTCTAATGGGTAATCATGGGTGCGTGACGTTTGTCGTATCAGCCCCTTCCATACAGCCGGGATGAATATTTAAATTGTTGACTAAACGTTTGTTTCTTAGAGCGTACTATCACAGGTACTATCTTCAAACATTTGAAGGAAATATACAAAGTACACATCAGATAATATTTTTCATGATAGTAGTTTTATCACACATAGGTAAATGGTGTCTACACATTTTCATCTGTGTTATATTTCTTTACTTATTACATAACTATCAACAAAATATTAAAATAATAGATTTGTATTAATAACGAGAATTTACTTTAGCATTCCTTAAAAACACATATTCTAACACTTTCTTTACCATGAATGCTTTATGCAAAAAACAAGTGAGTGTTTATGTGTGATTACAGAGCCATCTGTGAATTTAGAAATCAATTCCTTATCTGCTCATGTAATTGTAATTATATAAATGGAGATATGTTACCTAATCAACATATACATTTAACACGTTCTTTAAAGCTCTGACATGAGATCAAATTCTTGAGCTAGTATTTAAATAGTGGGATACATCAATTTTAAGGTGTTTTAAAGCAAGAGCAGGGAAGATCAACGAAAAACACTGCAGTTGTATACACAAGGCAGTTACAAGAGATTTGATTTGATATATTTATTTGGCGCTGTACTTCCATGATGGGTTGAAATAATGACGTAAACTGCTCCAATTAGTTATGGATTTCCCTTTACCTTGCAATAAAAGAGAGATTATTTTCTCGCAGCTTCCAACCACTAACCAATGTATTGTTCATTAATTACTCAGCTAAATCACTTAACGTGAATATTTGTACAACCCTTCATGGAAGTACAGCGCCACATTTCAACCTGGTGGCGGAAAATTGAACTATTTTTTTATCGCCATCCTCTTCCCCATGGTCTGCATAGTGGATTCACCAAATTCCAGAGTTCTACGATGCCTCAAACAGGCTACAGAGGGCTGTGAGTTGAGTAACTTTAATTCTGGCCACCCGGTATCTCGTAAACCCTTCTTTGCACAATGAAAAATTTCATCTCTGTTGGTTTTTCCAACCATGCATGTTACAAAGCTAGTTTATTCCGCACGGAACAACTGGCGATACATGAAATTTTGTTTGCCTCGTTCAACCTTTTCCTCTGTGTCGTTCTCCGGGCTGACGGAACAAGTGATTTATTTTTCAAAACATGGACTTTGAGGGGGAGGAAGGGGGACTAATCCCATGGGATTTTTATGGCGTCGTTTTGTTTGTTAACCACAGTCAGATGGCTTTGAATGGTGGTCAGTGAAACGAGTAGTGTGCAGTTGCCAGTTTCAGCGGTTTTCGCGAATATATTGTTAAGAGAAAGAAACCAGAGGTGGCGCTTCTTTCCTCTTATCGTAGGAGTCAGTGCAGTCAATAATTATTCTCACTAATCACCATCCATTTGGATGTATTTATTTCTCACGTAAGAGATGTGTCATCTGTTTGAATCTTCGTTATATTGGGTTATTTGTTATAGATATTGTTTTCACTAATATAATTTTCCAAGGTTGAACGTGGAGGTGGGCTTTGTGTGACGTTGGAGGACGTGTTTACTTGTTTTCACACAACGCCATTTCCGTAGTTTACTTTTTCTTCAATTATTTTTTTTCAAGGTTAATTCATTGCACGTTAACCAATATGTTGGAAACTGGCATAAAACTGTCAAACATATAATACTCTTATTCTCGAGAAAGTGAAGGGCCAGCAAGTTAGAGCACATAATCATGAATATCCCGGACGGGTCCACCTATAGAAACTACATCTTGATAAATTTCAATATCTTTGAAATTAATAATGTGCTAAAATGGGTTAAAGTAAATAGTTTGCCCATCATGTAAGCAACTAGTTTTTTTTACAGGCCAAGCTACTGATTGTAGTGATTGCTTCCGTGTTATGATTATATCATCATATTGTAATACTTCTTGTGTTCTAGCATATAAATCTATTAATTGGTAGTGTAATTTACCTACTACCTTTACTTAATTCTAGTCATTATGCATTATTTATATGAGGCTCTATTTCTTTCTAGGTGAGTAAGAAACCATTACTTCATTATGAATCATGGGATAGGCATGGCACACCATGTGAAGTGCAGTAAGCGTTTTTTTTTTATCTAAAAGGTAAGTTTTCAGTAGAATATAACCTAGGTTATTTTAAAATTATCGTTATCTTAATACTACTGTTACACACTTGAAATTGTATCGTTTCATACGTCTTCGAAACATTTGTGTATACGAGGTTTGGGCATAAGTCACGGCAACATTTTTTTCTTGACTGACTACCAGTACGTCCTTCTCGATAAATTGGGTAATCTGCTTGCAGTGTAGCCAAATCCGTGAAGTACACTTGATATAGTAATTTGACGTCATAATATTAATCAACTTGTTGTGAAATAAACGATAACACACAACATTTGAGTCCAGAATTGAGTCAATCGTTTCCTCTATGAAACAATTGAACATTATAGCGAAGCTTGACACAGAAATAACATGTGATGGAAACACATAGTGAAAATGGAAATTTCATATTCCGGAGCAAAGTTACAACTCTAGAAATCTAATAACGCAATACGATATCTCTAATTACGTAGTGACCCAGCCAATGTTCGCAATATGAGATAAATACTCGTAACTTTACGTGCACGGTAATTAGAGCTTGTAATAAGTTCATCCCTTACACGAATTCAAATATCCGAATGCAAATTTTTCAGTTAGTTCAGTACTTGTAAAGTAGCGTAATGCATTTTTATGTGTTTAAGTGCGAGTGACATGCCACTATCCTTAATTTCTGTTGTGATATTCAGTAAGCGCAGAAAGATGTTAACACTCGTACCATTTCTAAAATAATGCACTTATGAGCTTTTTTTTTTTGAGAACGTGATTTTTGTTTACAAACTTGTTGTTTGTCAGAACCTATTTTTTTCAGGGTTACAAAGTAGTCTCTTCAGAATCAATGTCTATATTAGGTATTTGCGAGTGTAAACATCTATCATGTACACAAAGGAGAGTAAAACCTACAACTTTTTACGTGACTTTTGCTTCCGAATAATACGGTATCTCACAATATATATACCATCCAATGGTGACGTATGTCCAACGGTGTATTTGATAGGACGTATAGATACTTATTTGGCAAAGTTCGTTATTGAACTTCCAAATATCTAATTTAGAACCTAACTTAGCCATTTCTAAAATAGAGACAATAAAAAGGCCATATATTTGTTATCGTTTCTTTCTCTGTAGATTTCTTATAAGATTGACGTTGATTCCAAGTTTCTGGGTGGCCTCCCCGATGGCGCAGTGGTAGCGTCGTCGCCTTGTAATCAAGGGGTCCCGGGTTCGATACCCGGTGGAGGTACATAGTGGTTCGGATCCCACTTTAAACTGTAGATCCAGTTCCGATTAGTCTTACTGTGCATAAAGTGGACTTAAAATACCAACTGAAACCAAGTTTCTAGGTGTAATGGTAACGATTATATCACCATTATATAAGACGGCAGGTGTCTTTTTACTGGTAGCGATGTTGAAGCCTCCATATTTGGGTTGACGCAGACAAGGGGTTTTAATGGACTTTTTGTGAATTTCTCAGGGAAGGTAACTCTCGGGTGTAAGCGGTGAGTTACTGGTAGTGCAGCCAGCTAAACCACATTTTTACAGGTCGACGAGGCTCTGGCGTCCGGGCCTACAGCCAGAATAACCCTTTGTGGTGTTGTATGTTGCCCTGTGTGTTACTTCACAGCCTCAGCTATTAGCCAAGTTACGATTTTGTCCTTGGGGGAAGTGCCGATTTTAGCAATTGTGCCCCACATTATGTGACGGGCGTAAATGCCAAAAGTGTTGACGCATCTACAGTTTTTAATTAAAAAGAACTTTCAGAAAGCAACTCTCCGCCGATATATAGTCAACGGCAATAAAAATGGGACACCTAGCTCCTGAAATACACGCTTCCCTGCAAGGCATTGTGTGTGTTAGCCTACTCTATGGCGGTAGTAGAATTTCCCAATGAAAATATGCTATTAAAATCTTTGGGTTGGGCAACACACATAACTCCTTGCATGGCAATAACTATTTAGGATCAATACACAGATCCGAAAACATGTGAATTGACAAATATATCTTGACTCCAATACACATTAACGTGCATTGACTGCACATGATGCACTTTTTGGTGTCAAAATACACACAGAAATGCATACGAGGGTACTTTCATCAGCTGGAGTTCCGTGTGATGCATTAAAATGCATTAGTTGGGAAGATCAAACGAAATCATTTCAAATATAACAAAATTTCACTTCTTAATGCATCAATTGACACAGCTAAATGTATAATTTTGTTATCTTTGAAACGATCTTGTCTGATCTTCCCAATTGATGCATTCTCAGTTCACCACAGGGAACACCAGCTGATAAAAGTTCCCTCTTATGCATCATTTGCAGTTTATGCACGCTAATGCGTTATTGGAGTCAGCATATGTGTGTTCATTGACAAGTTTTGAGTTCTGTGTGTAAACCTAAAATTACTGGGCTATTTCCACCTCGACCATCTATTTAAGTGATTTTGGTGTCCGTTTTTAGTCCCATCGTTGTGGAACACGCTGCCTCAATCGATAGCTCCGTTTGAAGCTAGAACATTACTCAATGTAGAGAGAAGGGAGCTACAAAACAAGAATGCTTTTTTTAAAATGCCGCTGGGTACAAATAGCTCCCACGGGTAATTAGGTTCCAATCGCCACGGTAGATTTTGCATTGTTCGTTTGTACCATTACCTCTAATTACTGGAGCGGCTGATTGTTGGAGCGGACATGCTGGAGATCCAAACACAGCTGGAAACCGTACTCGGCCTTAACTCACTTTGAGAAGGAGAACAACTGAGCTTGGATTAAACCCAAAAATTAAAGAGCAGTCTAAAGAGATTGGGATCTATTTTTACGTTACGTACCCGTCCCCTCCCCCTCTTGCCACTTATGGGGCTACCAAATAGGCATATGCACTCGTTCTGTACCTACCTTCCAGTTATATGCCATTCAGTGCTTGGAGGCAGAATGTTGAGTAAAGTGTGCGAATTAAGCTTTTTGCTCTGGAGGATGGGGATGCACCACTCAGTGGCGTATTTGTGATTTCATTCCGGGGGCAGGGTGGGTGAACTAAAATATTGCCTCGTTGTGTTTTCGTAAAATGTATCAGATAAGCAATAATGAGAAATGTAGTCTGGAAACAAATGTTTGTTATGATAATGGTGAAATTGTAAAAGTGCTTTTGAGTGATGCGGGGAGGGAAAGAAAAGCGGTAAGAGTGTTTAACTTACCACTGGAACTAGATTATGACTGTGTGAAAGAAAAAATGACGGAATTTGGGAAGGTGGAATGTATAGACAAAGAAACGTGGTCAGAAAACTTTAACTATCAAGTTTATAACGGGGGGAGAATAGTGAAAATGGAACTAAAAAAAACGATTCCGTCGTTCATTACAGTAAAATCTCGCAAAAGATATCGAGAGACATTCGCGTACAATGTTATCAAATGCGCAGCAGGCAGTTGAATTTGATACAACGGGTGTGGTTTTTGCAAACATATTTGTTTGGTAAATTAAATTATACGGCTCAAGTGATCCCAATCAATCAAAAATACCTCAGAATAATGAATTCAGCAATTGGTTGGTTTATGTGGTATGGACATTTTTTTCGAATACCACTATCAAATCTATGGCAAATGAAACTAAAAGGAGGATTGGAGCTCACAAATATTGAGATCAAATGCAAATCCCTATTCCTGGCACGATCCTGGACGCTATATGGCATTGAAGATTCCATTACATCATTATGGATACAGTTACGGACGGAGGAATTTCCACCCCAAAATCCGCCAGATCTACGCAGATTGAAAAAGGGACCGATATATCTACGAAGTTTGATGCAAGAATTCAGTTGTGGTGCTTCCGCCAGAAGGTGAAGAGGTAAAACTCTCTCAATACTTATATACACTGTTTCACAAAAAGTTGCAGATACCGACTCACCGCATTGAAAAACATTTTCCCAATAACAGATGGCAAAATATTTGGAAACATTTAAATAAGAAATTTCTGGATACATCAGTGTATAGTGTTTGGTACAATGTAATACCTGATATTATACCAACTAATGAACGCTTACATAATATCAATAGACTAACAACTAATAAATGCCACATATGTGGAGAGATAGACACCACTGAATAGTAACTTGTAATGGAGTACAGGGAATTTGGAAATGCCTAACGACATATCTAGGAAAAATATGTCGAACAGCACCTCAGTACTTTCAACCGTCGATGTGTACAAGACCAGATTTTAAATATTTTCTAGAAAAGATAAACAATGCAGTAATTTGGTTAATAGCTAATACAATATATTATGTATTTTGTAAAAAGTATGAGAGCAATAGCATTTTGTTCACACAGTATTTAATAAGAACCAGATGGAAAATGTTACAATATCCAAAAATGTATGAGTATTTTGGAAACTACCTCAGTGTTGTTTAGACAACAATAATTGCATACTTGTGGTGTGAAAGTGTAAACAGGTATTTAATATATGAAGAAACATATATTTGTATTACAGATACAACTGCATGTTTACGCCAAAAATCTTGTATCTTGTATAGATAAGATGGGACTCTTACCATATTACTTACTATGTTAAAAATTCTATACAATACTTTTAACAGAATTTATGTAAGAAAGCAGATCTATTTTGTATATATGCTGATAAAAGTTTGTTAAAAAAAGTCGTTAGGGTGTAGACTACCATGCGAGAGACCCGGGTTCGATTCCCGGCGGGGGAGAACCGGGATTTTCCCCACCTATTCAAGCGGCTCCGGCGCCCACCCAGCGCCGTATAAAATGGGTACCTGGAGAAAAAATGTGAGGGGGAAGACGGCCAGGGGCGTGGTGCTGATCACATCACCCCACCTTAGACTGTGATCGAGAAAGTGTGGAGCCCTAACTCCACCCCCCCTATACGCCTTCATGGCGTGATGCAAAGCACAGGGGAGAACTTTACTTTTAATTTTATCTTGCTCTCTTATTATTACTATTATTTTTCCTCTCTTTCTCTACTTCTCTCTTCATTTTCACTCTTCTCTCTTTCCCGTTGTCGTTTCTTTTCCTCTTTTATTTTTCTTTCTTCTATGGTCTCGTTTTCCTTGTTCCTGTTTTCTTTCTTTCTTTTAACACTCATTCTTTTCCTTGCTCCTTCCCCCTTCATTCTCCCTCTCTTTATCTTTTCTTTATCACAAATTCCATTTTCCTCTTCCCTTCTTTCACTTTGATATTCTCCCCTTCTCTCTGTCTCTTCCTCTCGTGTACGAGTGAGTATAGCTACCTATAAACGTTTCATTGTCACATTAATCTGCTTATAGGCTTTGTTTGAATATTTTCCCCCTAGACACTTAACGTGGGCTGAAGGGTGAGAGCTGAGACGCTTTCGCTTTGGGCGACAGCCCATCCTCGTCCATCCAGTGACAACCTCCCTCAAGCTGGACCAGACACATAATCCTCCTGGAAGAAGCAATAATGTGCAGAGACCGTCCAAGATTTATCATTTGACTTAACCCTTTAAATACCGACAGACTTTTCTATCTAAAACATACAGCGTCGCACTGTGAAAGGAGCATGGCTTTATTGTACAGCCACAATACAAACTAACAATAGCAATATGCATGCACCACTACGACCATTCAGAAGACATAGACCACTGTCTGGAACCATATCTCACTTTATGATCGTTGGACCTCGTAAAGGTGGTCATGTCCGAGATGAGGCAATTCACAACAATTGCAATCTTGCCACCAGAGGCAGTTTTTCAGAAGTTTAAAAAAAAAGAACTTCTATTTGTTGTCTGAGCCCGTTAAAACGGGCCGGGCGTCTCTTTCATGATGGCCGTTTGTAATTTACTGATGTCTGGAAATGATAACGTTCATATCTCTCTATCGTCTGGGAAACAGATATTGGTCTATGTTCCGGTTGTCATGGAAACCCGAAAGCAACCCGGAGGGCAGGATAGCAGTATGAAAAAAATTAATTTTAAGTAACATATTTTTGGCAGGGACTTGTTTGGTGTATTGGACCGACGTGTTACGCAAATTGTCAAATTAAGAAAAGGAGTTTCAAAGTTTGCTTTGGGTCCACTTCATGTTCAGATAGGCTAATTGGTCCAGCAGTTTAAAGTTGAATCCGACGCTCTGTATAATGTGCCTGCATTTGGTGCCGAAACCCGGGACCAATTTGTTACAATGCTGCGTTAACCACTACGGTATCGGGGAAGGTAAGAACTTCTCCCATGTGTTCCTCCACGTGGAGTTTCCCCCGGGAAGCACCACGTGTGATGAGGATAAACCCACGTGGGAAAATCCGTACGTCTTTTACTCTCTCTCTCTCTTTCTGTGTATGGGTTTGTATAGCGAGAGACTACTACCTTAGGACTGTGTAGTGGCCGCTCCAAGATTTTGCATGGATTTGAATAGCCTAATATAGGAAGTTCTGCTTAACTGGCTTTAAATGCCATACCCTCGTACCCTTCCTGATTTCAACAGCCTAACAAATGCGATTCGTTATATTAAAAAAGTAAGCTCTGAACTTTAAATTCAAGACTATAACGGTCCTAGCACTCTTCATTTCATGTAATTTCTTTGTTCAATAAATCAGTTATGGTATTTTGAAAATGGGAAACGTTAATGCCGCACCCTGTAGATAAATATGTACTAGTGTAGATCAGGTTTGAATAATGTACAGCACTTTTCAGAAACCCCTATGATTAATGTTGCATCAATATTGTTTGTGTCGCCATAGTAACCTATCATCTGACGAGTACTGGTGCCTCAGAAGAATAGCACATTATCACATTTGGACATTGCGTCCGTTCATACGTCCATCTGAGCCAAGAATCGGAACGATCCCGTTGTGACCGAGTCACTCTTATTTTCTCATAAACTCCGTTACAAACGGATGCCCCACTTCTTTAGTAAGTACATTTTCACGTCCTAAATTTCAGTCTTCCCGATCGAAGAATTTGCAGATGCCGGGGTAAACTTAACAGATGTTAAGGTTGGCGCTTATCCAACCCATCGAGTCACGTCTTGTGCTGTTATTTTACTGAATTTCGTGACCTTGAGAAATCGTCTTCGTGTTATTCATATCTCGCACGCAAATTCTGGCAAATCCTCCTCCCCAGTTCTGGAAAGGGAATATGGATATTAGAGTAATAAAGAAATTATTTATAGCCTTCGCCTTCTTTCTTGTGTTTAATAAATCAGAAGGTGTGTTGCAATCAAAACGAGTGGTCTCATGGAAGGTTCTGGCAAGCCCGTATTGATTGGAATATGTTTACTGCAGTTTGTATGAACAATATTCTTGCATTGCTCAGTGTTTTCAACTTTTCATCCCAACTTCTGGGAAGTTTTTTGAATGACACGGTAACAAAATGTGCTGGCAACATCGAGTGGCAAGTTATGAAGCGTCTGATTGGCTGTTGAACTTAAGTGCACGTTTTAGTTGTATGTCATGCTGTGCCTAGGGAAATTATAGGAGCAGTTTTTAGCTTCTAACTGAACATACCCTTACACAATACGACCATCGTCTTGGCATTACATAAAGTGTTATTTCCATGAAAGATTTGACGTCATAAGTTAAAGGCAATGTTCTTTAAAAATTACGTTATTGATTTCCCTCAGATTTTCTAATCTTGTCGCGGCCAATTCGATTACTCAGTATTTTAAATGTATGTTGGGCTTAAACAGTCAAATGTAAAGCTGCATGTTCAAAACAATTTATTGATGAAGTTCATGAGTTTGTTTATTTGTACAGCGTATTGACAGAAGATACAATTCAACCTGCATAATTGAATTGCGATAAATCCATAATTTATATGCTTTCCTGTAATATAATTTTCATTACTATTAATTAAGATGATAAAGATTCAAACTGTGTGTACAAAGATCGAAAAATAAGTGTATGCATTGGTACACTTGATAAAACATACCGTATTACTAAATTCGTTCACCCTATACAGTCAATTCATATTCTCAATTCATTCTTGTATTGGTTTTGAGGGCGTTGCTGCTTGATACAGCAAAGAGTTATAATCAAGATAATGTGGATGAGAGTGGAAGGTAGTGATGTGTGTCTACGAGTAAACAACGATAGTCTACATTCTACACGTAGACTATTTTATACACGTAGATGACGTAATCTATGTAAACAACATGGCGAAAGATGATAACTTGGCAAAGGGCGCCATGGAATTAGAAGACAATTATACTGCGTATCAGTTCCTGATATGTGAGGAGAACTTTTCATACTCTTTCTTCCAAATTCCAACAATTTCTCACCTAGGAAGAAACCTAATATAGAAAATATTCTAATGTTTTATGGGAAAAAGACCACTCTTACCTCACGACTGCCATCTGTTGTTGTTTCTTGCATACTGTTTATCTTCTTCCATAGTTAATAATAGAAGAGAAGAGAAATTTTGTTGTAAATATGGTTCTTTTCATTTAGGAACCAATATAGTTGAAAATGTCACTTTCCTTTCATGAAACCCTTGAAAATTAATTTTAATGCACTTTAGATTGTCTACGTAGTCTATGTAAAGTACAACCCAATGTAATCTACGCGTAGATTACGTGTAGCCAACGCATGTAGACGTAAACTTATAGTCTACGGCACATCACTGGTGGAAGGGGAAAAGCTATATTTATTTATGCTGCTATATTCTTAGAAATTGAATTGATTGATTTTGTTTATTTTACTTCACTTTTCTGCCACTTTTGGTTAATCACGAAGATGAGAATGAGTGATGAAATAATGAAATTTTTGAAGGGACACTTACAAAGAACTCCCATACCCAGGCTGGGATTCGACCTAGAGACCACTTGACGTCGAAGCTCTCTGTGCTAATCACTCCGATACGGACACCAGCGCATTTCACAAGACGTTTTACATTAAAGCTTCCGAACGTAATTTTTGCTGGAAAATTTTCTTTTTTAAAGAAATAAATGAGTTTTATGTCAGTCTTTTTCCAACTTTCTAGAACAACGTTTTATTTACTAGACTTGTAATATTGCGTGACGTTATTCAACTTCCGCCATTTTATTCCCCAGTCGTTCCTGTGGTTCTGTGCTCCATTTCCCGCGGTTCCCTGCCCCATTAACCGACAGTTCTTCCAGAAAACGAATTTGGTTTGGGGCAAATTAAGCCCGGGAACTCCCAAAAACTCTTTCTATTTCGCTTTTGTCGTAGAGAGGGAAGAGATTTTCCCCAACCTGGGGAATCTAGTTAGTTGAGATCACGAAAAAGCCGTCACGGTCCCTGAATAAACAAGAACCATTCTTTAAGGAGAGAAGAAGCACACGGAACCTACCGGGCTTCTCAATTGTAAAAGGGAAAGATACCAGGAGGTAGAAGGTATTTTTGAAACTGAGAGGAGTGGGGGAGGTTTTGATAAGTGGCAGTTGTACCTTTTCCCAAGCTTTGTGCCGGGCTGGGGAAATATTGCCTACGAGATAAGAGAAGTGAACTTTCTTCATTGTTGACAGGTGCTTTTTCTTCCTCTTTGGAACTTTCTTCGTGATATTTGAGCGTCTTTCTCTTCGTTCGGTTCTAGAAGGATGAGCACCGCTGTTTCGGAGCGAAAAATAAGTAAATAAGGAACTTATCTTATTGCCTTATGGCTTGATTGATGGCATTAGAAATGAGGAAGACCGATATTGAATTGACTTGATGGAAACATCACAGAAATGTATAGCTAGATTGGAAACTTAGACATTACGGTAGAGAAGAACGAGAAAAATTGAAGCATCCCTTCTCAAGCAACAACTTTCGTTTCAATGGATAATGGCACGATATAAAGTAAAGTAAAAAAGTAAAGTTCTCCCCTGTGCTTAGCACTACACCATGAAGGCGTATAGGGGGTGTGGGGGTAACGCCCCACACTTTATTGATCCGGTCGTGAGTGGGGGTGATGTGATCAGCATCACGCCCCTGACCGCCTTTACCCCCCAGGGTTTCCCCCAGGTACCCAAGTCATTCGACGCTGGGTGGGCGCCGGGGCCGCTTACTACGTTAGAAAAGTTCCCGGATTTGAACCGGCCGGGGATCGAACCCGGGACCTTGAGCATGGTAGTCAGACGCGTTACCTACTTTTTTTTTTTTTTTTTATGATAAAAGGAAAGCCCCTATGCGGAAGCTTCCCCCATCACACTTCATTCACTCATATCATTTCATTCATATTTCAATTTCAAGACTTTTTCAGGACAGACAAACACAAACATCCATGGCCGAGCCGGGAATCGAACCCGGGACCCCTGGCGTCGTAGCGCGATGTGCTAACCACTCCGCCACAGGGGCCGCCCACTGAGCCACCGCGGCACGATATTCCTTTACTATTTAATTGATTGATTGAATTTGTGTTTTAAGTCCACTTTATGCACAGTAAGGCTAATCGGGACTGGACCTACAGTTTAAATTAGAATACGAACCACTATGAGCCTCCACCAAGTATCGAACCCGGGACCCCGTGATTACAAGTTAACACGTGACGACGCTACCACTGCGCCATCTGGGAGGCCCTTACTAATTAATTAAAGCGCATTGAGTGGCGTTCTCACAATCTCGTATAGGTTGCAGGTTCGAGTCCTGACCTTGTCATTGGTGTTTCTCTATAATCATCATCCATCCTCATCGTTGCGATTATCCCAGTGCAAGAAAGCGATGTTGCAAAAATACAAATTCTCAAACATTCTGTTCTTTTCCTGATATTACTCTTAGGGGCGTACTTCAGCGCTTTTATTGAAGGGGGCCACAGTTTTTTAAAATAATTTTTGTTTCACTCTACGTGCGTAAATGTAAATAAATTAATTAGTTTCTAAATTAAAATTTTATGTACCCTAAGACAGTGGTCAACCTTCGTGAGACATGGCCGGTAAATTCGTTTCTCGATAGTCGATGTCTCGATCCCAACAATATTACTCGTAAATAGCTATCTATTCTTTTAAAAAACATTATGCGTTAATTAGTATGTATCCTTGAAAATTGATATTAATAAATACATTATCGAATAATCATAGAGCTTTAACACCATTAAGCCTTGTTTCCATGATATGAAAAACTCAATATGCTGACCAAGGCAGAAATTTATTTTATTATAAAGCATAAACTAAACGTAACGTTTCAACCTTCTAGCAAGGTCTTCTTCAGACTCTGCACCAAGTATAAATGTAACAAGGTACAAAACAGGATGATATATATACACAAAAATTACTTCCCTCTAGACTATTAGAAAGTTGTTCTGGAAGTAATTTTTGTGTATATATATCGTCCTGTTTTGTACCTTGTTACATTTGTACTTGGTGCAGAGTCTGAAGAAGACCTTGCTAGAAGGTTGAAACGTTACGTTTAGTTCATGTTGTATAATAAAATAAATTTCTGCCTTGGTCAGCATATTGAGTTTTTCAAATCATAGAGTGTATTAGTTCTGTTAACAATATCAAATTTGCTTTAAATTACTACATCTGATGGATTATTTTCGTTTCCTCTAGACAATACCATTAAATTAATTTTGGAAGCGCTGATATTCACTGCTAAGTGCCATTTCGGACACCGGAAAATTTTAATTAATCGGAATATTTCCAATTCATTATATTTGTTTATGAAAATTACTGTGCAAGACTAAATCGATTATCGCAGTCGAAACTCGAACAAAAGCCCATCATTCCAGGTCATTGCCAGCTCGGGCTGCAAGTCACAAACTTCAGGAGAACCCTGTGTAACTGACGGCAGGGCGTGTTACCGGGCGCTAGTCCGGAGGTCAGGAAACGTTGTCCTAAGAATATTACATAAATAAAGTATCCCTTCCATGGACATAAGAACAAATGACAGTAACACTTCTTAGTTTCCCCTCTCCCGCTCTTGTCCGTAGGAGGGGTGGCATCATCATTAATTAACTCGTTCAACGCGAATTTCAGTGTCATGACGGCAGCGCTCCATGTACAGAACAAATTTGGCCTTGTTAATTACAGGCAAGTGTACATAAGGGAAAATAAAAAAGCATCTGTGTTTTACGCGGATGGGCGACTTTATTCTGCGGTCAACGTTGTACCTGTGTGCAGCGTTTTGTTATTTCTCCACCGCAACATAGATGGAATTTTAATCTAGATGGTGCCGCCTTTCCGTGGTGTAGTGGTTAGCGTATTCGCTCAGAAGTATTTTTGATAACCTCGCTTTGCTGTCACTTTTGGCTAATCGCGACAGTGAGTGACTCGATCCCGAAAATTTCGGTGGCGAAATCGACAGTCGACCATTTAACGCGGTTTTTACCGAATCTGCAGTTCATTATTCATCCTCATCGTCCCGATTACCAAAAAGTCATTAACCTAACAAGGTATAAAAAGCAAACGTAAGAAACATAAAAGGGATATAAATACAACACAGTACAAAATTATATCGAAACGTGTTTTCTTCATTGTTCGGATTGTCGAAGATTAATTTAGCGCTGGATGTCTCTTCCTGATTACTGGTTCGTTAGTTTTGCCAATCCATCATTCACGTTCCTCATTACCAGTAAAGAGAAATGGGACATATCACTGAAACAAATAAATTTGTCTCATAGTGCTCTTACAATGGTTTCATAGCATTGGTAAGTTTCATGTGCCTGTTTGTTGATATTCGATTGACTGAACCATGTCTGACAGCATATAACAGATAAAAAGTTGAAGGATGGTTTATGTATTAAAAGTTCCGGTAGAGTGCGATGCATAAGAATTACCAAGCAAATTGTCCATCACCATGTTGATTCTGTTCGTTTTAAAGTTGAAGTCCTGATTCAAAGGCCACTCTACTTCAAAGAAAGTTCCGAAGGATTAGTTCCCCTCCGACAACCATGTCAAGTCCACGTGGAGCCTAGCAACCCCCCCCCCGCCCCAAAACTTTCACACTAATAAAGTTGGTTTTTAGAAACTGACTGTACCTGTCAAGTCCATGTTTAGTAAATGAGATGTTGACAATTCGGTTTCTTTAGAGATTTCGTAACGTGAGTTTGCGGTTATCATTGCATTGTGATGTTCTATTTTTTTATACAATGTGGCGTTTGAATCGGAACTTGCACTATAGGCTATGTGATGAAACTTCAAGAATTGAAACAAAACGCTAAGCAAGCTTCTGTATCCATCCTCAGGACACTTAAAAAGCCAATCCTTAAATACAAGTAAGATTTAAGAGAAAAAACAGTGAAAGTAGACATGGACAATTTACCGAGCATTACCTGTGCATCCTACTGTACATATTGAATTATTATTCTAACCGAGAACAGTATTACGGAAATTCTAAATAGTTCCATAACAATAACAGCAGGAAAATGTTTTGAAGATAATAAAGTCCAAAAACAAATCACCTGAATTAAACTTGAGTTTAGAACATTACCTGCCGTGTAACTGTGCATAATAAAGTTTTTTCCTTGTGAATAGTACGCATTGCAATTTTGAAGAACGTCTCATTTCTATCAAGGCTTGCTATATAAAATTATTACCTATGAAACTGATTTGAATAATTTTCATTGCTATTCGACACGAATGTAAGGTAGAAAATGCAAAGTTCGTGAACGATCAAGATTACTTTGATGCTATCGAGCGCCACTATTAGCACGAAATTGTACTTGTTTAGGTCTAATTTGCAGGGATATGCAAATGTAGTCGAGTGAACGTCGAGTATGAGAATATTTGAAGTCAAAGCAAAATAGTTTTTGCAATAGTACGTAATGAACTGCTCTATTGTTTTCATGATTGCTTATTTCTCATGCATGCATATTCATGTAGTGAAAGAGTAATCTGAAACAGGAACATATATGAAAACAATGACATTGTCGTGAATTGTTTCTCATTACACCTAATGACCAAGGACTTATTTAGGGGTGGGGGTCCAGGGAGTTCGGACCCACACCAGAAAACGTGTCAAGTATTAAAATTAAGTAATGAAAATATACTTATTTGTCATGTATTGTATAATCGTTGGTTTTAATTTTCTCTGAATTATTGGAAGGCAAGGATTATATTAGGATCATTTGAAGGCCAGTACCAAAATTTATGCTTGCACACTACTATTTATGATAACATGCATAAAATATTAATCAGGAACTTTACTTTTCACCAACTGGATCTAACATCCTTTTTTGGTATTCAATATATATTCAATTCTTCATTTATTTGACATTAATCCCTTTGCCAGGGCACTTGTGTTTACACAAATTATGCCGATTTGAACTACAAGTAAGCTAGATAATGAATACGTGCTGTTATATCTCTATTCTTATACGGTCTTTTACCTATTCGTAGATACAAGCCTGATAATAACTACAACTTTACAGCTTCATATAAATGTATGCTATTCTTTTTAATACGATATTGAATAAGGAAAGGAACGAAATTATTTATTATTTTTCCTGTGCCCTTAATTTATTATTCTTTGTACTTCTACAGAGATTAAACCTCCAATTACAGAAGGTAGGCTGGGTTTAGTTCATACAATTCTACTCATATGTGAGTTACAAACAAATATGTATTTTCTACAAACAACATATAACACATGAAAACAAATATTAAAATGTACAGTGGGATGACAAGTATTACCTGGCAAGTTGTCCTTCACCATATGTATTCTGTTTTATTTTATTCAATCTCAGTTAGATGTTAGGGAATTGCAACAAATGCCAAACAAGCTGACGACAAAGTCTGTACCACTATAAGTAAAAATCTACTCCTTAAATCCACGTAGGATTTAAGAGAAAATTTTATGAAAATAGTAATGGAGAATTGGCCAAGCAATATTTTGTACATCACACTGTACGTATTTACGTACATGTAGGCTGATAATTTGTAAATAATTTCTATCTAGAACCACATATTTATGATGAATAAAATATTAAGATTTTGTTACAAAAACTGGGCACATTTCGGGATCAAAAGCGAAATATAAAATGACAATTCCGTGTTACAATGTTGAATATAACCATAAATTTGATATTGAAAACTACATTTATTCCACAAAATAAATATTTCCCTTCTTATAATACATTTATGTAGTTATCAGAGGTTTATGTTTATTCTTGCGCAAAGGAGTCCATTTTTGCTTCTTAAATATTTACATCAGAATTAATGAATTTTCCATGATTACATAACTCACACGATAATTCAGACTTCGGTAAATAAACTTCGTGATTTGAGTGTGTTTTGCATTTTGTAATTCATTTCGCATCATTTAGTGACAAAGTAGGGTAGGAAAATGCAGCTCACACCTCTCAAAAACATGAAAAATGAATATTATAGTGTGCTATTTCATATTTCATGTTTTCGTTAAAATCGAAATATGCATGCCTCTATTTATATCTATTTCACATTTCAATGTACCACAGAAAATATGTTTGCCTACAAATTACAAGTTCAGGGATATTTGAATAATATTGATTATTATGAAAAAAATATGTTTTGTAAAGTTTGTGTAAGTCCATTTTGGGTACCTACAGATACGCTGGCCTGGAATAATCCTGCTGTAATATTGCATAGGACAATCGTGCAAGTTCTGCTCCCACTGGGAATCGACTCTGTTGGAGAAGCAAGAAGCATGCACTCTCGAAAAAGGAAATTGCATATTGTGTTATGTCTCCTGCACTATATACACAGGGCTATAGCACGTACATTTCCAACGTTCGTGATTGTGTATTGATAAGTCGATCAGCGTTCCATATGAGATTCCATTCCAATTACACCTAAGTGATAGATCGAATCAACAACTTCAATTACTGTGCGAGAAAACTAGTAATTACGTTTTTCTATTTCTTTTCTTAATTACACTCTTTTCTTAGTTCTTGTTCACTGTTGAGAGAAACTAATTCCCTTAAGAATATAAATAATAAAAACATAACCAAAACAAGTCTATTTTCGTATGGGGCAATGTACAGTGAGATCCATGAGTATTACCGTGCAAATTGTCCATGACTATTTTCATTAATTTTTCTCTCACATCCCATGTGTTTTTAAGCGATGGATCTCTATGTTCGCTGATGCAGAAGTTGTCAACAACTTGTTTTGAGTTTTCTTGGTCAAATAAAGTGCTTGAACATGATGATTGACAATTTACAAGGTAATACTCATGGATCCCACTGTACATAACTGCTATCCTGAGTGAATACTCTCACTCATGGTTATCATATTAGGACTTAATTTGAGTTAGAAATGAAGTGGGTTGTATGTAAGGTAATATATTAATGCACTACAAAGGAATGATTTTATGGATGTTAATAATCTTCAACACACAGGTCTAAACTAAATGTTATGTTTACACGTGAAGAAGTCTACTAAACTTCATTAAATTGCTTGATTTATATTTTCATGAATGTAAGGCTTGACGTTTTGTCGTTAACATTAAGAATTATATTAGTATAGTTTCGTCACAGTGTGATGTATAGTCAACTTTTATTGTAGTTATCAAGTAATGTAATTCTAATTATTACATATACAGTGGCGGCGATTGGGGGGGCGAGGGGGAGTTTTCGTTACTTTTGCCCACGCACTATGCTAAACCTTATCTACAAAGGAAAATATACTGTGTTTGCCCTAAAAGTTTTGGCACATTGCCCCCCTGGTTTTAGAACCCAATCGCCGCCAATGTGCGCTAATATACAAATATGTATTTGTTCGTATGAATCCATGTCGTTTATGAGGCATATATTTAAAATCTGCAAATTTTCTACAACTCAATCGATTCTCCCATATTTCCTCCTCCATTCAACTTCATAGTGCCGAATAGACAGACTTGTTTCAAGGAGCAATGCGCCATAACAGGCTGTTTGTAGTTGCATTCAAATACCGCGAGATCTCTTCATTGAATTCTATAACTTGGCTTGGTTACGACAGTGTATCTTGTGCATTTTCAATTGTATTGTTAGAATGAAAGAAATACCAGTACACTCATGAAATACAAGTATCTTCCTTTTGAAATACGGAATCATAGGCGGAGTTCTGGAGGAGCCAGGGAAGCAATAGCGGGTCTTGGACGATTTGATGGATGTGTACAGTTTGAAGAAAGAAAAACGTAAAATGACTTTGTGTTGAGTCAACAGTTTCTGCTGAGGCATCAAAAGAACTTTTCAATTTATTTTTTCTCAAATTTCTGAAGCTTACTATTGTACCGTAACTTTTTAAAAGTAATACGAGTATTGTATCAATAAAAAAATAATGAAATGCAAAATGCAATAATCGTACTGTTTTGCTTCTTTTAAAACTGATAACCAATATACTAATTAGCGTTTCTTTACTTAAGCGAGGAAATTTAACATTTTCAAATCTAAAAGGCCTAAAACGCAGTGTTTTTAAGTTGTTCTTTTTTTATTTCCGGGGAAAGGCCTCCGGACCTCTTATAAAGTAGGGGATATTCAATACTTGAGGGTTATTGAATATCCCCTACTTTATAATATCATATGCTTCTCCCAGGTCTGGCCCCCCCAAAGCAAAAGCTCAAACTCCGCCCATGTACGGAATTTATTGTTCGGTTAATTAAGAAGAGATTCACAAGTTAGACAAACATAAAACTAAGTCTAATTAATCTAGATTTGGGCTCAAAGAGCCAAAAGATTGCTACTCCTTGTAATCATTGGGGACACCGATGCAATTCACGATGGTGACATATTCCATTTCAATATATCGGATCTCACTTTAATCTGTGTCCCACCTAGCTAATATTATTAGTTTAACCGTGCGTATCATGTGCAAAGCAAACTTAGGAAGGATAATTATCAAGATGTACAAAATTGAAGTTTTGCATAATTAGTGACATAGAAGAGTAATTACCGTGAGGGTTTGTTGTGCTAATTACATCATACAGTATAGATGAGAGAGTCACGTTCATAAAAAATACAGGCGCAGAGATATGACTTTATTCTCATCTTCCTCCGTATCCAATATATGCCACATGCACGCATTTCATGATAACATGTTTTCCAAGAAGACACTACCATATGAACAAAGGCAAGACTAAAATTGAAGAGCTCTTTTTTAAAAAAATAAAGACAAAACGATCACGCGATCATGAACTTTAGATTGATGGACTTTAAAATTTCAGAACTTCCTTTGTGATCAGGACGGTCAGTGTATTGAAGAGGGGATGTTATTGGGAGAGCTTCGTCTTCCCTATAAAAGCCTTGCTTACGTAACGAGAACACTACAGCGTTCAATATCCCATAAAAAATCTCATATATCTAGCAGGGGGGGAGCCTTTGTTCGAGTCTAGCCTTTGGCTAGAGTACATACCGCACGTGGAACAGGAAATCATTTCGTACAACCTCACCCCCCGATTATAGGCATGTTCAAAGGAAAATGGGACTGACGTCTCACTCACACAGCTCGCGGCAAAAAATAGAGCTTCGATTTTCGCCCCGAGATATTGTCAATCAGAAATTTTAAGCTTAATTAATTTTAAAAATGCAATCAGGTATCCATAAAGCGTCGATGGTGGAAATAAATATGTCTAAATTAAACGCTATAACTAATATTGCCAGCATTCATGCTTAAGCGAAGATCTTGGCTATGTACAGTGGGGTGCAGAAGTATTGCTCGGAAAATTATCCACCACTGTTTTCATTAATGTGCTGGTACGGAGATTGTCAGTAGTGTGCTTGGCGTTCTTTAAAATTATTTAAGCTCTCATTAAGCAACAAACAGAATACACGTATTGATGGACAATTTGATTGGTAATATTTATGCATCTCACTGTACATCCGTCGTACAGAGTAGTGCCGCAGTTTACTTCTAGTGCACTTCGGCCGACATGATTCGATTGGTTTCAAGGAGAATGTAATATTAGTTCATGTAATTAGTCTTTTAAATCTTCCTAATGAAAGTGAAACTTTTTCTAATTAATTTTGCAAGGGTCCCGGGTTCGTATCCCGCTCTGGCTTGGTTGTTTGTGAATGTCAATTCATCACATTTCATCACTCATCCCCATCTTCGCAAATTAGCCAAGAGGCACAAAACGCGAAGTAAAATAAACTAAATCAATCAATGAATCTAATTAATTTTGTCAAATGTAAAAGTGAGTGCATAAAACATTTCGCTGTATAAATTACACAGTACTACTAAATTCGTTGACTGTACATTGCGATCTATGAGTATTACCGTGTACAATGTCCATCGCCATGTCCGTGCACTTTATTTGATCCAATAAGAGCTTCAAGAATTAAAATAAAACTCACTCAAAACAGGCTGTTGAAAACTTCTGCACCAGCATACATAAAAATTCATCGCTTAAAAATACATAGGATGTAAGAGAAAAATTAATGAATATAGTCATGGACAATTTGCACGATAATACTCATGGATCCCACTTTACAACATGTTTCAATAGAGACTATAATAGATGAAACTTTCCTGTGTAGATATCCGAAACTACGTTGTCATACCCTGACGTGCAAATATATAAATCCTGGTTTTGTTCGAGACATAATTTACAATTTTTGAATTACACCCATCGGGCAATTTTGTGTTATTTCGTGTCAATAATTTTTTCTTTGAATCAATCAATGAAACCAAAGTGGAACTTTACAGGCGAGTCCATACTGGATATTCGACAAACACGAGCAGATGGGGTCCCATGAAGAATTTTATGCAATTAATATCCAACACATAAATTAATTTACCTTCAGTTATTTTTGAATAGATTCAACTGTAAACATTACTTATGAATCATTATTTTGTGCAAATTTCTGAGGAAATCCAACCTTAGTTAAACAAATATTCCCGCATAGAAAATTGTTTCACCTATATGAATTTCACCTTTTAACCAAACAGTTTATTCAATTCCGACAACATTTTAATGGTTTTAAGTCACATAAAAATGTACATTCGATACATTTCGAGAAAAACAAGATCAGCGTGGTTGTATACAGGTTTTTTCAATCACATCTTGTACCATTAATAGTTTAAACAGTAACAAGTTTATCTTCAGAATTTCTTTTAGATTAGCCTACCATTTACAGGGTAACTACTCACAGGGAGTTCTGCGTATTTTTTTCTCTGTAGAAAAACCCCTTAATTTAAAACAACAATGTGTTACCAGCAAAGAAAATTCTTGCCATTAACAATACAATGGAATTTAAGATCCTTTTCTGCAAGGAAACATCAATTAATTAAATTAATAGATGAGTGTCACCCGTTAATTATTTGCGTTAGTGAGGTATGGGGTTTAAAATCAGAAAATATTTATTTGCTCACTATCATGGTATATTAAATGATTATAATGTGGGAAGTAAGGATGTGGGAGAGTATTTTTCTTTCTTAAAAAAAAGGCATTTCTGATAACGTGATCTTGTGAGTGAAAAAATGGCGTATTGGTTCAATAAGCAAGATTATTTGCTAGATTGAATCGAATGTTATGTGGATTTAATTGAAGGACTTGTGTAGTAAGAGTAAGTAGTGTTTAGATTATTATCTATTGTGATAGAAAAGGACAAAAGTTGATTGATAATAATCAAATCTATTACAATTTAAGACGTTCAATATCCCTTTGGATTGTATTAGAGATGTGCTTTAACTGTCTCGTTTATTTATCATAATGGATCAAAAGGGAAGCAATATTGTTGAGGACGGACATAGTGCTATATGCAATAATACTATAACCAGTGATAATATTGATATAATATCATCTGATTCAAAACATGAAGAAAATGATGTAAATGATGTCATGGACATTTCACACAAAGTAAATGGGCCGAATAAAAGAAAGAACAATACAATACAAAATGAAATGGGTAACAAAAGTTCTAGGATGGAACACACTACCAATCATGAAGAAAAAATATACCAGTATGACATAGGTGCCAACGAACCCTATTTAGTGATAATAGAAAGTAGAAACCAACAGTTAGGAAATTTGCATCCAGTTAAAGTTAAATATATGTTGATGGATAATAATGTGAAAGTAAAGTATGTAGATCAAAGTGGACG
Organism: Lepisma saccharinum; assembly: GCF_977018435.1. Lineage (NCBI taxonomy): Eukaryota > Metazoa > Arthropoda > Insecta > Zygentoma > Lepismatidae > Lepisma > Lepisma saccharinum. The sequence goes on along the minus strand of NC_139247.1, from coordinate 66,343,021 downwards.
AAATAGAGTTCGAGCATTATTCAACACGTCACAAGAAGCTAATAACTTTGTGAAAAATAAAGTGTTATTAGACAAGTTAGGAGTAAATGCCAGAATTCCTAAATCTTTAGTGGAGAAGGAAGGCCTTGTGTTTGGAATACCCACAGAATTTGAAATGCAGTATTTGGAAAGCAGTATAGAAAGCCCAGTGCTAGTGACTAAGATGGAAAGAATGAAGAAGAAAATATGGGGGAATGATGGGTCATTTAAGCTTGAACCTACTCAAGTCTTATGTGTAACTTTTAAGGGGACAGTTTTACCACAATACATAGCAGTTGGAAAACAAATAGTTGAGGTAGTGCCACGTGTGAAACCAGTGTTGCAATGTAATAGATGTTTCAGATTTGCTCACACAGGTCAACAGTGCAAGGGTAAAAAATTGTGTTATAAATGTGGCCAAGATTATCACGAAGGAAACTGCGAAATGAGTGAAACATGTATAAATTGCAAAGGAGATCATAACGCTTGCAACAAAATGTGCTCAAAATATCAGGATGAAAAGCAAATTCAAATTATTATGGCCGAGAAAAACATCTCATACTATGAAGCAAAAGGTATTGTGACGGGAAATAATTCAAAAAATATATCATGTGAACAAAAAATTAAATTATTTAGGGATCAATTTCAACATGAAACTGTTAGAAGAAGCGGATTGGAATTCCATCCCATCAAAAAGAGTTATGTGAATGAGAAGAATGCACCAACAAGTGATAGTTGCAAGGAGGGCAGAGAGAGTTATTGTGCGAGTTTTGTAACTCAAATGGCGGAACAAAAGAGAATAGTGGTCAAAAAATGAGAGTACAATACAGCAAAGTTGTTACATCACCTCCAAAGAAGATTATGAAAACGGCTACAAGACGTATTGTACAACTCCCACGGGAAAACAAAAAGGATGTGAACGTGGATTCTTCATCCTCATCAGACACAGAAAAAGAACAAATAAAATACAAATATCCAGTATATTTGAGAGAATCCCCTTATAGTAAGCAAGAACAAGATATGGACAATATAAATTGCAGAAGATATTCGGATCGTAAATCAGTTTCTTGTAGACAAAAGGAAATATATCAGTCATTGTTGGACCTTTTACCAGACATGATTGAATCAGTTCGTGATTTAAATGATTCCAGGAAGAAACAGAAGATTTTAATTTCAATGCAACAAATTATAGGAAAGATAATTGCAATATTATCAGAAAGTTCAACTTGTAGAAGAGGATCAATAGGTATGTCTTTTATAGTGCAATGGAATATAAATTCATTTACAGCTAGAAGATTAGAAGTATTACAAATTATAGATGAGCATCATCCAGGTATATTGAGTTTGTCCGAATTTCGTGGTAGACAGCATCAATATTATCAAATACCTCATTACGAGTTAATATCTAATTTACATACTAAAGATACAAGAGGTGTAGGTTTATATATACATGAAAGTATAAAATTTAAGAGAGTAACATTACCAGAATCATTAGGGTTGATAAAATTATTTAATGTAGAATTAATAGCAGTGAAAATTAAGATGAACACATTAGAGTGTACAATAGTTTCAATTTATATTCCCAATCGATCTTCTATTAGATAGGAAAATAATGAATTCTTACTATAGTGTAAAATGAACTTGAGGTTGAACGGAATTGGGAGTGTCACTATCCATCTTAGCGGCCCCGAAAACTATGGATTCCACACTAATATCGGTCGTTTTACATGTCAACCCTTCCCACCTCACCCCTAGAGGTGCCAGGGGTGTCTTGGGAGTTGAACGGCATTGGGAGTGTTACTATTCATCTTAGCGGCCCCGAAAACTATGGATTCAAATGCCACCCCCTTCCCATTCCCCCTCCTAGTGCTGCCAGGGTACCCACCGTATTTATTTCCAGATTGTAAGTGATACACGTACCAAGTTAGGTTGAAATTGCTCCAGGCGTTCGAGAGTTATGCCGGAACAAACAAACAAACAAACACACACATACATATATACATACATCCATTTTTATATATAAGATAGATTACGGCGCACTAGACTAAACAACGTATCTGAGAAATATTATACGCTCCATAATGAGTAATTTCTTTAACTCCTTTAAAGGATATTGACCTTTCAAGCGACAAGTTAGGGTTCGTCGTTCTAATCCTGGCGTGTTGAACATCTCGCCTGACAGTTCTGTCAGACTGTACGCGACCAACCATGTTGATGGATTCGCATCCTTATGGACAAGAACCAAATGCTAAAACAGCAAAAAAGAACTAAACGAAGCTTAGCATGCGTGATTTAGATCCAAGCTTGGAGACTTCGAACACGTGTGTCCCGTGCGTGATATGTCAGGTGAACCTCAAGTAAGTACGTACATGGTGTTACGTGACGTCGCAGATACATTTTTTCCTGCTTCAGCTGATAAGAAGGACGATTAAAGAGCATAACTCTGATTAAAGGAAAGCATGGAAAGAGTAAAAAAAGAACTACTATTTCACGATTAAAGCTAATCTTTTATGCAGAGCTATTGTTCTGGATAATCTGGTAGAGTGGGGAAAGAAATTGATGACACAGCATACATTGGAATTAGTATTGGAATTATTAATAAGTCCACACAAAATATGGTTTCCAGTGCGAGGAATATCTTTTGTCCGCGGCGGTCTAATAGGGTGTCTGACTGGCACGCGAGAGACCCGGGTTCGATTGGTGTGGGTGATCTAAGGTAGGAATTGTTTCCGGCCTTGTCCCAGCATAAAGATGCTCTGGGGCTCACTCAGCCTCAAATCAAAGGGTACGGGGGGGAGGGGGGTAAAGGCGGTTGGACTCATGGGCGATAATGTGTGGGGCCGAACTCCCGCTAAAGGTGCCTTCATGGAACGGTGCTATATGCACGGGGAACTTGACCTTTCCTTTATCACTACTTTTCACCAATTGTTATATTGACAAATTTGAATCTTCCCAGCATACTGCGTAGGTACTTAGTGAATATGATTGTACACTTATTCGACACAAACTGCTCAAAATGTCCGCTAACCATCGGTTTGCAGAGATTTTTGCTGAATTACTAAATGTCACCAATGGAGTAAAGTCTTTATGCAGCAAGTATATTATTCACTGAGCTTCGGATTACTAATTAATATATACTATACTGAGCTATCTTGCTGGTTGATAATTGTTTGCACAGTTCTGAAAGTGAAGCGCATGCAGCATTCTGCAAATATGTGCGCGAATAGCATACTTACTTCAAATTGGCGCAATGCGCATAAACAATGCATGTACAAAATTTCGCCTGTTTTGATGACACATCTATGTGCATTGCTTTCTTTATGCCCCTCTGTATTTAATTTGCAAACAGAGTTAACATGTGAATTCCAATTTTATGTTGTGTACAATGCACTTCAACACAATTTTGCTCTTTTCAGGCTGTCTTTATTCTGTGAAACAAGGGAAAACGTGTAAGTGTTAGCACAACCGTAGTTCAGCGTGATATTTTGAGTCGCTTTTTTAATTATTATTAAGTTAATCGTGACGATGAGGATCGTGGATGAAACAGATGAAAGAACGACAAAACAGCACAGCTTAGCACGATATGCTTGGCAAATTGCCACGAGGACATTACTTATAATATGCACTCTTCGTTTATTAGTTCTTTTTCCACAACATTTTACTATTAACATGTATTGCAAAAATATAATTTAACAAGCAGAATAAAATTTATAGTATTAACTTGTTTATTTCTTTCGCCTCTCGACTCGACTCGACCTCGATCAGTGAGATAGTTTTCGAAATGTCCTGTCATTTCGAAAAAACACATTATTAGTATATTCCAAAATCTAAAATATTGCATGTGCTTAAAATTCCTTGTAGACGATTCACGTTAATCTTTCTGTGGTTTACTTTCACTATTGGCTAGATATTCACATTAGGTTAATAGGCCTACATAGCTTCGAAACTATTACAAATATATATTCTCACAACTGTATTGAGATCGGAATTAAATAACGAAGCAATAATGAAATATGCACGTAGTTGGAAAAGCAGGTTAACAGTTAGAATTTGATATATTTCTAATTATGTTTCTGTTGATCAAAAGTTTGTTTTAAGTACACTTTATACTCAGATTGCCTAATCGGGACTGGACCTACAGTTTTAAGGGTTCCTCTATTGAGTATGAAACCCGGAACCCCTCGACCACAATGTTATACAACACAAGAAATAAAACTAACTTACTAATACCTGTACACAATACAGTTTTATATGAGAAAGGACCCAAGTACTCAGGGACTCTCTCGTATAACAACCTTCCAAACCACATAAAAAACATTGAAACCTGCAAAGCTTTTAAGTACAAATACTTGCTGGAACACTGCTTTTACTCGATTGATGAATATCTAAGCCTGCAATAATATATGTATGTATTTTTTTCTTCACAACTTTCACAAATTCAGGTCTTATTAGAAATAAAATAGGTATCATAAAACATAAACCACATTATACTATACTGATATTAAGGCATCTCGATGTGCATCCGAAGTTCCAAACATGGTGTGCTTCCTGGTAAAAGGTAACATTTTCATTGCAGAATTTTATTACATTATGTTGTACCCAAGGATATTTTATTATATTCCACGGTTACCATGTATTGTATTGACTATTGTATTATAATTTTACTATATTTTACTGTAACCATAAATTGTATTTCATTGTTTTATTATACTGCATTTTTTATGATATTGTAAACAAACTGACATGTCCGATATCACTGCCTGTAATTGCAATTAAGTGATTTACGGATGAAATAAATCTTATCTTATCTTACCTTATCTTATAGTGTTACTACTCCTATAGCCTAATTATTTCTTTTGTGGTTTTGGAATATGACTTAGTTGATGAAAAAAGTTTTGTTCGGTAAAATCTTCTTGAAATATTTATTGACAGATATGTGAATTCATTCTAATTTGTATATTTTCTACTTTTTTCCAGGTAAGTTATATGCTAGGACAGTCAGGCTATGCATACAGCTGTGATAATTCCAGGTAACATTCTCTTTCCATGTATACAATTAGGCTTAGCGAATGCTAACAATAGTATTATACTGTGTATATATGGATTACTTAAGTACATCTTGAAATTCCAACCCCCACCCTCCCTCCTCCTTCACACACGCGCCCCTTTCGAATGAAAGTATTTCGCCACAAAGATCGGCAAAAATAGAAGTAAAGTAAAATGAAAGGACGAGTGAAAAGTAATGTGATGGGTCGAAGTGGTAAGACAAAATAGAGAATATATAACGCCAATTGCCCCTTTCTAAAAACTATTAAGTGGCAGTCTCAAGTTAAATTATCCAGAAAACTTACCCTGTAAACGGACAACAAGGATTTGAAAGGATTAAAAACACGATATACGTAGATACCAATTCTGTCAATATATGGCCGTGTAAATGTGTACAAAGCCATACAAAGCATGTTCCACTTTTATACATTAAATGGGCAGTTTTGTACTTCAACTGGGTGGCTGCACATCGGGAATTCTGCGGGAATTTTTCGCTGCGTGAATTTTTCTCCGCAGGCATGAAAAATTGCAACTTTTATTAGTACAAATCCCATTGTATTTATAAGTACCCTGAGACAGGTTTTTCACATTTTAGCGTTTATTTTTATCTCGGATGCAAAAGAAAGCTTCATGGAAAATAAAGCAGGATTCTCTCAATACGTTAACCTTGATAGTGTCCGTTGCAGAACAATCTGACAGACGGAAGATTATTACAAGATTAGATATCTGGAAGTTGACTAGATAAATTTGAGTTTGAAATTCTTATACAATTTACAATTTTTCGCACATTAGTATATCCCGTAACATTTGTGGCCTGTGCTTGTAAATGTATTTCGAGTCTGAGTATGTGAAATCGCAACTGTAAACCCCGCACCTTGAATTATGAATTTTAAGTAAGTATACCGTTTAAATGAATTGAATTAGAATTTTTGGATGTATTGGAATCGCACAGACTCTTTACTTTGTTAATGTTTTGTGCAGAGGCGTCAAATTTACATAAAAATGGAGGTGAAGGAGCAAGATTAACTAACTAACTCCCTAGCTTCCTTAAACTCGAAGGTTTATGGCTGCAGCAACACAAACCTTCCATCTGTCCCTCTCCTGGGGAAGATCAATCCAATCTTTTCCATCCTTACCGATTTCCTTTAGCTCCATGTCAACGTTATCCCTCCATCTTCGTCTTGGCCGTCCTACAGGTTTCTTACCATCAGGTTTCCCAAAAAGAATCCTGGAAACTCTTCTTTGCTCTCCCATTCGTGCCACATGGCCTGTCCACCTAAGTCTTCTTGATTTAAGATTGACATAAATAATTATTTTTATGTAGCTATAGTGTATGTACTTCTTGAGGAATTTTGGAGGTGCAGAAATGTCTTACGTTCCATAACGTCTGCGCCTATATATTTGTGTGTGTGTGTGTGGGTGGGTGGTGAGGAACGATGATACGTAAGGTTGAAATAGAGGAAATATCTGCTGGTACCCTTGTATTTTGGGATTTTTTGAAAAGTGGGAAGTATACTTGAATATTATAATGATTGAAGCAGCAGTGAAAACTAGCACAGTATAAAAATTGTACATTATGATTTTGTCTTTCTTAAAGGTGTAAGTTTTATTTATTTTAGCCATGGTTGGTAAATGTCGAAGGCAATCAGGATACTAAGTGAGATGAAAACGATACTGATTAAAATTCAGGGCTCCCGGACTGACTGAAAAGGCTTTAACCACTTCACATCTAAATGCTAACGAAAGGCTATGATCGAACGTTCCTCGCTTCATAGTTGTTTGTAGAAGTTCTAAACAATCGTCCATCGAGTTTCCAGCCGTGAGTTTCTGCCTCGATGCGGGCAACTATTTATCTCCAAATGCCTCGGGAGTTCCCAAGTCATTCCGAAACACCAGCGGAATTCGTCTTTGGGAAACACAACAGCAGGGCACAGAGATTAGTTATCTTCCCGAGATTAACCTCAAGTGCCAAGGGAGGAAACGATCTTCTCAATCACACTTGCCCGGAAGTTACGTAGCGGAACAACAGAGCCGGGGAAGATGAGTTTACTTCAGACACCTCGGGAGTGATTTCGCGTGCAAGTTCTGTGTGTCACTTTTTGAACACGCGCGTTTGCTTTTACAGTTGTCATCAAATTGCTGTTTCCGTACACCGCGAGGTAACCGTATTTTTTTTCCGGAAATTTTACTGATTTGGTGGGCGAAGAACAATTTTGAACCTGGCAACACTTGAAGTAGCGACTCTACTGAATGTATCCACCTTGGACACTAGAAAGAGTTAATCGACCAGTTCTTGAGGAAGCCAAGCCTCAATTATGCCTGGAAATATGGCAGAAAGCCAGTATTTTGTACAATCAGGAGAATATTAACTTTGTTGTAGAATAATTTCTGTAATTTATATTTCTCTTTGAGGCAGATAGGGCCGATAATAGTAAAAGTGAGAAGCCAATACGCGGTAAATTATATTTTTCCTGGGCATTATGTAATTTGATGGAATTTCAACCTGTTTTTCAACAATTCCGTAACATTTGTAGTACAAAATGGTTGTCAACAGAATCACCAGAAGACAAATTCGACAATTTCTGGCAACATTTGCTTGAAATTTATTTTATGATCAGATAAGCTAATAGGTAGTAACTGCAGTCACTTTCTGCTCCTCCACGCAATCCCATTCCCTCTCGCGTGTTCATTGGTGGAGCGTCTCACGTCACTACTTGCGCAGAGACTTGTTTTCATTCGCTTGCTCCAGAGATTACCGAGACAGACTACACTGACTTCAACTTCAGCGTATGAACTTTCTTGTAAACAATCCATAATTCAGTTAATCAGTTCACGTTTCACCAGCAGCAAGTACCCTGACGATATGGACGTACTCTGAACCGTCATTATTGCTTGCGACTGTACATAAAAGAACACAAGCAAAAGAAACCTTAAGCTCAACTGTTGAAACCAACCTCAACTAACAAGTCCCAACATGTCAAGCGGTCCTGGATTCGATAATATTGACCAGTCAAGATCGAAGCTTTTCCTTGCCTCCTCCACACCCCTGTGCTTCCAGGTTTGCCACACGTCTTCTAAGCTGCTCAGTCGGCACTTTGCGCGTTGTACAGTCAACGGCAAAGATAATGGTAGGCAAATTGTCCACCGCTATTTTAATTACTTTTTCCATTCTACATCCTGTGTTGTTTTGAGGAATGAAACTGTGTTGGTTTGAAGCAGGAATTGTTCTCTGATTATTGACGTCATTATTTCAATTCATTGTCATCAAAATGTGTAATTGAGACCGATTAAGATGGTGGTGGACAATTCGCCTACTGTTTCTTTTGCCGTTGGGTGTACGTACGCGGTTGATTTCGTCGGTTGAAATTGTTGCTTATTGGCAACACTGTAGGTGGGCGGCGTGACCTTGACTGGACTATTTTCATGGTTTTAGCTTTAGGAGGAGGCACATACTGGTTCGGATCCCACTTTAAACTCTAGATCCAGTCGTGGGCAACGACCCAAGTTACGTCGTATCAAAAGATTTATTGTTTATTTGTTTAATTTATGTACATGTTCGTTTGAATCAATGTTATTCTGTAAGTGTATCACACGTATAGGAGGGCCTGTATTGTCATATCTAGTGCTATCACACATGATGGCAACTCCGCAAAAAATAAGGAGTTGCTGACTATGAAAAAAGATTGAGATTTAGCTGGCTTTTTGGGTTAGGAAAGAAAAATATGAAAGATGACTTTATTGGAAGTCTAAGTTTGTGTTATTGTAAGACCTTTTGTGATAATATTGTGATTATTTTACTGCTTATAATCTGTCGGAAATAGCAGAGCTGGAATTAAATTGAAAGATTGGCCTCTGTAAGGCTTGTGTAAAGTAAGTATCTCAGTGGAAGTGTCTTCTAAACGTGTGTTGTTAACGAGTTGCTAGTTAAGGCTATTGCTGTCAATAAATACGGTGAGTCACATAATTATTCGGACAGATAAGATTTCTGAATATTTACTGACGTAGTCGTGATATAATACGATGATAAATGTTTAATATTTATTTAACAAACAAAACACAATATGAGCACACTGTTAATTATCTTCAATTATGTTTAATATAATATATTAGTAAAGTATTTTCATTAAACAAAATTATTCGGACCCATAGAAGAAGAAACAGGAAAACACGCTTGAAAAGCAACGAACAGAAATATCAGTATCTGGTAGGTATCCCTTTCATTTTTAACACCTCGGATAAACGATTTGGCATACTTTCTACCAATTTTCTGGTGTACACTTACGACATGTTGGCCCATTCATGTTGGAGTCTCTCCTTGAGGTCTGCTTTCGAGGTTATAGGTGTTTTCCTCACTTCTTTTTCGAACTTACACCAGAGGTGCTCAATGACGTTCAAGTCTGGAGACTGCGGTGGAGGATGGAGCACTTTTGCGCAGTTGTACAATAACCATTCTTGTACTACACGGGAAGTGTGCTTCGGATCATTATCTTGATAAAACATAAAGTTACAAAGAATGCCCATCTTTTCAGCACTAGTCTTTAGATTTGACTTCAGAATGTCAAGGTAACGGTACCTGTCCATTGTCTGTTCGATGAAAGCCAATTTACCAACGCCTTGGGCCGACATGCAGCCCCAAACCATTACGTTACCACCCCCATGCTTCACTGTTGCTTCCAAATTTTTCTCTCGGAGCTCCTCATTTGGTTTACGCCACACTGTTACCCTCCCATCTGACTCACAAACATTGAATTTACTCATTCAGTGAAAATTACCCGATTCCACCATGTCTGATCCTTTCCTAAGTGTTCCTTTGCGAACACCAGTCTTTTTGTCCTGTTTGGCTTACTTACAAATGGCTTTCTCCTGGCTACACGGCCATGATAGTTTGCCCTTCTGAGCAATCTTCGTGTAGTTTCAGGATGACTACTCAGCTACCTCAGCACATACCATTGGATCACTCATCTTTGTTTTGTTTTTAAAATTTTCCTCACGATTACTGTCTATTCTCCGGGGGAAAAAATTCTTGGGCTCCCTGTATGACCGTGGGACTCGATCCTGTCTTCATCTTTAAATCGCTTAATAATATCTGCAACTGTACTTTTTTTCATTTTCAACATTGAGGCAATTGCACGGTAAGTTTTACCCTTAGCGTGGTGCCATATCACTAACTGACGTTGTTCAAATGAACTTTCCTTTCCTCTTCGCCCCATTTCTACATAGAAAATGTTCTTATATCACAACTTTGTTAAACAAAACGCGATCGCAATTGCTATAGAAACCTACAGGAAACCACAGTTAATATATATGAACAGAGTATCAATCAATCCGTAAATCGAAATTGTCACTGTATCGCAAACTTACGTTAACATTTACTATGTGTCCGAATAATTTTGTGGCACTATTTTTGCAACGGTAGGGATTCATCCTTCGTTATGTTGTTGCTCATGTTCGTTTTTTAACTTTTTATCGTCCAATTTTGTGCTAAACATGACATTTTTTAAACGAAAATCAACTTCAACGCTGTACACAGATTTCACTCCCTCCCCGCTCTTAAACGTTAGAAATTTACTGTGTGTCCGAATAATTATGTGACTCACTGTAGTTATTATTCGATATTAAGACTATTACTTAAACCCAGCAAGCCGGGGTGTAGAAGAGTGCTCATACTCCTAGCCGGGAGACGTAGCACCTGATTAACCTTCTGTGCGTAAAGTGGACATATAACAAAATCTCAAAAGCCAACATGCCGTTGATGAGTCGGAAACCGTACCAAGTCCTCAAAGTACCGCCTGTGGAGAGAGTGTAGTCGGCGGGAATGCACAAGCGGCCTGTCTTTTCTCCCAACCATAGCCGTTTCCACACAGGAGGGACCTGCCCTCAAGCATAGCCGCCGGGTGAGAAATTGATATATTACGTGAAGCTTTACGATACATGTGATCCGTCTACAAATTGAAGCTGGGATTTCCATTTAGAATGCCAAAGTGATATTGATTGTAGTAAGAAGCCGCATCTCGGTCCCTTTTGGACATCTTCCAGAATCAGATGGCCGAGCCACAACATGTGTTTATATAGTGTATCTTCAACGATAGAAAGGAAGCGTGTTCTACTGTATACTCAAGGCGAAATAGAAAGAGGTCAAAATCTGAATTAATTGCAACGCAAGACTCATGTAAATCAATAAGAAAAATCCCGAAAAACGCCCAGAAAAATTTTAAAAATTCAGAAACTCGAGAACGGTGTAGGTTACGAGAAAGTGAATCAAACTATAGTTAAAGAGAACGAGGATTTACACAAGAAACACCCACTTTTACTAAAATGAAGTTCGTTAGTAGTATATTATTGCAGGCGAACTGAACCGCTTGTAAATTACTGCATAACTCTCTGAACAACTCGTTCATTATATACTGAGTATGTTTTTTGAGCAACGTTACAGCTTTATATATTTCTTAAATACCGAAAATCTGACTTCTAAAATATCACTTTTTCAAACATATACGTATAAATTCAGATTTCCAAAGATAGAAAAAATCAATTTTAGAACAGACTCAGTTTTCCAAATAAACTATTGTACATTCAGATTTGCAAAAATATAAATTCATTTTTCTAAAAAAAACATTTTCAGTGTTTCAAAACCACTAATTTCAGCTTCACTTTTAAAAATTATGTATTTTCAGCTTTCCAAAATAAAATATTACTAGTTCCCCCCCAAAAAGAAAAAAAATCTGTTTTCCTAAAACCAGTTTTTCACATTTCCAAAAAAATATTTTCAGTCTTCAAAAAAAGAAAAAGAAAGAAAAACTTTTCAATTTTCCAGAAAAGCCAATTTTACCGATAGCGGAAGCTTTCAGACCGAAGAGACCGACGACAATCGACATGCTACACGTGTTACTCGGAAACCAAACTTCAACAATAAATGGAACCTTTCGTACGGACTGAACCGTTTTCACCATATTGTGCATGGGCAGTGATGGGTTTCTACAGACTGGATGTGTCCGTAGCGCTTGCCACTTAGATCTGAAACCACCATGTCGCTCGTCGCTTAGTAGTGTAAAATACTATAGGATGAGCACAAAAATCATACAAATGAAGAGCTCATATGATTAAACAGATTGATTCGGCTATACTTAAAACAATGTCAAGATGTCTATATGAATCAATTGACCAAGTGTGCACACAGTTGAATCTAAAGAATCTTGTGCCCTAGTGTACAAATGAAGAATCACAGTGTACAAATGAAGAAGCCTCAACAGACCGATTTGGCTATACTTAAAACTATGTCAAGATGCCCATATGGGTCAATTGCCCCAAGTGTGCTATGCTGTCAAATCCCAAGAATCCTGAATTCTAGTGTACAAATGATGAATTACAGTGTACAAATGAAGAAGCCTCAACAGACTGATTTGGCTATGTGTACAAAAGCTGAATCTGTCAGTCTGTTGTCTGTAAGCCTGCTAAAGATATAGTCTTCTTGATATTGTTATGGCTACACTTAAAACTAAGCCAAAAATGCTCATAAGAGCCACCCACACTCACCCACATCCACCCATGCACACACATATTTACTTCCGGTCCACTTCCGGTCTACTTCCGGTCCACTTCCGGTTCACTTCCGGCCCACTTCCGGTCTACTTGACACATCTGTGGGTTTTTCTAATTTTTTTAGCACACTGCTGAACCCAACTTATATTTGTATTAAGTACAGAATTTTGATTTTGACCCCAAGAAATTTTATATAATGAACCAACAACAAAAAATGCCAAAGCCAAACATATTAACACACACACACACACACACACACACACATACACACTAAATATACAAAGCACACTTCTGAACCCAACTGATATTTTGTATTAAATATAGAGTTTTGATTTGAACCCCAAGAAATTTTATAAATAAACAGTAAAAATGTCAAACTTGAAATATTGCAATCAGTGTAATAAAAATATATCTAGTTCTAATTGGGCTAGGCACCGGCATAATTGTGATGCAGAAAAATGCAGAACACCCACTAAAATATGCCCAAAATGCCATAAAATATTAAGCAAAGCATATTACAATAGGCATAAGTGTACTTGTTATGTACAGCCTTCTACTTCATCACAGCCATCTACATCTGGTCTAAAAAGGAAGCTTGAAACACCTGTTCATGCTAGAGCAGCAAAGCAGCCACGCTATGCACCCATCCATAGCAGTTTTGCTGGCCAACTTAGGGATTACAGTTTTGTATCAGAGCCAAGATGTGATATTAAGAATTTTTTGAACAGTATAAATTCTTTTGTGCAGGCTATTCTAAATGCACAAAATGGCTCTTATAAGCTGTCCCTCAAATTGTTTACACAATATAAGAAATCAAATGGCACAAAATTTACATAGCCCCACATAACAGAAACTGTACCTGTATACTCAAATACAAATTTAGACAAAATAATAAGCAGTTTGATAGATCAATTGAATATTAAACACTCTGAATTTGCTGCAAAAGAATCAGGATAGAGTTTATGTGGAACTCCACACAAGTTATATATTAATATTTCTGAATTCAGCCCACTACAAGGTTCTACATATCTGCCATTACCTGCCAATATTAAAAACAAAAAAGCCGTGGTTAACATAGAAAATAATGATGAGAAATGTTTTTGTGGTGTATTTTAGCTGCTTTGTATCCAGTTTTAAGGAATCCTCAGAGAATAAGTTATTATAAACAACATGAACACGATTTTGATGATGCTATGGAGGGCTTAGAATATCCAATGTCTGTTCAGAATATTGATAAAGTTGAAAAAAAGGCCAGAGATATCAATGGTAGACAATTATCTATTAATGTATTTATTTGTTCTACTGGCCGTGGCAATTGCTTGATAGAACCTCTCAGAATCAGTACACTTGATGATGATTCTGCTGTCCCGATTGATCTGCTCTTAATTGAAGGAGATGGCACACACCATTACACTCTGATACACAGTCTTGAAGCTTTAGTCAGAAAACAACAAGGCAAATCCAATACAATATTCAAGTTGTGTAGAAGATGTTTGACTGTATTTGATGGTCAAAAAATAATAAATGGTGCCCGTGAACAGAATGCAGAAATTGCTAAAAATAAGTTAGTTGAGCATCTGAAATACTGTGGCAACCATAAACCTGTTCATATGGTTATGCCTAAGCCAAATGAAAATGCCAAATTCAAAAAATTTGAAGCCTTGTTGGAACACCCAGCATATATAGTCTGTGATTTTGAATCAAACCTCAAACCCCTTGCATTATGCAGCCCAGATCCTGATGAATCTTCAAGTACATCATACCAGCTACATGAACCTTCTAGTTTTTATTATGTGGTTGTACAGGATGGTGTTGTTAGTGAAGAATATTTATACATGGGACCAGATGCCATCAAAGAATTTGCACATAGAATAGAAAATGAGTGCCATTATATAGCATCTAATGTCTTATTAAAATCAAAACCTATGTTGCCTTTAACAGAGGATGAGATTGAAGATTTCAACAATGCAGAAAAATGTCCGGTGTGTGATTCTGAATTTTCAGATACAAATATCAAGGTGCATCACAATTCTCATACAGATGGTAAATTCAAAATGGCCCTGTGTAATATCTGTAATATTAAGATCCAGAGACCAAAATTTGTCCCGATATTTTGCCATGGTGCATCTAATTATGATTTTCATCATCTGATCAGGTACGAGGGGTTTGACAAGCAGAATTTAAATATTTTAGCAGAAAATGATGAGAAATATATAGCTATTAGCAAAATAATTAAAGTTAATGGTGTTCCCATTCACTTAAGATTTCTTGATTCATACAGAATTCTGTCGGCTAGCCTGGCTACACTGGCCAGTCAATTATCTGATGACCAATTGAAAATCACATGTGCTATGTTTCCAAATCAGGACCTGAAATTAATTAGGCGGAAGGGTGTATATCCATATGACTATGTTACAGATTTTTCTAAATTTATTGAGTGTGCTCTGCCACCACAACAACAGTTCTACAGTAAACTCAGGGCATCCGGAATCACTGATGATGATTATCACCATGCCCAGTTGATGTGGAGCAACTTAAAATGCCAGACATTTGTTGATTATCATAAGGCATATTTAAAACTTGATGTGACTCTCTTAGCTGATATACTTCAGGCATTTAGAAAATCTTCCATGATAAATTATAAACTGGATCCAATGAATTTTTACAGTGCACCAGGCCTAAGCATGGTCTGCAATGTTTTTGAATACTAAAATGCAATTGGATCTCATTCAGGATCAAGATATGTATCTGGTTATGGAGCAATGTATACGAGGAGGCATGGTGCAATGTTCTCAGAGATATGCCAGAGCCAACAACAAATATATTCCCGATTATGATCCAGCACTGCCATCAAATTATATACTTTATGTGGATGCAAACCGCTTGTATGGTTATGCTATGATGGATAAATTGCCATATGCAGAGCTTGAGTGGGTTGAAAATTTTAGTATTGGGGATCTTCAGGATTTTGATGACAGTAACTATGGCCTGTTCTTAGAAGTTGATCTGACAATTCCTGATGATTTACACAACAAGTTTTCTGATCTGCCCCCAATTCCTGAGGTTGAGTGTTCACCTGGCTCTAAACAGAAGAAGCTAATGATGACTCTAGAGCCAAAACAGGATTATGTCATATATTACAAAAATCTTCAGTTCCTGATGCATCATGGTGTTCAAGTAACTAAGGTTGACAAAGTCTTAAGGTTCAGGCACTCAAGATGGTTAAAGCAATACATCGATACAAACATTGAGCTTCGAACACTTGCTGTAACCCAATTTGGTAAGACCTTGGACAAGTGTATGGCAAAACCATAGAAAATGTCAGAAAACATACTGATGTTAAATTAGGTACTGACCCCAGCCAGAGCAAAAAATTGATAGCAAAGCCTAATTTCAACTACAGAAGAATTTATGATGACATTATGGCACTCTTCAACATGAAAAAACAAAGATTAAATTTGATAAGCCTATTTATGTAGGGGCTGTGATATTAGAATTGGCCAAATTACACATGCTAAAGCTCTATTATGATGTGCTCAAGCCTTTTTATGGTGATCCTGTAAAACTGATGTACATGGACACAGATAGTTTTATTCTTGATATTCAAACAGAAGATGTTTATAAAGATATATCAGCCTGCATTGCTTAAATATTTTGATACTAGTGAACATACAAAAATTCAACCCCACAACAAAAAGGTGCCTGGCAAGTTAAAAGATGAGACACTTGGTGATGTTATTGTGGCATTTGCTGGGTTAAGGGCTAAGATGTATAGTTTTGAAACATGTAGTGGTGCTGTTGCCAAAAAAGCCAAGGGCATTGGTAGAGTAATTGTGGACAAAGAGCTCCAATTTAAAGATTATGAAGATTGTCTCAAATCACAGAGTTTAATGAGAACATCAGAATGCAGAATTCAGAGTGTGGATCACTTGTTGACTACAAATGTTGTAAGAAAAGTGGCTCTGGACCCACATGATGATAAGAGATGTATTTTGTCATGTGGCATACATACTCTACCATGGGGTCATTGTGATTTGATAAGTGGCAATCAATGCCTAATCACAGAACATGATTTGAAATAAATAAACATGCCGATGAACTTATTTGGGTTCAAAAACAGGCTATTATGGACCTTCCAACACCATCACCCTCTCCTGATATAATATCTAAACTAAGTGGTTTATTAATTATTCATCTGAACAGCATACTCACAGATGTTGATGATAAAACAGGTAAAACTTTATACATATTTAATAATAATTTAAACCACTACCAGTTACCTGTAGGTCAATTTCAATTTATTACAACTCCCGAGGGTGATGTCAAAGTTTCAGTAGGGAGAAATATTTCTAGAATTAAGCACTCAAACATGATTTCTGGCATGTATATACTGTCTCTGCCGGTGATTGTTTATATATTGAGGTCCCAGGATCCTATGACAAGCTTACACCTTTTATTATAGAATTAAGAATTAGATATTTTATAATAAATAACCACTAAAATAAAAAAATGCCTAATGATATATTTGGCCATACAAGGCATGAAGATCACAGTGATGAGATTCTGATGCTTGATGTCAGAGTCAAAAAATTAAGAAGTGATTTACAAGCTTTACAAACCACACTCAATGCCAGTCTTCAACTAGAAATTACAAATTTACAGTCACAATGCATGGACCCTCTTCTTAAAATTGATTCAGAACTCAAATTGCTGCTTCAAAAATATACTGACTTGGCTACATTAGATAATTTTCAAAGTTTAGAGGAAGCTGTAGCAGCTCTTCAAGCCAAATTTAATACTCAGGCTACCAACTCTGAGCAATTGAAACAACAATTAGAAGAGCAGATTAATAATGTCCAGACACAGCTCCAAACAATTGTCAAAAGCATAAAATCACAAGAAGATTTTGATCTAGTAATTTCCACTCTAAAAGAACAGATTCAATCAATACAGATACCTAATCTGGACCCCTTGAACAATGCTATAGCCGAGGTTAAAGAAAAAATTGAGACACTTCAAAATTTTATGAACAACTTACCATCTTCTGATGCTTTGAGTGCTATAACTCGCAGTGTAGCTAACATCAAACTGCAACTTGAGACATATGAAGATTTTGGAAAAATTCAGACTACCATAACCCATCTTGAGAGTACCATAGCAGCAGTACAAAGTGATCTGACAAATGTACAAGAAACTCTAGAATCCCGCTTGCCTGGTATTGTAGACACTCTTGTCAGTGTCCAGCAACAGATCACCAAACTTGAAAACCTCAACACAGAATCTGAGCTATCTCATTTTCATCACTTGATCGATGATATCCAAACAAAGCTTGAAATTTTACAACAATCAACACCTACTCAGGCAGACATAACCCTGCTCCAAGATGCTATGCGTAGTGTGGCTGATGCTTCTGAATTAAATGATGTGAAATTGGCACTTGAATCTTTGCAGAATACTGTATCAAATCTGCCTACATCACAGGAACTTAAAAATATTAAGAGAGCAGTGAATCGCATATTGAAATCAGAAGATATCAAGAATATCCAGACAGAGATCAAACAACTTACTCAGACAGTGGCCACTCTACCAACTAATCAGCATATTAATGAACTTTATGCTTTGTTTGAGGATATCAGAAGACAAGTTCATTATCTTACAGCTCAAAATTCAAAATTAGCAGTTGTTGAAAATTTTCAGCAAATTGTAGCCAACATCAAGCAACAGCTAGGGACCATGGAATCCAACCAAGCAAATGCTCTGTCTGTTTTTGCCACACAGCTTCAAGAGATTGTCCAACAATACAAGAAACTTGCTGTGGACATAAGAATCAAACCAGGCCACGATGAGATTGTTAGGACTATCAATGAGCACCTTGAATCTGTAATGAGTAGATTGCTTACAGCAGAAAAAGAAATAACTGGCCTAATCGAGAATCCTAAACATACAGTAATTCTTGAATTGTACAGTATCCCCAACAAAGAATATGATTCACCATTTACACCAGGTGGCAAAATATATATGCTGTCCCCTGCACAATTTTATTACCAGTTTTTTGTTGGGGGCACACTTAGACCAATCAAGATCAAATATTGGCTACAACCACAAGCACACCACTACCCTACCTTATCAATAACTAATGCTGACAACAAACCAAAGGTCACCAGTGTAGAGTTAGAGGATTTTACAGACCCCAATACATTAGAGACATCTTATGCTGAAGATGATGGTTCTCTGGAATTTAATATACAAATAGGAGACAAATTATATTTAGAAAATCCTGTAGTATCAGCTGCTGAACACCCCATAGTTGCAATATTCTTGTTTACATACTATGTCTAGACAAATTATTGTTGATGAATTACACAGACAAGCCAGACATAATTATAAGAGACTGCCAGTAGTCACAAAAGGCATAGATGATTTATGGCAGTGTGACTTGGTTGAGATGGCAAGTGGACAGCTGAAAAACTTAGACAAAATCAACAAGGGCTACAAGTATCTACTCACTGTAATAGACACATTTTCAAAATATGCCTGGGCTGTGCCACTCAAATCCAAGACTGGAGCATGTGTTACAGAAGCCTTCAGGACAATCATCAATCAGAGTGGAAGATCACCACGCTATCTACAAACAGATAATGGCAAAGAATTCTATAATTTGGTGTTCCAACAATTTATTAAAAGCCAGTAAATACAACATTACTCGAGTTACACTGATCTCAAGGCCTCTATTGTAGAAAGATTCAACAGAACCCTAAAAAATCATATGTATAAACAATTTACCCTTCAAGGTAATTATAAATGGCTCAGTATCCTACCAGAACTTCTAGATATAACAACTCGGTCCATTCCACAATCAACATGAAACCCTCTGAGGTAACTTCATCTGATGAGCAAAAATTGATCAGTACTGTTTATTATCCTAGATACCAGCCAACAACAAGAAAAACCAAATACAAGGTAGGTGATCAAGTAAGAATCAGCAAATATAAGCACATATTCAAAAGAGGCTTTACCAGGAACTGGAGCACTGAATTATTTACAGTGGTTTAAGTTAAACCTGGGACCCTTAACACATATATAATTAAAGACCACCGAAGAGAAATTCTCAAAGGCAGGTTTTATGAAGAAGAACTCAGCAAAACTAAACAGCCTGACACATATCTTATAGGGAAAGTTATCCGCAGAAAAGGCAACAAGATAGTGGTGAAATGGCTAGGACTTCCAGAACACAGCTGGATCGAGGCAGACAAAGTGATACTATGAACACCTGGGATGTTATAAAGAGACTGCCAGAGCCTGAACAGCAGATTAAGAGAAATGGCAAGCTGCTGCCTGATAATATTAGATGTCTTATTGTTAGACCATCGGCTTGTGGTAAAACTACACTAATGATTGATAATTTTTTATTTGCACCCAACTGGTTAGACTGGAAAAACAGGCACTTGTATGTTTTCTCTAAGAGCTTGGAACAATTAAAATATCAGCAGCTGATGAAGCTATATGATGGACTGGATATAGCAACTTTTGAATCAGATGTTAAGCCACTCCATGATTGTCTTGATAACTCTGTTGTTGTGTTTGATGACATTATACTGGATAATCAAAACAAGGTTAGAAATTTTTTTACACAGGCCGGCACAAAAATATAGATTGCTTCTACCTGGCACAAACTTTTTCAAAAATACCAAAACAGCTGATAAGAGACAACAGCAATTTTATATGTGTGTTTCATCGAGATCATACCAACCTCAAACACATACATGATGAATATGTAGGTGGTGACTTGAGCTACAATGATTTTTCTAAGTTTTGCAGTAGGTGCTGGAATCAGGACAGTTATGGGTTTGTCACAATTGATATTACAAGGAAACCCAATAGTGGTAAATACAGATATAAAATCAACAATTTTCTAGACATTGAAACATATATAAATAACCATGAAAAGGCCAATCATTGATGATCTTAAATTAAGAGACTATCTTGTAAAAAGATTTAAGGGGTGGAAAGTAGAGAACCCAGGTATCTATGAACAACACAAGCAAACAGAACAACCTATTATTGATGCTATTAGTGAATTAGGTAAAAATATCAAAACTGTTACAGAGCAAAATCAAAATTTGATCACAGAGCTTGTACCTGTAGCTGCTAACATATTAGATTATCCAATCACCCCACTTTCTAGTATTCATACACCTAGTCCTGTTCCTCCTCGAAGAATTGAGGCTAGTCAGGATCCTATTGAATTGGGTCTTCTTGCTCAGAAATATTTAAGCACACCGAAAGGCAACAAAGATGAGGTTTTTGGTTTATATGCTGACACAGAGGTTGATGGTAGCATCATACATAGAATTGGCAATTTTAGAGTAACATTTATGGGAGATGATCTAATTGTATATTCAGAATCTCATCTTGGAGAAAGAGGTGGTTTTCTTAGGTAAACTGGCACACCTGGATTGTGGGAACTGATGACTCGGAAAAGGCCTGGCAACTATACAGATCAAGATTATGAGCATTACAAAGAAATATTAATAAAATTAGATGCTCTATACCAGAACAATGATCCCACACAAAAAAGAGTCAAGTCTAGCAGTGGAGCAAAAACCAACAACTTAATCAAGCCCATATGGTCACAGATCAAGACAGGTAGTGGAATCAAACAATACAACACCCTGCCTAAAGAATTTGTGTGGGTTGATGATGTCAGGAAACTTGTAGATAGGTTGCTGGTCATAGCTGGGGAAGAAAATGCCGGTAACCACAATTTTTACAATGAAAAGGTTGGAATTATGGACATGATAAGCACCAAATTGTCTAATTTTATAGTGAATGACACTAAGGGGATTGGATATCTTATAAAAATTATTAATACTCTACCACCCAAATTTTGGAATATCTCTGAGGGTCGGGGGCTGGTTAATGACATCATAAACAAGCTGCCATTTGAACTACACATACCAGGCTATCAGTATTGTGGTCCAGGCACCAAACTAGACCATAGACTAAACAGAGGTGATCCTGGTGTTAATCCCCTAGATGCTGCTTGTAGAGACCATGACATAGCATACAACACACATACTGATCTTGATAGGCGACATGTGGCAGACAAAAAATTAGAAGATGCTGCATTTGGTAGATTTGTAAGCAAAGATGCTTCTTTAAGTGAGAGAATAGCAGCATTGGGGACCACCATAGCTATGAACACCAAACAAAAACTGGGGTGGGTGTTGTAATAGATTAAATACATTAGCTGCAATTTAATTGAGATAGTTAATCCCAGAATATGTATATAACAAACCAAGAATGAAGGCCAAAGGTGTTATGTATCATATACCTTATGCAGGTCTTAAATCTCTTAAAACTATTGATAATCTTTTAACCAAAAAGCAGCACAAGAAAAAAAATTCTTGTCTTGCCAAGGGCCATGGTATGAAATTATTACTTAGTACCCCCCAATTAAAAAAATTACAGCAATCTAGAAAAAAATTGCATACAGGGGGCTTTATATTTAGTATCCCTGCTATCTTAGCAGCTTTGGGGGCTGTGGGGAGCTTGGCTGGGGGATCAGCTGCTATAGCAAAAACAGTAATAGATGCCAAGAAGAATAAGGCAGAATTAGATGAACTGAAGCGCCATAATCTGGCCATAGAGAAACAAGGCAAAGGTCTTAAGAGAGCCATGAATAAGTTTAAAAAAAACAAGAGCCGCTTACAAACCAAGATATTGAACCTTTAATCAAACCACTGGGCATCAAAAATTTTAGAGGTGTGTACATGTCTGATTCTTTACCAGAACAACCACTCAACAAAGAGTGTGGCATAGTTAATTTGTATAAGAACAAAAATCAGGGCACTCACTGGATCTGTTATCTTAAATATTTAAACAATGAGGCATTTGTGTTTGATTCATTTGGAGGTGTTCCACCTGAGAATTTAGTAAAATATCTAAAATCAACTAATCTTTATAACAATAATGCCCGTGTTCAAAATTTCAAAGATGTTAATTGTGGATATCTGTGTTTATCTGTTCTTAGATATCTGTCTCAAATAAATAAACCATCAATTGAAAATTTTCAAAAAGCCTTGTGGTATCTGAAGCATCATGGAAGTATTCCATCTCACCAGCCAAAATTCAATATTGAAGCTCAGATTCATGATGATATAGTATATCCCAAAACAATAGCTCTCAGAGCATTTTATGGCATGTACTTGATCCCTAATATTACACACCACAACAAGAAGATTGCAGTTGGTGACCAAGACATTGTCATCTCTCCAGGGCAGTATAATCTGTCTACTTTAAATGCTCAGTTACCCAGAGGTATAGTGTTAAATCAAAATTCTGTCATTCACAGAGTAGAAATTGTGTCTGCTACAGAGACAGTGGATCTGGGTACTATAGGAGAGCTATTGGGCTTGCAGAACAACACAAAACTTGAACCAGCCATCAAACACACTGCTATTAATATACCTAAATTCTTAGCCATAGAAACTCTAAATATTCAATGTAATGTGGCCGAGGGTATGATCACCAAATCAAATGGCATAGGCACTCACAAACAAACTGACATCATTGCAACATTCAAACCTAACTCTGAATTTATGGAGCCAATCATCTACACTCCATCACCAACATTATATTTTCCTGTGTGCCATAATAGAATAGATTATATTGAGTTGATGGTCACTAATGAAAAAGAAGAATTAGTTGATTTTGCTGGAGCCACAACAACTGCTATCATAGAAATTAATATTTAAATAAAAATACATACAAAAAAATGGAAAATATTGAGAGTTATGAGCTACAATCATTCCCTCCAAACCGGAGGACATTTGCAAATTTAAATCAAGCCAACACAGAGATTGAGGTTGACCTTGATGTAGGAGATGGCTTTATACACCCTCACAGAGCAGACCTATACATCAAATTTGATGTTGTAAAGCTCGATGGTACAGATTATCCGGCTAACTCAAATATAAGATTGGTAGACAATTTTGTGCCACATCTGTTCTCTGAAATTGAGATCAGAAAACATGGTGTTGTTATAAACAGAGTAGATTTCCCTGGTATTACCTCTACAGCTTTGGCCACACTAAAATTATCCAAGACCGAGGCCTCATACTACAAAATAGGTGGATTTGAGGCTGGTGATAAAATAATATCTAAGAGCCACACAGTATTGTTTCCTATGCGCCTGTTGCCAGGATTCTTCTCAGATTACAAAGAAATTATGTGGAAGGGTGGTTTAAGAATTACATTTAGAAGAGCTGCTAATGATAATAATGCTTTGATGAGGTACAGTACATTAAATTCTACTGGGGCAGCTCTGCCTAATACCCTACCTGATGAAGGCAAATGCCTTATTCAGACTATGGAGCTAAGAATTCCAGTAGTTGAATATGAAGCCAGTTATGCTCTTTAATACAAAGCAGATATACTAAAAAATCCACAGGTGCCTTTACAATTTTATACATATCAATGTGTGCAGAAGCCTGCCACTGGTAGCTATTATGAATTTGATGCTACAAACTCATTCTCCAGTATACAATATGACATGCCAGATTTTGTGGTGGTACTGTTTCAGACTGGAAGACACAATAATCAGGAAAAAAAATTCAAGTAAATTTGATAACTGCAACATCAAAAACATATATCTTAAAAATGGCAGAAATGAGGTGTTCCCCAGAGAAAATTATAATTTAAACATGTCCAAGGATGATTTCCTCAAATTATACGAGGCATATACAGCATACAAAAGGGTCACAACTGGCAATACCGACATGTATTACTCACCAGATGAATTCAAAACACAGAGACCCATGTTTGTCATCAACACCTCAAAAAGGAAACAAGTTGTGGTTAATGACAGGACAAACATTAAAATTATCTGTGAATTTCATGATACACGCCCTGATGACACCATATGTAGTGTTATTCTTATAGGTGAAAAATCATATGTTTATGATGTAAGAAATGAGAGAGTCACAGAGCAATTCTAGAAAGTCTCTGCATATTGCATTGTCTTAGTACTAGATATACAAGTTGAGCCTGGTGCCCAAATAAAATATTCAGGTTAACATATTAATTCTCTGAACTTAAACCGGAAGTGGACCGGAAGTAGACCGGAAGTGGACCGGAAGTAAATATGTGTGTGCATGGGTGGATGTGGGTGAGTGTGGGTGGCTCTTATGAGCATTTTTGGCTTAGTTTTAAGTGTAGCCATAACAATATCAAGAAGACTATATCTTTAGCAGGCTTACAGACAACAGACTGACAGATTCAGCTTTTGTACACATAGCCAAATCGGTCTGTTGAGGCTTCTTCATTTGTACACTGTAATTCTTCATTTGTACACTAGGGCACAAGATTCTTTAGATTCAACTGTGTGCACACTTGGCCAATTGACTCATATAGACATCTTGACATTGTTTTAAGTATAGCCGAATCAGTCTGTTTAATCATATGAGCTCTTCATTTGTATGATTTTTGTGCTCATCCTATAGCTTTTTACACTACTTCGCTTCAGTATGAATCCTTCTTCAAATCTTTATCTTTTTAGTACGATTT
This sequence comes from Lepisma saccharinum, assembly GCF_977018435.1. Taxonomy (NCBI): domain Eukaryota; kingdom Metazoa; phylum Arthropoda; class Insecta; order Zygentoma; family Lepismatidae; genus Lepisma; species Lepisma saccharinum. The sequence continues at coordinate 66,317,851 of NC_139247.1, read as the reverse complement.
CAAACGGTGGAAATACAACGAAAACGCGATAAACAAAGTTGATGTCTATAAGAACAAGAAGTTTAGCTCACTACAATAACAAACATACTAGCTTTCCTTCCTTCAGTACAATAACAGACATACTAGTTTTCCTTCCCTCACTACAATAACAAGCATAATAGCTGTGGTGAATCGGGACTTGTTTATCCCGTTTCTCCACATTCTTCGGCCCACCCTGTATTGAGGAATTAGACCGATGCGTGGGATTGTCAGTTCACGGAGAAACTTCGTTTGTTTTCAAAGAGACTCGCATTGGGGCCGACGAGACTGCCACCTACCGAGCTTCTCGGGACAGACGTTTTCCTTGTTGGGAAAACCAGTGTTCTCCCCGGCCCGATTCCGATAACAGCAACTCCAGCAACGGTGTTCCACGGCGTGATAGCTGGCTGAGTCAAAGTGGCGTGACTCAGCTCTTATCTTCCGGTACAACTGTGAGCCTTGACTAGAACGTGGAAACCTTGCGGATATGGAGTTAAGTATTATTACAAGAATGGTTTAGTTTTATCGCGTTACCTTAATAGACATTTTTTTTAGAATCTTTCATCTTCCTTTTTTTTTTACTTAAACATTTTTGGAAAAAGATCGTAACTTCATTTTTTTTTATAATAATTTCCTATCGCCGGGCTCTAATTCCTCCAAAGTATATATGCAGTCAAAAGAAGGGAATGATCATGAACTTAGTTTTGGTAGCATGAGTGATGCAAGAGATAGTGGGAATCCAAAGTAAAAATGAATCTATGACGTGGAACGTCATTGTAAAAAAAAAAGTTTTTGTGAAAATCTGTCAAGAAGAGGGGGGTAATTGGTAACTGTTTTTTCTGGTAAGAAACGACTTATTTAAATGAGAACACATTGTTAAAACAGTTGTAAGAAATCAAATATTCTGCACTTGTTAAGCAAAATAAAAGGTATTTTGAGAAAATATCTAACCTTACTATTCATATAATTACGCAAAGCGCTGGGCGCTGTTTAAGATAACTTCACCCCTTCCAGTATAATTTCTTGCGTAGCAGATTTATTATATATTTTTTTTTTGGCAAAGGGTCACAAAAAAAGGGGAGTTGTATTTTTGGTTGCTCATATACACGTCAGTTCTTCGGGAGTGGGACTAGACGAGCCCGCTATAAAACTCCGGACCAGCTGGCGGTATATGCAAGATCTTGGAGCGACGCACTATTTAGTACAAAAAAAAAGTAAAACTGGGATTAGTAGTTTTGACTTGTGCCCATTTTGATTGTCAGATCCTTTTGGTTTTCTCCCTACAGCACCGCAGCCACCCGTGGTTGAGAAACTTAATATATATATATATATATATATATATATATATATATATATATATATATATATATATATCGTAAGTATTTTCTTTTGTGGAGGGTGTGTTATTTATTTCTTTTACAGGGAGATAGCCAGGGAAAAAAAGCACGTACTTCCAAAATAAATAATGGGTTGTGACGGATTGTTCCAAACAACATCGAAATTGAGCAAGACGTCACATAGTTTTCCTTCCCTCACTACAATAACAAGCATACTAGCTTTCCTTCCCTCACTACAATAACAAACATACTGGCTTTCCTTCCTTCAGTACAATAACAAACATACTAGCTTTCCTTCCCTCACTACAATAACAAGCATACTAGCTTTCCTTCCCTCACTACAAAAACAAACATACTAGTTTTCCTACCCTCACTACAATAACAAACATACTAGCTTTCCTTCCCTCACTACAATAACAAACATACTAGCTTTACTTCCCTTACTTCAATCACAAACTTACTAGTTTTCCTTCCCTCACTACAATAACAAGCATAATAGCTTTCCTTCCCTCACTACAATAACAAGCATACTAGCTTTCCTTCCCTCACTACAATAACAAACATACTGGCTTTCCTTCCTTCAGTACAATAACAAACATACTAGCTTTCCTTCCCTCACTACAATAACAAGCATACTAGCTTTCCTTCCCTCACTACAAAAACAAACATACTAGTTTTCCTACCCTCACTACAATAACAAACATACTAGCTTTCCTTCCCTCACTACAATAACAAACATACTAGCTTTACTTCCCTTACTTCAATCACAAACTTACTAATTTTCCTTCCCTCACTACAATAACAAACATACTGGCTTTCCTTCCTTCAGTACAATAACAAACATACTAGCTTTCCTTCCCTCACTACAATAACAAGCATACTAGCTTTCCTTCCCTCACTACAAAAACAAACATACTAGTTTTCCTACCCTCACTACAATAACAAACATACTAGCTTTCCTTCCCTCACTACAATAACAAACATACTAGCTTTACTTCCCTTACTTCAATCACAAACTTACTAATTTTCCTTCCCTCACTACAATAACAAACATACTGGCTTTCCTTCCTTCAGTACAATAACAAACATACTAGCTTTCCTTCCCTCACTACAATAACAAGCATACTAGCTTTCCTTCCCTCACTACAAAAACAAACATACTAGTTTTCCTACCCTCACTACAATAACAAACATACTAGCTTTCCTTCCCTCACTACAATAACAAACATACTAGCTTTACTTCCCTTACTTCAATCACAAACTTACTAGTTTTCCTTCCCTCACTACAATAACAAACATACTAGTTTTCCTTCCTTCAGTACAATAACAAACATACTAGTTTTCCTTCCCTCACTACAATAACAAGCATACTAGCTTTCCTTCCCTCACTACAATAACAAATATACTAGTTTCCTTCCCTCACTACAATAACAAGCATACTAGCTTTCCTTCCACTCACTACAATAACAAATATACTAGCTTTACTTCCCTCACTTCAGTCACAAACTTACTAGCTTTCCTTCCTTCAGTACAATAACAAACATACTAGTTTTCCTTCCCTCACTACAATAACAAACATACTAGTTTTCCTTCCCTCACTAGAATAAAAAGCATACTAGCTTTCCTTCCCTCACTACAATAACAAACATACTAGCTTTACTTCCCTCACTTCAATCACAAACTTACTAGTTTTCCTTCCCTCACTACAATAACAAACATACTAGTTTTCCTTGCTTCACTACAATAACAAACATACTAGCTTTCCTTCCATCCCTACAATAACAAACATACTAGCTTTCCTTCCCTCACTACAATAACAAACTTACTGGCTTTCCTTCCTTCAGTACAATAACAAACATACTAGTTTTCCTTCCCTCACTACAATAACAAACATACTAGCTTTACTTCCCTCGCTACAATAACAAACACTAGTTTTCCTTCCCTCGCTACAATAACAAGCATACTAGTTTTCCTTCCCTCGCTACAATAACAAGCATACTAGTTTTCCTTCCCTCGCTACAATAACAAGCATACTAGCTTTCCTTCCCTCGCTACAATAACAAACATACTAGCTTTCCTTCCCTCGCTACAATAACAAACATACTAGCTTTCCTTCCCTCCCTACAATAACAAACATACTAGCTTTCCTTCCCTCACTACAATAACAAACTTACTGGCTTTCCTTCCTTCAGTACAATAACAAACATACTAGTTTTCCTTCCCTCACTACAATAACAAGCATACTAGTTTTCCTTCCCTCGCTACAATAACAAGCATACTAGTTTTCCTTCCCTCACTACAATAACAAACATACTAGCTTTCCTTCCCTCGCTACAATAACAAGCATACTAGCTTTCCTTCCCTCGCTACAATAACAAACATACTAGTTTTCCTTCCCTCGCTACAATAACAAACATACTAGTTTTCCTTCCCTCGCTACAATAACAAGCATACTAGTTTTCCTTCCCTCGCTACAATAACAAGCATACTAGTTTTCCTTCCCTCACTACAATAACAAACATACTAGCTTTCCTTCCCTCGCTACAATAACAAGCATACTAGCTTTCTTTCCCTCGCTACAATAACAAACATACTGGCTTTCCTTCCCTCACTACAATAACAAACATACTAGCTTTACTTCCCTCGCTACAATAACAAACACTAGTTTTCCTTCCCTCGCTACAATAACAAGCATACTAGTTTTCCTTCCCTCGCTACAATAACAAGCATACTAGTTTTCCTTCCCTCACTACAATAACAAACATACTAGCTTTCCTTCCCTCGCTACAATAACAAGCATACTAGCTTTCCTTCCCTCGCTACAATAACAAACATACTAGTTTTCCTTCCCTCGCTACAATAACAAACATACTAGCTTTCCTTCCCTCCCTACAATAACAAACATACTAGCTTTCCTTCCCTCACTACAATAACAAACTTACTGGCTTTCCTTCCTTCAGTACAATAACAAACATACTAGTTTTCCTTCCCTCACTACAATAACAAACATACTAGCTTTACTTCCCTCGCTACAATAACAAACATACTAGTTTTCTTTCCCTCGCTACAATAACAAGCATACTAGTTTTCCTTCCCTCGCTACAATAACAAGCTTACTAGTTTTCCTTCCCTCACTACAAAAACAAACATACTAGCTTTCCTTCCCTCGCTACAATAACAAGCATACTAGCTTTCCTTCCCTCGCTACAATAACAAACATACTAGTTTTCCTTCCCTCGCTACAATAACAAACATACTAGCTTTCCTTCCCTCCCTACAATAACAAACATACTAGCTTTCCTTCCCTCACTACAATAACAAACTTACTGGCTTTCCTTCCTTCAGTACAATAACAAACATACTAGTTTTCCTTCCCTCACTACAATAACAAACATACTAGCTTTACTTCCCTCGCTACAATAACAAACATACTAGTTTTCCTTCCCTCGCTGCAATAACAAGCATACTAGTTTTCCTTCCCTCACTACAATAACAAACATACTAGCTTTCCTTCCCTCGCTACAATAACAAGCATACTAGCTTTCCTTCCCTCGCTACAATAACAAACATACTGGCTTTCCTTCCCTCACTACAATAACAAACATACTAGCTTTCCTTCCCTCTCTACAATAACAAGCATAATAGCGTTCTTTCCCTCAGTACAATAACAAACATACTAGCTTTCCTTCCCTCACTACAATAACAAATATACTAGTTTCCTTCCCTCACTACAATAACAAGCATACTAGTTTTCCTTCCCTCACTACAATAACAAATATACTAGTTTCCTTCCCTCACTACAATAACAAGCATACTAGCTTTCCTTCCACTCACTACAATAACAATCATACTAGCTTTACTTCCCTCACTTCAGTCACAAACTTACTAGTTTTCCTTCCCTCACTACAATAACAATCATACTAGTTTTCCTTGCTTCACTACAATAACAAACATACTAGCTTTCCTTCCCTCCCTACAATAACAAACATACTAGCTTTCCTTCCCTCACTACAATAACAAACTTACTGGCTTTCCTTCCTTCAGTACAATAACAAACATACTAGTTTTCCTTCCCTCACTACAATAACAAACATACTGGCTTTCCTTCCCTCACTACAATAACAAACATACTAGCTTTCCTTCCCTCTCTACAATAACAAGCATAATAGCGTTCTTTCCCTCAGTACAATAACAAACGTACTAGCTTTCCTTCCCTCACTACAATAACAAATATACTAGTTTCCTTCCCTCACTACAATAACAAGCATACTAGTTTTCCTTCCCTCCCTACAATAACAAATATACTAGTTTTCCTTCCCTCACTACAATAACAAACATACTGGCTTTCCTTCCCTCACTACAATAACAAGCATACTAGTTTTCCTTCCCTCACTACAATAACAAATATACTAGTTTCCTTCCCTCACTACAATAACAAGCATACTAGCTTTCCTTCCACTCACTACAATAACAAACATACTAGCTTTACTTCCCTCACTTCAGTCACAAACTTACTAGTTTTCCTTCCCTCACTACAATAACAATCATACTAGTTTTCCTTGCTTCACTACAATAACAAACATACTAGCTTTCCTTCCCTCCCTACAATAACAAACATACTAGCTTTCCTTCCCTTACTACAATAACAAACTTACTGGCTTTCCTTCCTTCAGTACAATAACAATCATACTAGTTTTCCTTCCCTCACTACAATAACAAACATACTAGTTTTCCTTGCTTCACTACAATAACAAACATACTAGCTTTCCTTCCCTCCCTACAATGACAAACATACTAGCTTTCCTTCCCTCACTACAATAACAAACTTACTGGCTTTCCTTCCTTCAGTACAATAACAAACATACTAGCTTTCCTTCCCTCACTACAATAGCAAACATAATAGCTTTCCTTCCCTCACTACAATAACAAAGATAGCATTCTATCCCGACAGCTTAACTAAACAGTGGCGGATTTCGGGAACCTCCCCTGGGCGCTGCTCATATGCAGGTGACAGTCGATCCGCCAAACATCAATCGCGGTTCTGATGACCAGCGTGTGTGATCCCCAGCTTTGCTCATTAGAAGGTGTCGTCCGCTTAAAACCAAGTTAGCTCGGTCCTGGATCGGGACTAGCTGTTGAGGCAGCCGCATGTAATTCTCTCGTTAGGCTGTCAATTTGACTCAATTTGCAGAGCCTCGCTTCGAGGCAGCCACGTGTGCGTATGGGAATGGATTCGGTGACGTCATTTGCCCGATCCCATGGTAACGGTTGGGAAACGTTGCTATTTTTGCCCCTTCACGCTAGGCAACCGGCAGTGATTTTTCTTACTTCGACGTGCAATCAGGCTTTCGTACATATTATTCTTTTGCCCACATGTATCTATTTTAGAGCGCTCAGCTCGGAGGCTGGGAAAAAGAAACGGTTCTCTTCATACCTTCATCTGCGTCAACCAATGAGATCTCAGGAACTTTCATATGTAGAAGAATCGAAATTTGATTTGGAAAACACACAAACAAATAACAATTTGCGATTATGATCAACATTTTGAATTTAATTGTCGTTTTAAGTCCACTTTATGTACAGAAAGAGTAATTGGGACTGGACCTACAGTTTGAAGTGGGATTCGAATCACTGTGCAATGTGACTCTACCGGTTGTCGAACCGGGACCCCTTGATTAAGGCGACGACGTTACCACTACGCCATCGGCGATGCACTGGACATTTTGATCGAACAAATACATAATAGCCTATCTTTCCTGGATTATTGGTCGAGGACGAGACTGATTCCCTCCAGCTAACAATGCTTAATTGTTGAATGTGATGAATAAGTTCACCTGAGTGATATATTAATGGTCCTAAACCTAGTTTTACCGCGGGTCCTACTTTTTACTACAAAGAATTCGTGTCTCAAACTTACCGGTAGTGATAAAGTTCTGAGTTTTCCTAGGTTTGTTTCTCAATAAGAGCATATTTCAGCGGGACCACTTTGCCATGTAGGTTGACCCTGTAATTTGGAATCGTGTAAGCGCTCTAAATTTTCATGGAAATTACTTCTACAAATATACCTTTAAAAAAACTGGGCCTCCCCAATTGCGCAGTGGTAGCGCGTTGCCTTGTAATGAAGGGGTCCGGTTTTGATTCCCGGTGGAGGCACATAGTGGTTCGGATCTCACTTTAAACTGTAGGCCCAGTCCCGATTAGCCTTACCGTGCATAAAGTGGACTTAAAACACGAAATCAATCAATCAATCATTCAAGAAAAAACTGAAGCACTGTCACAATCAGATGGTCCGGGCCTGAGTATGGATGTTTGCGAGTGTCCGTTCATCAATTTCATCACTCATCCCCATCTTCGCAAATTACCCAAAAGTCGTCCGGCACAAAAAGCGAAGTAAAATAAAGTCATTCCAGGTGGTCTCATACCGAACCATTTATGTCTCGTGTCTCTTCAGCCGTCCTCCGTGGCGGAGTGGTTAGCACATCGCACTACGGCGCCAGTGTCCCTTCATCAGTTTCATCAGCCATCCTCATCTTCGCGATCCTCCAAAAGAGAAGAAAAACTACGCTAAATGGCAAACATCAAATCACGTCTTGCTTGTATCCGCTATGAGAACAAGCTTTGCCGTGATGAAGCCAGATAAAGTACGGTCACCGGCATAAATGGGACACCTAGATCCTGAAATGCTCGCTGCCCTGCACGTTTTTATGTGTTTTGCCTAACTCTGCGGCGATATGTAGATCTGAATAGCAAATTTTTCAATGGCAAACTTCTACCACGGCCGTATAGTTATACAACACGCTTAATGCATTGGAGGGAAGAGAGTATTTTACTGTGTCCCATTTTTATTGCCGCTGACTGTACACGCTTTCGATGAGGATTCAAACTTGGACCTTTGCAGGATCTTGCAAGCAGTTGGTCAGCATGTTACATACCACTGAACAATAGAGATCATCAAATCAGTCTGGTCTAGAACATTTTGGTGCAACATATGACCTTATGCACAGAAAGAAAATAATGTTCTTTTGAATTGACCTCTCTTTATTGTGTCCCTTCATACAAGCAATTCTACATGGAAAAGTTACGAGCAACACCTCATAGGTAGCGAACGATCCCTGTCCTATCATATGCAGCAACAAGTGTTTCAAGTCGAACACAACAGTCATTGTATTTCTTCCTTGGCCGCTCGACGTTTCCACTGATTATACCATAGCGAGTTTCGTTCAGAGCTGCTTCTCGACGCAGGACTTCCAGGAACCGCCAAATCGTGGGATGGTCTGCGGAGACATGCGAATGAATCCTCGATGCCAACCCTACACAGCATTGTTTGTTTTCCATCTCCATTTAGGACAGCTCCGTAGTGATTCCCAAGTCGGACAGAGAAGTTCGAATGACGCCTTCCAACTCTTCGCTGCGGACGCCCTACGTAGTTGTCTAGTGCATGTGTGTTCATTTACAAACTTCACAATTTCACGGTTCACAGTGTGAACACGGGCCTTGCACTGTTTCTTCAGAGAGAACTGCCGGTACACTTAATAATTTCTGGCTTTTTCCTTTAAATACGAAAATCCATAATGGATTAGTTTCTGATAATTTTAAGAAGCCATTATTCAAACCTGATGCTGCGTAATGATTAATACGCCAAACTATACTGGAAAGAAGAAGTTCTATATCTGTCTTCTTTGAAGCCACAGAACAAGATGAACAAAAAATATTGAGTAGTTTCAGAGAATATATCAGAATATATCACACTATGAAAAATTTACGTGTACATATTTGAGTATGAGAATATTTTGAAACAAAACATTTTAACAGTTTCTTTCCACCATGAAAACTATTCATTTCAGAAAACATTTTGGAAGTGATGAGGAAGTAAATAACATTCAGTATGTATAGTCATTGTATAGTGAAAGTGAATGACAGAGGTGAAAGGCTATAAAGAGAGGGGCACCAAAATGTCCTACTATCAAAATGACCTGACACCAAAATTCAGGCCCCCGAATCAGTCATCAAAGGAGTGACATTAGGAAAATACTCGTATTATCAAGGCGAAGGAATAGTTGTGTTGAGTATTTCATGTCAAAAGTGCTTTCACGCAGTGCTTAAAAGATGGGAGGAAATGCGAGATGTATGAAAGAAGAAGAGCCAGCCTGGAAGCTTTTTATCTGTCTTCTCGAAATGACAGCTATGGCTCTTGAGAGCCTTTTCTGCTGGTCCCCCAAGAGATAGTAGAAGGCCTAGACAGACGTCAAAATGTGCCACGTTACATCTCGGTTTCCTGACAAGCGCGAACGTTAGGAAATGAAGTTCAAGAATATCGACAGAGAATGAAATTGAAGACACTCCAGCAGAAAGAAGCGAATATGCACTGTACAGTTACAAACATAAGCATTTTTACGTTACCCGACTTATCGCGTTAAAATGACCCTTTCTCCTATAGAATAAAATAGAATTGGATGGGTCATTTGGGCATCATGCCGTTCTTAACAACCAACCCTTGTCACAGATACAATGAATTAATAAAATCAAAGGAAAATAAAGAACATAATGATCATGTAAAGAAAATACAATAAAGATTATACAATAGGAGAATAATACATTGAATTGATTAGTACGTGCGTACACTGTGAATTAAGATATATATATATATAATTAGTCATTAATAGTGCACAGTGACCACTATTGGTAGCATAGTGCGGGGGCAAAAGTGGCAAAAAGTGGGGGCAACTGCCCTCTACGTCCCCTTCATCGCCGCCACTTGTAGTGAGTGCATTGTAGGGAGGGTGATAGGTGTGCGTTGTGTGATGTGTAAGTACAGATGCAATTATTAGGACTGATGTAGGTTAATTTAGTTGGTGGGACAATATTTTATGGTAATGAATGTTAGTCAATGGTGCAGGCAGTTTGCTCCATTCCCTAATCCCTAAAACAATGAAGGACTTGTTATAGGTGGAGGTATTGTGAAGGTTTTTATGAAGAAAGAGGAGACGTATACTTGCAACTAAATAGTTATTATACAAATGTAGTGTCGAAAGGATAAATTCTTCCGTACCCCTTTTTCAAAACCTATATTTAACCTAAAACACCATTAACTCTTGCAGTGTCATATTACATCATGGTTTATGAAAAACTATGTCGTAATATTGAGCGTAGAGTCGCAATCAGTCAAAATCGGAAGAAAGGCGAACTAAAATAAATCAATCACCATTGAGCGTAGAATGTTAGGTATTGAAGTGATGCCGATATTAACGTATAGGCTACAACAGGCAAGCCATTGCTCCTAATCCGAAAGAGAAGCGGCATACTTTCTCTAGGAAGAACACCGGCTGTTGTCTTTCTTTCTTCATCATTGTTGTTGAAAATTGTTTCTTCTTTTGTGGGATACAGTATACGTAATACTTCTACATTGAAAAAGTTTGTTCTCTTCAAATTACAAAACATGTGGTTGTTGACATTAAAACAAGTCTCTAGTAGTCTTCAGTTTCAATGGCTTATTTCTCATAGAAGCCTACTAAAAGTTGATTCGTACTTTATGTAGTAACTAATGCATGCATGTTTCACGTGTTCTTTATTTTCAACGTCGCACCCCCTAAATTTAATTCGCACCCCTATAGACGATTTATCTTGGCGCCGCCTCTGCAATTGTAATATGTGCAATCTTATGTGCGATCTTATGACACTGTTTAAGTTATCCAAGGATACGTAGAGTAATTTTATAATTGGCGAACAAGTATACAACATGTACACCATTGCTGGACAAATCATATCAACATTGACACAGAATATAAACTTCCTTGATGAAATCTGGCCTCGCTTTCTAGAACATTTAGCCATCTTTAATCCTCACAAGTTTCAGCCACTTTTATTTAAAAGCAGGTAGTTACAGTTAGAATTTCTCAAATAAGTAACCGTTACTTCCGAATACTGTTCAATACGTAGGTAATATTAGGTACAGTCATTAAATAACAGGAATTTTATTATAACTTTCATGGAGATGGATGCACAATGAAAAATTGTATCACTGGACACAAAATGGTTCCTTATAAATATGCCACATAGGTGTCGGGACGATCAAGCAGTTTGCGCCTGCGCAGTAGTACATACAACATGGCCGCTCCGCTGTCGACCTGCACCAAAGAAGAGCAACGAAGTGTTATTCGTTTTTTGTGGTCAGAGGGAGTGAAACCTTCTTAAATGTACAGCAGAATGAAGATTCAGTATGGAGACAAGTGTTTAAGTAAGGGGAGAGTGTATGAATGGGTGGACAGATTCAAAAAGGAAAACAAAATGTGAGTGATGAACAGCGGAGTGGGAGAACAGTTTGCGTGGGAACTGAGACAGTGAAACAGCAGATCGACCAGCGAATCCGTGCCAACAGGCGAGTCACTGTTGATGAAATTGCCATGGAATTGAACATGAGTCATGGATCTGCATTCAATATCATCCATTATGACCTTGGCTATAGGAAAATCTGTAACCGATGGGTACCAAAGCATCTGCCATCTGCCGAGTGTTCATAAGCGTGCGCGGCAGACAATGTCAGGAGCACTTGGACCGTTATGATCGTGAAGGAGACGCTTTTCTTCATCGAATTGTGACAGGAGACGAGTCCTTGGTGCACCATTATGAACTAGAGAATAAGGGACAATCGATGGAGTGGAAGCACCCAACTTCTCCGGTCAATAAAAAATTCAAGACACAAGCATCCGCTTGGAAAGTGCTACTAACGATCTTTTGGGATGTCAATGGCCCTATATTGGTGCAATTCCAGGAGAAGGGTCAAACTGTGAATGGTGCACGATACAGTGAAATGTTGGTAAGCAAGTTGAAGCCTGCCATACGATCAAAATGTCGGGGACCTCTCTCAAAAGGAGTATTGCCCACCCCCATAAGGCTGTGCATACCATGGATACAATACGTGATCTGAAATTCGAGGTGTTGAAACATCCATCATACAGTCCCGACTTGGCGCCATCGGATTTTCACTTTTTGGACCTTTGAAAAAACATTTGGTTACATGCCATACCAAAAAGTTTTTTTTTTTTTGTGGAGGGCATCCACAAGCTTGTGGACAGTAGGGTGACCATAGGCGCCGACTCCATGGGGCTTGGGGGGGCTCGAGCCCCCCCCCCCCAATGTTAATGATGTGGGGGCAGAGCCCCCCAAATAATTTTGCTTAAGAGGATCTAATGTATTACTTTGCTTCTCTTGTAAAGTTTACTCTGAATTGTGCCACATGAACTTAACTTTAAATACACATTTGAAATGTTCTAGACCATCAAATTTAGGGAGGCTGAGACTGCTAAACCATCCACTTTCGGGGGCTATGACCAGAGACAGCAAAACACATGACGTATTACTATATACTAAGTATATAATTATGAGTATTGTTAACATATTTACTAAAAAGAGTTTCAAAATAACGAGTTGATATGACAATTATACCAGTATGTTGTTTAGTGAATTCTGAACAATTTGAGGTGGTAAACACGAATTTCAGGCAATATTGATATGTACGATATTTAGTTATCCTCGAAATCTCTTCCTCTAGTCCAAAGAATAAGGGGAAAATAATTCTAAAGTATTGCTAAAGCACGGCGTGCTATGTGTTTATTTATTATTGCAAAATTAAATTTAAAAAGTAAAATATTGTAGCAAGAACAAAAAGTAAAACTATTTGCCTGCGATTTGTGTTAGCATTTATGTAAATAATTAAATAAAACTGTTAAATATTGTAAATATTCGCTATTTTTATGGGTACGTCAACACTAAGGTTCTTTGCACCCGTCACATGTCCTTTCTTTACAAGTCTGTTGCGGACATTAAAACACACCCATGCCCTCTCCGGGACTCGAACCCGAGACCTCCGAATCAAAGCGAGTTGAGCCGACCACCCAACACGCTCGACTACTGAGGCCGGCATAAAACTGTTATGTTGGCCTCTTAATGTAAATACATAGCCTACTTTTAAATAAAAATGTTAATTGTTATCTAAAAAACAAATGAGCAGACACACGTTTTTCATGTTACATTTCATTTGCATGAGGAATATAATAGCCGCTTAAGAACTGCTATTCGAAGACGTAATTTTTATTTTAAAAAAAAGGGAGGGAGGGAGTCATTCATTCATTTATTTCAGTGATCAGAGCCCCCCCAATAATTTTGACAAGTCGGCGCCCCTGAGGGTGACTGTCGAAAATTATGGCAAAAACCATTTCTGTATGTATCCTTGTAAAAAAGTTATAATACAATTCCTGTTATTTAATTACTGTAATTACAACGTTCGTCATTTGACGATCTTTATGTAAATGTTCAGACAGTCACGGGCGTAACTTGGGGCCTAATTTTTTGGGGGTGCAGAATGGAACATGGATGATCATTTGGAAGAGTGAGACTCAAAACGTTTTTCCATCTCATAAATTCTGTGTTCGGGATTATTTGGTTAATAACTGTGACATTTGTGAAATCACAAATAATACTATTTATTACTAAGTCGCATGGGGTTAACAATAGTCCCCTAACTTGTAAATGTTAATAATCTGAAGTTTTTAAAGGGGAAAGTGCCCCATAAACCCGCCAATTTACGCCTGTGTAGATAGTTATTACATTGCAAAGCAGTAGAGACATCTGTAGGAGAGGGTTTCGGTTTTAATGATCAACGAACGTTGATCGTTACAGACCGAGGAATATTTCATCACGGAGATCTCGTTACACCTGGAAGCCCCTACTTTGAAGAGAGGGGTAACCGAGCACCCCCCATGGTCCGCGACCTCGGCTGCGGCGGAATGATCAATTATCTCAGTTAATGGCAACCCTAGACTTCCGTTTCTGGTCTCCCCCCATTAGCTCGGCAAACAATTCGTCGTCATTACACGCCAAAGGAACCAGTTTGCGGAAGGTAGAAGGTTTTCGGAGCACATAGCATTGGTTACTGATACTCCGTACGTAAAAGGGTAGTTAGTTGATTGGCCCCATTCTCTGCTGACAAAGCTAATGTGCTTCATTTCACGTACCTTCTTATAAAGGCTATTTTTTCGGTTTTTGGAGTTTCCTCATGCTCTAATGGGAGCAAGAGTTGAGTTATCTCGAAAGGGGTGTCCAGGTTCCCAGTTCTGGGATTATAACAAAGCTGACAATTTAACTTTAAGGTACTGATCAGCTGGTCGTAATCGTGCAAACAGATTAACCAAGATATGAATAACCTACTTTTCTCTCGTGCCTTTCGACAGTGATGCGCAATTTGGCAATGCAGGAACACGTGAACCATGCAAGCAGCTGCCCACGCTCAACAATTCGGTAGGAATGGCCTGCATTTATCTCCTCGTTCATATAGTTAAGGAAAAAAATATCAAAAAGGGCCTCCCTTATTGGGCCTATCGCAGTTGCCTTCGGGGATCGTGGGTTCTATCCCGTGCGGGGACAAATAGTTGTTTTGGACTTAAGATCAATTTCAGCCTTAATCAAAACCAATCGCAGCATCAACTAAAAGGATACGGTTGGGGGGGGGGGTAAAGGCGGCCGGCAGGGCTTCAATCATAATATTCAGTCAGTATTAAGGTCAAGTGAAGGTCATTCAATACTGTCTATAATATGAAGGTGGTCCCGAACAACTTTGGCACTTTTATACACTGACAACACAAAATTTATATATTTTGAGAGCCGCATGCAGTACGTCACAACATGCACGTTTCACTCAAGACATTGTGGTATTTCATAAATGATCGTGCATCACGAAAATCCTTGTGGCAGCAAGCGTTTGCTCAGAAGAGAGTGAAAAAGAACACTCATGCCCAGGCCGGATTCCAAACCGGGAACCTCTGGCGTCGTACCTCGCAAATTATTAATTTCACGTCGATAAAATAATACACTTACAAGGAGAGGACACGGCTTAAGTTTGGGACGGGACTTCGTAAATGGTCTGATTCAGTTGTTAAAGTGCGCGTCAAATCTCCTGCATATGGCGATAGCCAATAGCAGCGCACTGCAGCTGTGCCATGTCGAAATCTCACACGGAAAAGAGACAGCGTGGTTGAGCGAAACGCTTTGTCACGGAAATAGGCAACACCGCACGTCTGTGATTCGCTGGTGCTGTTCAGCCTTTCAAGGCCATATGCAGGAGATTTGACGCGCACTTTAGCATATGCAGATGATGTAACTTGGTTAACTGAATGATCTATTCTTGTCGGAATTTTGGATCGTTAGTAATCGTAAGTTCTGGAAGCAAGTTTCGGCTAAAGCTGCTCATGTCAATTGAAGAAGTCACACGAACAACGTTGTAATCAATTTTTTGGAGCGGCAGTGTTATGAAGAGGAAAAGAAAGATCGAAAATAAGGTAGCGATGTTAGTTGTACCTTTCACGGACAGATGGCAGCCTTTTCTATCCATGAAAGTTCCGTTTAGAAGATCAACGTATAACCGAAAGCAGCATGAATGTTGTTATGCTTTTTCTGTGAAGTTTTTGCATTGGTTCTTTACAATATTTTCGTGTGACTCTAATATGATTAGTTCTTGTTCATTTTCGGCGTTCAGATTACTCTTATGGGCAATTTTGTTATTTGTGATTTTTTGTTCTAAGATTCAGCTCAGAAAACTTTGAACTACAATCTTTGGCTTAGCTCGTTAGAATATCCACCCACGTGGCTTATTTAGACCACTTAAAGCTTCATTGTCCTTTTAACATGAAAGGACAACGACAGGAGAATGAAACATATAACCCTCTATCTACAAATTGAGCTGGTACTACTGAGTGACGTTGTTCCTCATCCTGAATGGTTGGCGGTGTGAAAACGAACATGCCTAGCATGTAAGAACGCTCCTCTGAACAAAGTGTATGTCTGTGGAATTTGAAAGTTTGTTAGATTGGGTTACATTAAGATTTATATTATTCTAAATTTTTATATTTTATACTTTTTCAGTTATAGGGAAACCTTTTCGTTACTTTTTTTATTGACATACTCACTATTTATTCCCACGATTAAGTACTAGCTCACTTAAATTTATAATACATTACTCCCTAGATAATGAAGTTTGCTATAATTACGTTTTATCCACTAAATTACTCTTTTGATGTCTGAATTATAGCTAATTGTAAATCTGAGGATAATAGGTCGATTTCTTAATTGATTGAAGTTCTTGTTAATTGTTGATCAAATAATTAAGTGTTAATAATCTGAAAGAAACGTACTTTTCAGCATGCGTATTTTGGTGGATACTGTTTGTTTTGTGTTAAGATTTGCAGATTAATATTGAACGTGTAATTGCTCTGAAAATCGGACCTTTAGTCGTAAAGAAAATCCCATTTCAGTAACTTTAAAATAGCAAAAAAGTGCCACCATTCACGAAGAATTGGAAATCACTGACACATACAAGGAAAACCAATATGGCCCGCTACTGGAAATCAAAGAAAGGGTATCTTATTTTCTTTTTGAGCGTCAATATATCCCCCTCATTGGCCCCGTTCCATCCCAGATCAACCCTAAAAGATCTCCGGAGAAGAATCAGCCGTCGTCCTTCCACTGGAGTAGAGAAGTCAAAGTATAAACAATGGTCGTTGGGAGGAGCGCAATAAAGCGTCTTCCAGCAACAAGGCTGTGACCTTTCGCTTTCACTGGAAAATAAAGCGGCCTTCCCTGTAGGAACTTTAATAAGGGTTCGCCATCTGTGACGTTGGAAACTGCTATCGTATCTCCCGGAGGGGTCCTCTGGAGAGGAACATCTCTTGAAAGAGGGGAACTGTAATCTTCAAGGCTTGAGTCCCCTTTAGAATTCAGCCTGCTTTCAAAGCAGCCAATCTTCCATTACTATTTATCTGTAGCCCCGATGTTGCTAACTCCCATCTTTCTACATGGACACTATGATGGTAATTTTAGGTTCAGTTTCGTTGTACGTCATGAGGCCTAATCCAAATGAGTTTGAGGTTTTAAGTCCACTTTATGTTGTAACGTGCAAGTTTCTGTACGTTCATGACTTTCTGTAAACTTGGAAATCGTTGCGGTTCACAACAGGACGCACTCAAGGCGCTGTGGATCTTATCTTCGTCTGTCTTCAGACCACATGTACTTGCTACCCTTCAGTGAAGAAAGATCAGTAACAACAGGAAAGCTGTGGTTACTGAGAAGATTTCTAAGAACCAGATACGATGAGCTACTCCACGGGCGGAGGGCCCCACATGTGAGGACACCACATGCGAACGACCGATGACACGATGCAAGGACAGTCAGTCCTCTGTCCATGTCTCCCTGACCTTCTACACTTCCTAACGACGACACGAGGCAACAGAGATAACCCTACCTAAGGTTGCTTCGGCCACACCCGAAGCATATAAGCCCTAGTCACAAGACTAGAGGTGTGTTAGTCGACCAACAGATCTGAGGTACGGCTGGAGGCGCTGTCCAGTCTCCGACCCAAGATGGCTATACACCCAGCCAAGTCCAGGCTGTCTTCAAGCACTTAGAAGATGGACAAGGAACTTCACTTCAAGATTACTAAGTATCGTTAATCTACCCTTCTTTCATTGTAGCTCCCTCCCTTTAACACATAGGTTGGGATATTCATTTATCAACTACGATTCTCTATAATAAACCTTGTTATTGTTAATCATTACTTGTGCGCCTAATTGTGTCTACACCTTACAGGTTCTCCTATTTAGTATTAAGACTCTACCTAGGTAATAATGCATTATCTTTCAGCTCTAAGTCAAGACGTCCGAGTTACATAACCCCTAACGGTAGTGCTCGGGGACTTGGCCCGAGTAACCGTTACAATGTGCAGAAAGGTACTGGGCCTACTGAATCACTGTGTGCCTGCACTGAAGCCCTTCCCAAAGTCGTGAAACTAGAGCAAGTAGTCACTTTTATACAGACCAGTTCTTAAACATTGTAGGAAATCTGCTTAGTAGAGGCAAGAGAGTTAGAACTTATGTACTTTTGCTCACAGAAACTAGTATCTAATCCTCAGTTCCTCATGACTATAGTTTCAGTCGAGAAGATACACTGTGATTCCAGACATAAGAATGAGAACCTGTTAGCTGAGATACCTAGGATTCCAGGTAAACTTATTTCCGTGAGTCTGCTGAGATTCCAGGCGGTTCATAAGGAGAAAATAGATGAACTCGCGAGTTCGAAATTCTAGGGCTTTTATACCGAAGGTTTACTCTCCTAACCCTTTGATTAAAAATGTATGACTCCTCTTTAAATAACAAAAAATAAATTATTCACTTGTACATTCATTGAACAGGATAAAATTTTAAAGTTGAGTTCATATACATTTTTCTCTTTATAACTTCTATGCAAACGAGAAAATAATTGTACATGTATTAGTGGATTACATACAGGTTGGTATGTAGATACGAAACAATTAAACATCACTAACTTGTTACATGAAATTTCCATGACAAGATATTACCAGAACATAGTTTACATTTGCGATTTAGTTTAAATATACAAGAGCATTACAATATATTAACATATTAATATGTAACCTGTAATTAGATGTATTCCCTGAAAAGGGTTAAACTAGAGGTAATTTGCAATAAATTTGACCATATGATACCCCGTTCGAAAATTAGTAGTTTTCGAGATAATCGAATTTCTATTGGTTTTTCTTAAATCACAATTTTCCACATAAAAATACGAATTGAGAAAAAACAGCTCATTGTATGGCACATATTTCAGCGTTTTCTGATAACTAACAAATAAATGGTTAGTTAGAAAAACGTTTTTTCCAAATAACAATCACATGTAAGTAACGGGTGGGTCTAAACTTACAAGTGATGATACAAAAATGCACTCTTAGTCTACTTGGCAACGTATTAATAACAAAAATGGTATGACACTAAGCGTACAAATTACTTAAATTACTTCCTTGTGTCATCTGCTATCCAACAAGGTACAAATGTTGCTAACATTCACATTTTTGTACAAGAAATAATACTTCATTCATCTTCATGTGAATGGAATCAATGAACAATACAATTAAAGAACTTTACACGTCTTGCTCAAAGTGGGCACCTCCATTACGAATGCAGGCACGCAGGTTTTTACGGACATTTGTTCTCTTAACTCGTGATGTGATGGTGTCCTTGATGTGTTGACCAGCTGCACGATCCTCTCCCTGAGCTCTTCTTGCGAGTTTACTGGTGTCTTGTAAACTAAGTCTTTCATGTGGATCCAAATGTAAAAGTCGTAAGGCGTCAAACCGGGGGATCGAGCCGGCCAGGGAATCGGGCCGCCTCGGCCAATCCATTTATTTGGGTAATTTTCATCCAGCCACTGTCGCACGGCAAGGCAGAAGTATGGATGGGCGTCATCAACAATCATTTGATCGAGACATTTTTCTGCCCCAAATCTTAAATGGCATCACTTATGAACATATTTTGAGGAACGGGATGGCAATGTTGTTGGAGGATGTTCCTCTAGCTACAAGACGTGACATGATTTACCAGCATGATGACTGCCCAGCTCGATCCCCCGATCGATTTGACGCCTTGCGACTTTTACATTTGGAGCCACATGAAAGACTTAGTTTACAAGACACCGGTAAACTCGCAAGAAGAGCTCAGGGAGAGGATCTTAACAGCTGGTCAACACATCAAGAACACCATCACATCACGAGTTAAGAGAACAAATGTCCGTAAAAACCTGCGTGCCTGCATTCGTAATGGAGGTGCCCACTTTGAGCAAGACGTGTAAAGTTCTTTAATTGTATTGTTCATTGATTCCATTCACATGAAGATGAATGAAGTATTATTTCTTGTACAAAAAATGTGAATGTTAGCAACATTTGTACCTTGTTGGATAGCAGATGACACAAGGAAGTAATTTAAGTAATTTGTACGCTTAGTGTCATACCATTTTTGTTATTAATACGTTGCCAAGTAGACTAAGAGTGCATTTTTGTATCATCACTTGTAAGTTTAGACCCACCCGTTACTTACATGTGATTGTTATTTGGAAAAAACGTTTTTCTAACTAACCATTTATTTGTTAGTTATCAGAAAACGCTGAAATATGTGCCATACAATGAGCTGTTTTTTCTCAATTCGTATTTTTATGTGGAAAATTGTGATTTAAGAAAAACCAATAGAAATTCGATTATCTCGAAAACTACTAATTTTCGAACGGGGTATCATATGGTCAAATTTATTGCAAATTGCCTCTACTTTAACCCCTTTCAGGGACTACATCTAATTACAGGTTACCCTGTATATATTAATGAGCGACTTGATACTCTTATTACAATTTAAATTATAACTTTTAGGCCAAGTATATTTTTACATTTTTACCACATTTCAAATATCTGGCCTTTTCCATTTTGTAACATCTTTCAAGAGACAATTTTACTCCAGTGGATGCTCTCTCTCTCTCTATCTCTCTCTCTCTCTCTCTTTCTCTGTGTGTGTGTGTGTTTCTGTGTATAGATAGAGAGGATAGAGATATATAGATAGATGTAGAGAGAGACATATATAGATAAATAGATAAAAATGTACCCACATACATATGTACACGCACACAATTATGACCCTGTCAATCACCAACCCATATTTTATTCGTGTCACGCCCTTGTGGAATCAGCTTATGTTCCTACTAGCTACAGCCACGAGCAAGAAACTCCTGGAATTTATAAAAGCGGGATGCTTTAATTACATTTCCAGAAAATCTTGGCGATCTTCCTGATAGAAAAAAAAATACTCGAGATGAAAATATTGATCGACATAAATTAGTCTCGTTTCGAAGCATTTGCAGAGTCAAGTTTCAGCCTGCGTAGAGGGTAAACCTTGAGAAACTCACTTCGTGGGGAACTTCGTGCTGGAGTACCGTAGACGTTCTTCTGTTTGTCTTGTACCTCCACTTCTCATTAAACCTTACCGGAGAATGCGGCGACTGTATTCGTCCTCTGGGATGTTGCAAAAGTCCCTTCTTTCGTCTCAGAGTTCTTGCAGTTTCGCAAAAGCAAGTGCCTCTGTGTCGCGTGTGCAATGTTTTTACAGTGTCCCACCGTGACGTCAGAGTTTAGCAAACATTCCCGGGCTATTTATTTTCTTGTTTATGCAACTTTCCTCCGCAAGCAAAATGAAAAAAGTGATTGTGTGTGATGGGGGAAAGATTGCTAGGCAAACATTTCAGTCCATGCTTCAACGGATACTAGAGAAGCTCTGCTGCTGTGCTTAATTGTGCTTTGTAAACTGTTGTAAACTCAGAACAAACATTCTACTCAGCAATACAAACACCACATACTCTTCAGTAAACCTGTATTCAGCTCTTCACGGAAAGTCTGTCGTGCATCAATAAAAGTGTTGCTTAAGTGTGAGAGAACCTTGCTTCACAGTTGGAAACATTTGCATATTTAGTTATATCGCTCTTATGTTTGTTTTCAGTAATGTTCAGAAACTTGTACCTTACTTACACCTGAGGAAGTGCTCATGGTTGAAATTATGAACACTTCAACATCCGTCATCTCTGGAGCAAGGCAGCGAATAGCGGCACAGAAGGGGGCAAATCGAGTGGACAGCGGGAAGCAGTACACGCTGCTGCGAAGGCTGGTAACTTCAGTCGCTTTCCCCCTCCACGCAATCCCATTCCCTCTCACGTGTTCTTCGGGGGAACCGCCTCGCGTCACTACTTGCGCAGAGACTTGCTTTCGTTCGCCTGCTCCAGAGATAAGTGGGACAGAGTGTAGCAAATTCGAGAATTTTGTTTGTAGAGGTCACTGCTACGTATTATCCTGGAAACTGCTACAAAACTACTCATTAGGACAGTTAGACTGCTAGAAACATGTTCGGATTGAATGAATTAACGTAACATTCTTTGTGGGCTACCTACCGACTGGCGGCCTCACACCCACATGTCTCAGCAGATGTGGACGATCATCCAACCAGTTTCGGGGCGACATGTGGTAAGCATGACGAACCCCTAGTACTTGTCGTAGGTTACCATGACCGGGTTACACTACTCATTTGAAGCTCCCCAATTTCTTCACGATTGTGGGTTGCTCAAATCTCAGGAGAAAAGTTATTACGCTTTCTCCCAGGAGACTCGATTGGTTGGTTCGTTGATTTGGTGTTTTGTGTCCACTTTAAGCACAGCAAGGCTAATCGGGACTAGGCCTACAGTTTAAAGTGGGATCCGAACCACTCTGTGCCTCCACCGGGTATCGAACACGGGACCCCTTGATTACAAGGCGACGACGCTACCACTGCGCCATCGGAGAGGCCCCAGGAGACTCGAGACAGCGCGCGACCCTTACCCCAAGCCGAAAGTCTGACAGCTTAAGCTTAACGCCCCCTGTTGTCTGCTTCTATTGAATCAAATGGTGTAACGCCCACTACAGCGAAACGCGCGGAATTTCCGTGCCAGAAGTCTGCAGGTTATTGTAAAGGTTATCGGCCGCTGAGACGCCGGAAACTGATCTGTTTGCCGCGTCTCAGTGAACTTCAAACTTTAAACAGCACGGCCACGGTGCACGATCTTGAATGAGTTATTTAAATACTTCAAAGCTACTCGAATTAAGCACCTAGAGTGCGCGTCAAATCTCCTGCATATGACCTTGAATGGCTGAACAGCACCAGCGAATCACAGACGTGCGGCGTTGTTTACTCCAGACCCTGTTCCACCTCGCTACTCAATCGTGTACCTGGCGTTCGGAGATTTCGACATGGCACCGCTGCAGTGCGCTGCTATTGGCTATCGCAATATGCAGGAGATTTGACGCGCCTTCTAGATGACCAGTTAAAATACTCCAGGCTAGTGAATGCAGTATGTCCTTTATTATATAAGCTGATTGAAATACGAACCTCAGTAACACTTAAACATTACGCACCAAATGTACGTTTGGCAAGAATAGTGTGCAGACAACAGACTACTTAGCGTCAGGTCAAACTATCTGGCGTGTACGATAATCTAAGCAATATCCTTGCATCTTACATTGTGGGTTTATTGTAGTTAGATCTCGCTTTAAGACTATCGGATTATGATCAATAATGGAAGAGGAGAAGAGTACGAAGTTGACAGATGCCGTGAGCAGAGATAAGAGAAGGGGGACGAAACAGGCCATGATCACGCAATGGCTTCCTCGCACGTGCGACCTAGAAGGTCCTGGCGTTGGAGATTAACAACGGGTGGGAGATTCACAGATGGTTGTCCTCTTCCATGGGAATCACCAGGTAGAGATGTTCTTCATGACGTCGTCACACCCCACAACCTCGTGTCCGTGTGGTTCTAAGTTCGAATCACGACGTAGATTGTTCTTTTTCATCAACCTCAATGACGTAGTCGTATTCGCGACGATGAAGCTGAGTGATGATTAGATGAAATTGATGAAGGAACACTCACAAAGAACACCCCCTCATGCCCTGGCCCATGCCTGAACCTCTGGCATCGCAACGCGCTGTACTAACCACTTCGGCATGGAAATCGGTACTTCCCCGATGACTTACTGGTAACGTCAATACCCGGTGGAATCACATAGTGGTTCGGACTCCACTTTAAACCATACGTCCATTCCCGATTAGCCTCTCTGTACATAAAGTGGTCCAAAAACTCAACAACTCAAGAATACTTACCCATGTTAGGTCTAGCAAAGATGTGTAAAAAATTATACTCGATATATAGTTTCCTTAAGTGTTGAAAATGTTTTACAGAAAGAATGTACACCAGTAACTTACACATTTATACAGAATACCACTGTGATTAATTTGTTTTTGATGCTTTTGTTTCACTTCCTCAATCGAGCACTGTTACAACAGCCTGAAGAGAAACCTCTTCTAAAAGTATGATTTGAGAGGTGACATCTATGAGTGGATATTGGAACTTCACTTTTCAATTCGGGAAACATATACCAGTGTCCCACTTTAGTTAAATTAAAAGCTAAATCAGTGAGGTCGAGAACACAGGAACGCAACAGTAAAACGGACAACCGCAATCCGTTAGTAAGGCAAAGGATTTTTTGAGCGGAATGTCCCAAGGCAATCTCGTCCGAAAGGAAGTAAAAAATTTGGGCATAATGCGGTCAAAACCTCAAAAAGAGACGTGTCGCGTTTTCTCACTCTGCATGTTGGTTGGCGTGTTCCTTTCTAGATAAGGAATTCTTCATTCAAACGATTGATCTCCCCCACCGGGTAAAAACACGGGCACGAATTCGCAGCCTTTGAATTTTTCACAAATGAACTCTAGCACAAGTTTAAGTGTGATTAACAGGTTAAATATACAGGGTGTCTGGAAAGCAAACTTCCTATTGAAACTTTTGTTAATATTACCGCATTTGCATGAAACAAAATGTATCGTGATCCTGAAGTATAAATTAATTGCCCAGCAAGCATCCGGATATGAATGTGGCAGTCCCCTATCTCTCTCTCTTTTGACATGTCCTTCCCGGACGTATGAACAGACTGTTGAAGTACACCATTCCGCCTGATAGATATGAATCTTGTGCTGGGAAGTGCATGATTGTGCTGTTACTGTGATTTTTGTTTGTGAGTTTCGTTATGATGTACAACTTTGGTTCTTTTTAAATTGCATAATCAAGATAAATAGATTCTGAATTCATATGTTAAAACGTAAGTTCTGTGTTTTTGTGTCTATTTACTGCAAATCTTAATGTTTTCCCGTGCCCTGGGAAGTATCACGCGTATACCAATATATAGTCTCATGTTGCTCATTCTCAATTTGTATTGAGATAAATATATTCTTATGACTATTAATAATATAATATGGTTCACTCTGTCACGACCGTGTCACTCTCTCTTTTAGACGCGTAATTGCACAACCCTGACCACGGATAGATATATTGGATACAAAGAGGTTTTCTACATGACACGTAAATTACACGTAAAAAATGCGTAAAATACGTATAAAACGTAAAGTACGTAAAAACTAAATAAAACAAAAATTAAAATAAAACAGGGGCTTTGCGATGGTCATTGTTATGTATGACAGTTGCTAGTGGTAGAAAACAAAAAAAAGAATGCTTTAAAAACGTTCCGAAATTGTGTGTGTATTGTACATTGGAATATTTACAAACTGCCATATTCACATCATAATACTTATGAAATAGGAATTTGAAGCTGTTACTAAAACTTTGAAATCCAATGCAAATAAATTGTCGTTAATCGTTACGTTATAAATACAAATAACAGTTGGGCTGAAAAGTTCGTAGGCTGACTCATAGATGGCGTTACTAGAATTAAATCCATGTGATTTTTACTTAGTACTAACCTTCAAAAGATACGTGTATAAATTTCACAGCTGCCGGATAATTAGTTCGTGAGATATAGCATTGTGAGTGAAGCAGCTTTTGTTATTGTGAAAAAATGGATAAAAAAGAATTTCGTGTGTTAATAAAGCATTGCTTTTTGGCGAAAAAAAATACTGTTGAAGCCAAGGCTTGGCTTGATAAACATTATTCGGACTCTGCACCAGGAAAATCAACCGTTGAGAAGTGGTTTGCTAAATTTAAACGAGGCGAAATGAGCATCGAAGACGATGCACGCAGTGGACGCCCCAAAGAGGCTGTTACCGACGAAAACATAAAAAAGTCCACAAAATAATTTTAAATGATCGTAAAGTGAAGTTGATCGAGATAGCTGAGACTTTAAAAATATCAAGGGAACGTGTTGGACATATTGTGCATGAATATTTGAACATGCGAAAGCTGTGTGCAAAATGGGTGCCGCGCGTGCTCACAATCGACAATGCACCGTGTCACAAATCAATGAAAACGATGGCAAAATTATATGAATTAGACTACGAATTGCTTCCCCATCCACCATATTCTCCAGATCTGGCCCCCAGTGACTTTTTTCTGTTTGCAGACCTTAAAAGAATGCTCGCTGGAAAGAAATTTAGCACTGATGAAGAGGTAATCGCCGAAACTGAGGCCTATTTTGAGGCTAAGGAGAAATCGTACTATAAAAATGGCATCGAAAAATTGTATGACCGCTATAATCGTTGTATCGCCCTCGAAGGCAACTATATTGAATAATAAAATCGAATTTTGTCAAAGAAATATTTTTTACTATGTTAGCCTACGAACTTTTCAGCCCAACTGTTATGTATATACGCGTATCACCAGGATTCTCAATTTTTAAAAATATGTGAAAGAACAGTTTTATTTTGTAAGAAAATCTGTTAGTAAGGGTTTATGAGTGAGGTGGCTGTATGATCAATCTTAAGAAAATAATGATTTTGTGTTGAAATATATAAGAATATTAGTGTTTAATGTATAATATAATTAAAGTAGTTTTTATATTTACGAAAGAAAATTAGCTTTTTACATCTGCGTAAGAAATAATATTTTCTACGTGAAGTAAATTACTAGTAAATTATGCGTAATTTACGTAAAAAACGTAATGAGTAAATTACCTTGCCAACTCTGTCCGTGGTACAGGTGTAGAGATGGTTGAAGGTCGTTCACGAATCTCGTTCTCAGTGAATGCCAAGACCATCAGAAACTGCCCTTCTAAGCTGATGACTATGGGACTTCGAACAAACATATTCTGCACCATCAGCAAATTTTCCTCCAATCGGAATGTTAGGACGACCGCTTCCGCGAATATCTACCACAGATCTTGTCAGTAGTTAGGTCCTGTTCCTCACGGGCTGTTCCGCTGCGGCTAATTATTATTATTACAATTAGATTAAAACGTTACATGACTTGAAACAAGATATTCTACCTTTAAATTCAACTTTATAAGACTACTGTTAGCAGAGAATTTAACTAGACTGTGTTTAATAGCCACACCTTGAATTAAATAAATTGCAGACACAATCGTCATGTTAGAAAGGAATATGTATTCAATATATTTTCATTTCCAACACGTTTTCTTTTTTTTAAATCACGCCTTGCCACCCAAAGGCGACAGTACAGTGATGTATACAGTTCTGTTCTCATTCGATGCATGCTTAGCTTATTTTGCAATTAAGGTGTGCCCTTCATTTTAGACGATGATTAATTATGGTCTATCCTAATTTGTTTTAAATATTAAAATTGCCCCCCCAAAATTTGGTCCCAACACGCTTTGCCTTCAATCTAATCCTTCTAGTTCAGGACCCTTAGAGGTTCCTTCTGCGTGTAGTTAGTACAAACACTAAAGGCAGTATACTATCTGGTGGTGCAAGCTGTGTGAAGAGAAGTTTCTTCCTCCGTGATAACATTTTCCTCTTGATCTTAATTATAGAAGAATGAAACAATGCTAAAGAAGAAGACAGGATAGAACTAATAGTTGCTTTACTGTCCTACATGGGAAACAATAACTACAAGTATCTAATTAACAATTCTTTGTAAACAATCAAAGAATATTCTCTGCATGAACAATAAACGCTTTTTGTTTGCTTTTGACATTGAACAATTATATTCTATTTAAAAGACAGTGCTTTATTATGTACGTTTTATGACAATATTTTGTTTCAAAAGAACAAATATATAAATGATATTTTACAATTAATTTGAAATGATTATATGGCTGCAATTTACAACGCTAATGTAGAAAACCATTTGCAAAACTTGGCTTCAGAAGATAAGAAGAGACAGTGACATCTATTGGACAAAATTTACTTTAAGAAGTGAAGGCATTGCCTCACCTTAAAACAGATACTATTGAAGTTCGTTAATTTGGCTTGCTATAAGAGTACGAAACACTGGCGAATGCGAGGCATAAAAACTTTTCACTGCTCCTTTAATGGCGGCCCTGTTGTTTTAGGAAACGTGGACACAGAAACACAAAACAAACTTCGGAAACCATACATCAGAATTTCTCACAGACAGTGACACTTATGGCCCCATGAATCAGCGAGATCTTTCTTCTTCCGTGGTGGAGTCCGTGTGTGGGGAGTGGTTCCCTCTACGAGATACAATGGC
Source organism: Lepisma saccharinum (assembly GCF_977018435.1). NCBI lineage: Eukaryota > Metazoa > Arthropoda > Insecta > Zygentoma > Lepismatidae > Lepisma > Lepisma saccharinum. The sequence continues at coordinate 66,289,648 of NC_139247.1, read as the reverse complement.
TGGTGAATTTTTTTTTTTTCCTTTTGTATTGTTCGCTCGAAAAGTTACGTAAGATGAGATACATTTCCACAAATTCTATACAAGTGAAATACAGTTTCATTATGAATATTATTTGCATGTAACAACAAGTTTGTTCTTGGTAAATTCTGAATCTGTCCATTCACATTAACCTACTCCATGCATTTAATTACAAAATGCATGTTGTTTTCTTTCAACATATACTACTCATCCTCAAATTAGTTCATGTAAAAAATTGATTATTTTATGCAGCTATTAAATTTGATTTTTTCTTAACTCGTATCTGTTCTTTTACCCTGAAACGGTGAATTATCTTATGAGAGTATTGTGTACAACTCATGCATCATAAGGCTGTTGATATCGTATTTTTCTGTATGATTTAATAAAATACTTTAAAGGAATAATTTATAGAATAATGTACATAATTATTTTATACGTAGATATCAGATTCACTTTTGGTGAAAGTACATTAATCTTGTAATCATTTAATGGTGTTTATTTGGCTCTAAGAAAGGACAAAAAAGGAAACAAAATATATGTACTGGTGGAGTGAAGCTCATACGAAAGCAAATGTACTATATAAACTATAAACACACTTAAAGTTCTCGATTTAAAATTCAATATTTTTTAGGCAAAAATAGCAAACATTTTGGGTAGAATAATGTAAAAATACTAATCATGCAAACCCTAAATAGTGTCATTATCTTTAAACTGTAAACAAACATGACAGAGCTGACATTTAACAAAATATCATTTTTAAAAAAATCCAAAATTTAGCTGCAAATACTATAAGTATTTTCAGTTACAATTATAGAGTACATCGAGAATGTTTTATTTATTTTCACTAGAAGAAAAGTTACTTAAATTATTATAGTTTCATTAACACACTCAACAAACATTTCTATAGTAGATGTACCGTATATATACAGCATCGTAACACAAGGAAAACTAATTACACTTGCAAAAATGCACGTGTATTTAACTCACGTTAATTCAATTCTTATTGTGTAAGTTTGCATACCGATGCTATTAATAAGAAACACAAGCTTGATTTGTATTTATTTTACATGTATCTAATTTAATAACTGTAATTGGTATTATTTTCGCTTGCTACCTACCTGATTCGTTGCAATTTTTTTTACAGAAGTGCTGCCAATTACAGTTCTACATTAAGATCTGCTATCTATACGTCACAATTTAATCAATCAATAATTAATAAGTGAGTGAACATGCGTTCTATATTTTGTAAAAGAATGCTTATAATTACAAAGCCTTTGATTGTTGAAAAATGACCACCACCTTTAATTTGTTGAAAGTCTTTCAAAGAAGAGTCTGATTAAAGGGTGAACGCGAAGTAGCAATCTGATGAAAGTGTCCCACGAAATCAATTTTCCGGTCATCCGTAGCCATGTAATCCCGAAAATCATCCCTCAGGAGTGTTTCAATCTGGAAGCATTAAGGGGATTTGATGGCAGAGTGCCGTTTCCTAGGTAGCGGTCTTTGTACGCTGCCGGCAGTACGTCCTCACGATAAGAGCGATGTTACCAGCATGCGCGTGTCGTTTGTATAAGCACATATTTACAGAATGATTCTAAGAAAATCGCAACATTTTTGATCGTTGAAAGAAAAGTGAAATAATTTTTCTGTTTTTTAAGGTGAATTGTCTGTTCTGATAAGGTTAATTGTGACTGGATCTACAGTTTAAAGTGGAATCTAAACCAGTGTGGAATCTAATCCGAGAACCTTTGATTACAAGTTGTCAGGGCTACCATTACGTCAACAGGGAAGACCTAATATGAATAATTCTTACGGTTTTTACACAAGGAAGCACTCTATATTCTGTATTGTCCAGATTTGTTTGTGTCGCTTTCCTGTCACTTTTGGCTAATCGTGACAATAACAATGTGTGGTACTTATGAAATGAATGACGCTAGAATCACAAATATATACCGGGTGGCCAGAATTAAAGTTACCCAACTCAGAGCCCTCTGTAGCCTGTTTGAGGCATCGTAGATCTCTGAAATTTGGTGAATCCACTATGCAGACCACGGGAAAGAGGATGGCAATAAACAAAATGTTCAATTTTCCGCCACCAGGTTGAAATGTGGCGCTGTTCTTCCATGATGGGTTCTACAAATAATCACGTTAAGTGATTTAGCTGAGTTATTAATTAGAAAGACATTTGTTAGTGGCTGGAAGTTGCGAGAAAATAATTTCTCGTTTATTGCAAGATTGCAAAGTAAAGGCAAATCCATAACCAATAGGAGCAGTTGCCACGTCCTCTCACGTGAGCATCTGCCAGCTTAGCACAGGGTAGAAACAATGAGATACCTCTGGGCACAGATCAGGGTGACTAACGCTACGAATATATGGAAAGAAACAATAGATTTAACCCACTACGGAGGGTACAATTCGTAATATATTCTTGAATAATTATATACAAATATTAGATAACTTTGGCAATCTTTTCATACAATATTTTTCTTCTATTTTTATTTCTTATTAATTGTAGCCAATCTTCTTCTTTGGGCTTCTTCTTCTTGTATTGGCTAAGACTTCTTCTTATTATTGCTAAGGCTTCTTCTTCTTGTAATTAATAAAGCATCTTCTTCTTATTACTACTACGGCTTCTTCTTCTTGTAATTACTAAGGCTTCTCCTTCTTGTAATTACTAGGTCATCTTCTTCTTGTAATTACTAAGGCTTCTTCTTGTTGTAATTACTAATGCTGCTTCTTCTTGTAATTATTACGTATTGTGTATTTTTTCTTTGGGTTTCTTTGTCGATCTTATCCAAATTGACGTAAATATTAAGAAAATCGATCTCCCAGACAAACAAAGAGAAAGGGGTTAGTTAAAGATCGCCGCCTGGCCGGCGCTAACCTTAACTTGGAGCTGCAATAGATGCGCCTACCAAAAGTGCTTGGGTGCTGCCGAGAAATGGCGCTACACCTGGGGAAAACAACCCAAAAGCCGCACGAAACTCTCAGTTCGTGGGAACTGTAATAGACACAAAATCGAACTTGCAATTCGACTTCTTTACTTTTGTATATTAATCGCTTATGTCATTACTGAATGATAATTCCCCTTTTCTCCTTATTTATATCCTGTTATTATTTTAAACTTATTTGTTTATTTCCTTATAATTGGTATTAATATATACAATCGTCATTTCATCACATCTGCTCTTTCCGTTGTCTCTATTTACAATCGTATAAGTTCTCCTGGGTGGTGCCATCTCCTACCCACTTTCCAAACTTATTTATGCAGCATCTTTTATAACCGTTGTTCCTCTTGCATGCTGCCATCTATGGTCCTTTATTTCAAAGAAAAGCAACGCAGTTTGTGTACGTGACACAGTTTACGTCATTATTACAACCCAACCTAGAAGTACAGCGGCACATTTCAACCTGGTGGCGGAATATTGAACTTTTTTATGGCCATCCTCTTCCCCATGGTCTCACCAAATTTCAGAGTTCTACGATGCCTCAAACAAGCTACAGAGGGCTCTGAGTTGGGTAACTTTAATTCTGTCCACCCTGTATATGGACGATACAACACAGAGGATTATATTGGTTGCCGGTCTGGGCAACAGAGCCTCACAGCCTGTAAAATTATTCCCAGGGTGTACTACATGGAAGAGATGGTGACATTTGGGTGCCTTCAGAGAAGATTATCCCTTTGACGTTGTATTGTTTAAAACATGCACTATTGTAAAAACTTTCGTGATCGGATATTAGCTCAGGACGATATTTAATTTGATTTGATTTTTGTTATTGGTATCGCTTTTCTGCCACTTTTGGTTAATCACGACGAGGAGGATGAGTGATGATATGATAAAAGTGATGAAGGGACATTCAGAGAACATCCATGCCCATGACGGGTTCCCTAGAGACGTACTGCTAACCACTTCGCCAAGGATGTTGGTGGCTGCGCGATGCTTTATGCATTGATACCCACATGGGGCACAAAACATTTTGTAAATCACATGTCCTTGTTGATTAGTTACCGAAGCTCTTGGAGTGTCACTTGAGTTAGAATTCGGTAATGGAAGCTTGAAACTATATTGTATATCTATATAATTTAGAAGGCAAGAGTGGTCTGGCAGTAGGGATGCAAGTATCTGAATTTGTGACCACAATGACTGACGTAAATTTAGAGATTTCTAGGTAAAATATTAATGGTAATTAGATACTTCAAAGATTCGAGCAACGCGTTTCAAGATGCTGACTTCAATAAGAGTCATGGCAGCTCTCGTAAGCTAACAAACTAACTAACTCTGATACGTTCTAGGCACAATTACTTCACGCGTCGTATTATTATACTATTAATATTAACTTAATAATACTCAGCGGTGAACGATGAGACTCGGTGAAGTACACAGACCCCTCTCAGGTACAGGGATAGTGTTAGGCAAAGACAATATTCACAGCACAGAGAAATAAAACCACATTACTGGCATATGTATAAACTGAAAAGTTTTATTCTTTATTTATTGCAATTATAATGCAACTATACTTGAGACGAAGGCGAGGATTTCGCTTTGTCGATGAATTGACTCAATTAAAACGCATAAAACTCAATGCGTGGCTATCGGCAAGCCTATGATCACATAGACCTAGCTTGCGCCCCGAACTACCACACCAAGAGATATGCAATGATAACTGAGCCAATATTTGCTCTTTAGCCTTTTATTTCCAAATTAATCTTTAGGCTAACTTTATTATTTGACGTAGAATGGTTGCAGTATTGTGCATATCATCAATGCATGGCTATCGGCGTACCTATGTTCACATAGGCCTAGCTTGCGCCCCGAACTACCATACCAGGATGTATGCACAACACCGAGAAGTTCTTTTTAAGTTTAAAAGCTTCGTCGATCCGTGGCGAAAAAGTGTGATGATTCTTACGCGATATCCTAGCTTTTATACTATTTTCGAGAACACAGATTAAAGTACAGATGAATCATTCACTATCTACAAAAGGATACTATCAACAAAACTGACATCTATACATCTTTAGAAGTACAAATTCGTATAGTGCACTCTAGCAAACATGAAGATACATTAAACTACTCATAACAGAGCATAAAATACAATAAACATTAAACAAAAGATATATATTACAAACAGGGTGCAATATTACATATATTAACAAAGAAATTACGCCTTCTTTTACAAAAATAAATTCATTAGTGACATATCTTCTACTGGTGACGTCACATAAAAATGTGGATCATATCATCTGCCCCTTCCTTTCGGAAACTAAGTTTCAGGAAGGAAGTTATCTACCTGGAGGAAACTTAGTTTTAAAGTACAAATTCTTTCCTTTTATCCTCGGAAAAACGCACCAGTTTTAGGTTATCCAAGTTAACCTTACCATATAATTCTTTAGTCCTTGGAATTAGCAATGTCACAACATTATTTTCCACTTTGTCCACTAGATAAGGTCCTATCCACAACATAAATAACTTTTGAATGGTCCTATCTAGTGACGAGCTTAAGGAATGGTTTTTAACCATCACGAAGTCTCCAACTGTCACAGTCTTGGCGTTTTCCTTCTGTTTTAAATCCTTCGACAGCTTCTTCTTCTCCCTGACTTGGGCTAAGAATAATTTGGACTTCCAATCCGGTTGGGCTTCTTCTTCGGGCCAATTGAAATGGGTTAGGATCTCTCTGGGTATGGGATGGTTGAAGAATAGTTCAGCAGGTGAATATCCAGTAGTCTCAGAAATGGAATAATTAATTAACCAAACAACTTTTGATATGTATCGAGACCAAGTCTAATGTTCTCGATAACAAAATAAACGAAGTAATCTGACTATCTCTTGATTTGCTCGTTCTACCATGATCCCATTTGGATTGTAAGCTGTTGTGCAAACATGATGGATACCAAGCTTTTTGGTAAATTCGTGCCACTGCTTAGAGGTAAACTGAGCTTCTCTGTCGCTCAGGGTAAACGAAACGTTTGGATAGTGAGCAAAATATCCTCTCTGAAGCGTGTTTATAATTTCTGTGGTGCTGGCAGTCCGTAAAGCATATGCGGAGACAAAACGTGTACCCACATCAATAAGGCTCAAGATGTACTGGTATCCATTAGACCTAGGAAGCTTCCCAATCAAGTCCAGAGAAAGCATCTCATGAGGTTGCTTTGGACTGATATGAAGGGTCTCTTTGAGTATCCCCAATTTGTCTGGTTTACTCTGGTCACAAATTTCACAATCTTGGATGTACTGTATCACGTCATCCTTCATGCCTTTCCAGAAGTATCGTACTGCAAGTCGCTTCAATGTCTTGGATACTCCAAAATGTCCAGCTTCATCATGAATTACTTTCAAGAGAGGTTGCTTCATTACCACCGGAACACACAATTTCCAAAGGAACTGATTATCCGATCCATTCTTAAATAAAATCCCTTCCTGAATGCGATAGGAACGATGCAATCTGAGGTTAGGTTCCTGAGAATTTAGAGATCGGAGTAAATTTTTGCAGAATTCATCTTCAGATTGTGCCTCTCTCCACTTGTCGACGTCATCTATTTCTCCTCTTTCGGCCCACAGGTAGTTTATTCTGAATGTCTGCTGGCTATTTTCATAATGAATCTGGGGTATATCATTAGCAGGATACCGAGATAAAATATCTGCTAGATCGTTTCGGCGACCAGAGACGTATACTATTTTATACTGGTACTGTTGGAGTTTTAAAGACCAGCGAGTCAAACGACTGTTCCAGTTACGGGCGTCTTGTAACCATACCAACCCTTTATGATCACTGTAGATAGTGAAGGGCCTACGTTTCAAATAAACAGCATACTTCTCAACTCCAAAGATTATGGCCAAACATTCTAACTCATGGATGGAGTAATGGCGTTCGTTCTCCTTCAGTTTTCGGCTTGCATACTGAATGACCTTTCTCTCTTCACCATCCATTTGGAAAAGAATACTACTCAATCCTTTCCCAGAAGCATCGCATTGGATACAGAATTCCTGTTCAAAATCAGGCTGTGCTAATTCAGCATCTCTTACAAGTTCATTCTTCAGTAGCTGGAAACTTTGTTCTTCCTCGTCTCCCCAAATCCAACGTTGATTTTTACCTAAGAGCTTGGTGAGCGGTTCAGGTTTAGCTGCAAAATTTTCAATGAACTTCCGCCTCCAGTTGGCGAGGCCAAGAAATTTCCGAACATCCTTTCTAGTTTTAGGTTTAGGAAACAACTTAACGGCTGAATTTTTGTCTGGTTGGATTTTGATCGAATCTCCAGAAACAACGTGACCCAAGTAGGTGATTTCCTTTTTGACAAATTCACACTTTCGCAGCTTTACAGTCATCCCCACTTCTTGGAGTCGCTGCAACACTTCGCCCAGATGTTCGAGATGCTTGGAGAGTTCTTTGTCGAAAATCAGCAAGTCATCCATATATTGAGTTAGATACTCTTCGGTTTCAGGACCAAATACAGCATGCATGGCAGCTATGAAAATTGACACAGCACTAGAGATACCAAGAGGCATTCGAGCAAACATCCACTGACGTCCTTTATAGGAGAAGGCAGTACATGGTTGGCAGTCAGTTTTTACAGGGATCTGTAAATATCCAGAAGCCAGATCCGGATTTGTAAAATAACGAGCACCTATAAATTTTTGTAAGGCATCCGAAATGGGCTCAACTGAATTTCGTGGAACACTTACAATTTTATTCAAATTTCTGAAGTCAATGCATGGGCGTACTGTACCGTCAGGCTTGTCGACTACAATTAAAGGGTTCAAGTAAGGGGAATTACAAGGCATTATAACACCCCATTGTCTCCACTTTTCTAATTCTTCCTCCAGGAGTTTCCTTTTTGCTATAGGTATGGAATATGGAGATCGATACGCAGGTTCTGTGGTGGTGAGTTCAATCTCACACTGGAAGTTTTTAATAGTACCTGGTCTCTCGTAAAATACATCTCTATGCTTCAATAAGACTTCTTTCAATTGGCTTCTACCCCTTTCACATAAAATCTCATTCGCATTGACCTTCTGCAGAATGTCCTCAGGACTAGCCGTCCACTGATCGACATGGGAATCTTCACGGACATTTCTTACATACGTCCCTTTCGAAGATCCATTATTCACGAGGTCCTGCTCTACCGGAACTCCGTCTACGGTGAGGGATAACTTCTCGCGCTGTAGGTCAATTCCTGCTTCATATTTCCTGAGGAATAGGTAGCCCAAAATAAAGTCAGCTTCGAGACCCTTCAAGACAAACATGTCCTCCAATAAATTTCTTCCAGCAATCTCCAGATATACTTGTCTACATCCTACAACTCTAGTTTTGTTTCTCCCAGTGAAATCAGTCAGCCTAACGTCTGGACATGTTTGTAACTGCAATGATGGCAGCTTCTCTTTAATCTTCTTCTAAATGGCGTAGCTCATGAGATTACATTCGCTGCCAGTGTCCAGAACACACATAAAATCGACGCCTGTTACAGTTGCTTTAATTAACGGAGCCCTGGGTAAATTTTCCTTTCTAACTGCCTGTTGTAGTGCTCTATCTAAACTTTGTTCTCCTTCATTGAGAGTCAGCACAACAAAAAGATGATTATCTTCACAATTTATATCGCTGTCATCGGTTCCCAGAGAAGTCCAAGATTTTAGCCCAACCGTGATCGGGAACGAAGAATTCACGTTGGGCGACTGGCTAAATCCGACTGCATACCACTCGGATTAGCACTAGTCGATGGTGCACAACAAACGTCTCTTGTTATGTCGACGCTTTGACGTTGCTCGTTCGTCAAACGTGAAGCAGAAGGTTCAAACGGAGGCGACGTCGCTCTGAAGTTACTGGGTTCAGAGGCGTTACGTGAAGAGCCACGGGAATGGTCTTCTGGATCAGATCTGGAACGACGCAGCCCACGTGCGTAGTTGTTCCTGCCATCCCTTCTAGGAGGATTACGTCGTCTGTTGTAATTGGAATATCCATTCCTCTGGTTCTGCATAACTTGTCTGACTCTGGGTTGTTGGTTTCCAATTATATTTTGTCTGGGAGCATTTCCCTGGCCTGCACCTTCCCTATTCCACACAGGCTTCCAACTGTCCTGCTCTTCAAGCACCTCGAATCTTTTCAAAAAATCAGCAAGCTGTCGTACAGTTCGAGGAGGATTAGCCAAACTCAGGCTGCGGGCTCTATATGGAAGCTGAGAGATAATTAATTTCACTATCTCTGGTTCTACATAACGGGCAGACAGATTGCGGTAGGCTGAGTAAATGGACTATGCGTATTCTTCTATACTCATACCAAACTGCTTTGAATATCGACGAGATCTCACTGCCGTCAGCTGTCTCTCTTTGGCCTCTTCAGAAGCATATTGCTTGCGAAAACGGCGGCAGAAATCGGAATAGGACCTGAACTCCAACGGATTTGCTCGAAACCAATGCTCAGCCTGGCCTTTGAATAACCGAGGAATAATTTCCAATCGATATTCGTATGGAACTTGCATTAAATCAAAGTTGATATTGAGTTCTTTTAAATACTGTTCAGCATTCTGGGCTTCCAGGTCTCCCTTGAACTTGGACAAGGAAATAAGGTCTGTCATCCTTGAGGTTCCTGTCGTCGTTGATCGCTGAGTTCGCGGTGGTGACTCATCTGACCCGCTTCTCACATTTCCATGCCTTCGAGTTCGCTTTCTGATATTCGCTTGATACTGAGAGTCAGAGCTGGTGCTGGAAGAGGAGGAACTGCGATCTTTCTTCCTTGCTAGACGTTTCCTCTTTGCCCCTTCTTCATAACGACGATGCCGTGCCCTGGGAGATTCACGCTCTCTGTAACCTCTATCATCTCCCGAAAGACTAAACTAAAGGTAGGTGGAACTGCAGAGGCCACTTCATTAGCTCTTGAATCAGCAATAACTCATGGGCGACATACTTGTTTGGCTTTTCTAGTTCTCTCTCCACCGGCTCTGTCCATCGCTTCATTTAGTTCAATGTTCATGGTTGGCAACGCTGCACTCTCAGCAACTGCAGACGGATGGCCAGCTGTTCGAGATCCAGTTTCTCTTTCCGTTTGGCGGGTAACGTGCATGGTCTCTAACTGATTCGTAAGTTGTTCTACTTGAGTTTTTATTTCCTCAACGTCCTTGCTTCTTTGAGACACAATTACTGAAATCTGACTAATATTTTCTTGGACCTCAGCCCGGAACTGTATTTTGTCAGTCTCGGCCTCGGCCAATATCTGTTCCATCGTCAGCTGTTTTTTCAATAATCTTATTGCACTCTTCAGTGAATCTCGAATTAATTTCCTCTACATCGATGCAAACACTTTCCGTGGCTTTATTAACATCGGCTGCCAAGCTAAGCCGAAACTCATCAAAGTCCATCTCTCTAGCCTGCCGAATTTCTACAGAGAATCGGGCCCTAGTATTCTCGTTCTCAGACTTTAGTTGTTGTATTTCACAGGCCATCTCGCCTATTTCAGCTCTTAAAACTTTCATAGATTCATCGTGCTGCTTACCGATATCACCCTTTAATAGCGCACATTGTCTACAGATATCAGCCTTCAAGTCGTCAATGGAATCAGCTTGCTGTTTAATGTCAGCCTGTAATGTTTCAGACTGTTTGCTAATATCAGTCTTCAAGTTATTAATGGAATCAGCTTGCTGTTTAATGTCAGCTTTCAATGCTTCAGACTGTTTACACATATCAGTCTGCAATGTTTCAGACTGTTTGCAGATATCAGCTTTCAGTGCTTTAGGCTGTTTACAGATATCAGCTTTCAGTGCTTCAGACTGTTTGCTAATATCAGCCTGTAATGTTTCCATACTTTCAACTTGCTGCTTGCCAATTCCTTCAATCATGGTTTTTAAAGCTTCAAACATATTTAATGGATCAGATGTAATAGTTGTAGACAATGATTCACATTCTTTACAAACGAAATCGGTAGCTTCGTGGCTTTCAGATCGAACATCTAAGCCACAACATTCATAATGTAGAAGCTTTGTACATTTCTTGCACACATATGTGGTTTTATCTTTATCAATGTTCCGACAACAATCGGGAACATTAAGCTCTGAATTTGAAGCAAGATTTTTATTTGCGCTACGCAAATGTTTTCTTTCCATTTCGAACGAAGTAGTTCTGTGCTTTTCTATAAATATAGAAGTTTAGTGCTCTTGCACAATGAATCTCAACTTTAAACAATTGTCTTGCCCTTGTACACTACAAAATCGAGCCAACACGTTGAGCTGCCACTTGATACGTTCTAAGCACAATTACTTTACGCGTCGTATTATTTTACTATTAATATTAATTTAATAATACTCAGCGGTGAACGATGAGACTCGGTGAAGTACACAGACTCCTCTCAGGTACAGGGATAGTGTTAGGCAAAGACAATATTCACAGCACAGAGAAATAAAACCACATTACTGGCATATGTATAAACTGAAAAGTTTTATTCTTTATTTATTGCAATTATAATGCAACTATACTTGAGACGAAGGCGAGGATTTCGCTTTGTCGATGAATTGACTCAATTAAAACGCATAAACTCAATGCGTGGCTATCGGCAAGCCTATGATCACATAGACCTAGCTTGCGCCCCGAACTACCATACCAAGATGTATGCACAACACCGAGGAGTTCTTTTTAAGTTTAAAAGCTTCGTTGATCCGTGGCGAAAAAGTGCGATGATTCTTACGCGATATCCTCGCTTTTATACTATTTTCGAGAACACAGATTAAAGTACAGATGAATCATTCACTATCTACAAAAGGATACTATCAACAAAACTGACATCTATACATCTTTAGAAATACAAATTCGTATAGTGCACTCTTGCAAAAATGAAGATACATTAAACTACTCATAACAGAGCATAAAATACAATAAACATTAAACAAAAGATATATATTACAAACAGGGTGCAATATTACATATAATAACAAAGAAATTACGCCTTCTTTTACAAAAATAAATACATTAGTGACATATCTTCTACTGGTGACGTCACATAAAAATGTGGATCATATCATAGAAATTTAGAGATTTCTAGGTAAAATATTAATGGTAATTAGATACATCAAAGATTCGAGCAACGCGTTTCAAGATGCTGACTTCAATGAGAGTCATGGCAGCTCTCGTAAGCTAACAAACTAACTAACTCTCTAGCCTTCTTAAGCCCGAAGGTATATGGCTGCAGCAATACAAGCCTTCCGATCTGTCCCTATTCTGGGTAAGATCAATCCAATCTTTTCCATCCTTACCTATTTCCTTTAGGTCCATCTCAACATTATCCCTTCATCTTCGTCTTGGCTTTCCTACAGGTCTCTTACCATCAGGTTTCCTAACACGAATCCTGAAATTTTAAGCCTCTGCTTTTCGAGCTCATACACAGATGGCCCCCGTGGCGGAGTGGTTAGCACATCGCGCTACGACGCCAGGGGTCCCGGGTTCGAATCCCGGCCTGGGCATGGATGTTTGTGAGTGTGCATTCATCAATTTAATCATATCACTCATCTCCATCTTCGCAATTAGCCAAAGGTGCAACAAAAGCGAGGCAAAATGAAGAAATTCAATCAATCAAAGAAATCAATCAATGGAGCTCTTACACACCTTATAGGAACTGTCTTAACTTGTAGATTGGAAATACAATATAATTTCGTAGTTTCAGAGGGAAGAAGGGGGAGGTGTTCACGTCAGCAATTTTTTTGTGACCACGTTAACTGCCGTAAATTTCGATCCTTTGTGGTGAAATATTTGTAACGGCTACAACTACATGTTTCGCACTCTATTTAATAAACAAACGTTTTAACGTGGCCGACGTGAAACCGATTTCCTAACAATATCCCCAAGTGTCATCGTCATCTATTATAGCTCTTTTCAGTTCTTACGGCGGGCGCTCTAGAAGCTGGCAGGGGAAGTGGGGAGCGGGGAAACGACCAATCCAGCGCGCTAAGAAACGCACCGGCCAGTAGAATGAGTTTCAGGTAGTGCTCTTTCCGGCCGCGTCGTGTCTCTCGGCGCCACTGCTGTTTGCCTGGTTGGTCTGTTGCGTAATCCCCGCTCTCCACTTCCCTTGGCAGAACTAGGACCGGCTGCCGTAAGAACTGAAAAGAGCAGCGGTTATCCGCAAAATTGTCCTTGTTCCGCGGCGCTTTTATGTCACTTTTGGCTTATGACGACAATGAGGATGGGTGATGATTGGTTGAAATTGATGAAGGGACGCTTACAAAGAACATGCAAACCAAGGCCGGAACTCAACCAGAGAACTTTGGTGGTAAGGTGAGATAAAGTTACCCGTGCATGTACCACCGTGCGATGAAGGCACATTTAGGGAAGGAGTCACACATTCTCCATCTCGGCCATTTTCTAGGTGATGTGATTAGTTCCACGCTCGCCTTTACTGCCTAGGTTTGTTCGCCAGGTACCTATTGATTTGAGGCGGGGTGAAACCCGGAGCCGCTTTATGCGGGCACAAGGATGGTCGTTGAAGGTCCAGGAGCTCATACATTCTAACGGGTTTCGCTGCAGGACCGGAACATATTTTTCTCTCGCACAATTTAAATTCGGTCCAAGTTGCTTATTGTTTCATTGCAAAAAAGGTTCCTAGACCGTATTTTAATATATCCTGAAAAAAGGTTCCTGGACCGAATTTAAATTCATCCGGAAAAAAGTTCCTGGACCGAATTTAAATTCATCCGGAAAAAAGTTCCTGGACCGAATTTAAATTCATCCGGAAATAAGGTCCCTGGACCGAATTTAAATTCATCCGAAAAAAAAGGTTCCTTGACCGAATTTAAATTCATCCGAAAAAAATGTTCCTTGACCGAATTTAAATTCATCCGGAAAAAAATGTTCCTGGACCGAATTTAAATTCATCCGGAAAAAAAGGTTCCTTGACCGAATTTAAATTCATCCGAAAAAAATGTTCCTTGACCGAATTTAAATTCATCCGGAAAAAAATGTTCCTTGACCGAATTTAAATTCATCCGGAAAAAAATGTTCCTGGACCGAATTTAAATTCATCCGGAAAAAAAGGTTCCTTGACCGAATTTAAATTCATCCGAAAAAAATGTTCCTTGACCGAATTTAAATTCATCCGGAAAAAAATGTTCCTGGACCGAATTTAAATTCATCCGGAAAAAAAGGTTCCTTGACCGAATTTAAATTCATCCGAAAAAAATGTTCCTTGACCGAATTTAAATTCATCCGGAAAAAAATGTTCCTTGACCGAATTTAAATTCATCCGGAAAAAAAGGTTCCTTGACCGAATTTAAATTCATCCGGAAAAAAAGGTTCCTTGACCGAATTTAAATTCATCCGAAAAAAATGTTCCTTGACCGAATTTAAATTCATCCGGAAATAAGGTCCCTGGACCGAATTTAAATTCATCCGTAAAAAAAGGTTCCTTGACCGAATTTAAATTCATCCGAAAAAAATGTTCCTTGACCGAATTTAAATTCATCCGGAAAAAATGTTCCTGGACCGAATTTAAATTCATCCGGAAAAAAAGGTTCCTTGACCGAATTTAAATTCATCCGAAAAAAATGTTCCTTGACCGAATTTAAATTCATCCGGAAAAAAATGTTCCTTGACCGAATTTAAATTCATCCGGAAAAAAAGGTTCCTTGACCGAATTTAAATTCATCCGGAAAAAAAGGTTCCTTGACCGAATTTAAATTCATCCGAAAAAAATGTTCCTTGACCGAATTTAAATTCATCCGGAAAAAAATGTTCCTGGACCGAATTTTAATTCATCCGGAAAAAAAGGTTCCTTGACCGAATTTAAATTCATCCGAAAAAATGTTCCTTGACCGAATTTAAATTCATCCGGAAAAAAATGTTCCTTGACCGAATTTAAATTCATCCGGAAAAAAAGGTTCCTTGACCGAATTTAAATTCATCCGGAAAAAAAGGTTCCTTGACCGAATTTAAATTCATCCGGAAAAAAAGGTTCCTTGACCGAATTTAAATTCATCCGAAAAAAATGTTCCTTGACCGAATTTAAATTCATCCGGAAATAAGGTCCCTGGACCGAATTTAAATTCATCCGGAAATAAGGTTCCTGGACCGAAATTAAATTCATCCGGAAAAAAGTTCCTGGACCGAATTTAAATTCATCCGAAAAAAATGTTCCTTGACCGAATATAAATTCATCCGGAAAAAAGTTCCTGGACCGAATTTAAATTCATCCGAAAAAAATGTTCCTTGACCGAATTTAAATTCATCCGGAAATAAGGTCCCTGGACCGAATTTAAATTCATCCGAAAAAAATGTTCCTTGACCGAATTTAAATTCATCCGAAAAAAGTTCCTGGACCGAATTTAAATTCATCCGGAAAAAAAGTTCCTTGACCGAATTTAAATTCATCCGGAAAAAATGTTCCTGGACCGAATTTAAATTCATCCGAAAAATGTTCCTGGACCGAATTGAAATTCATCCGAAAAAAATGTTCCTGGACCGAATTTAAATTCATCCGAAAAAAGTTCCTGGACCGAATTGAAATACTTTACAGATAAAAAGGTTCTTTACGGTTCAGAACCCATTTACGCTTGCTGATTTTCTGTCCTGGACCGGAATTGAATTCATTTAAAATTCCTGGACCCTTAACAACCCTGGGGACAAGGCCGCAAACATTCCGACCGAACCCGGTTGGTACCCTTTCTCACTCAAATATCGTATAGGTAACAATGTCGATACAGTAAAATATGGTAATATATAGCACAGGCTTCATAGGTTTAAATCCCAACCCCTTTATTTAGGAAATTTCTTTGCACGCTCCTACATACATCATATTGACTGTAATATTCAAGTCATGTGCAACAGTATCTCCATGTTAATGGTAGGTTTCATTAGCATCCTCTGTCATATTAACTGCCTTCATTTTCCGCGAAAATATATTCATAATCCTTTTGTATTCAGGCAGAATTGCATTTTGTAGGCCCTCATTTCAAGCCAGCGTTTTCATTCCCTGTCCGAGGCTCATGCTTCTTTTATGGCCAACAGGAGCTTTGCAGGTGTGTGGCAACAAAGCCATTGTTATGCTGCCTATTGTTGCTGAAAATTGCGCGGAAGGCGATATTAGAATCGCGTAGGGCCGAAGAGATATTGCTTTGCTTGTCAGAACATGGGCCGTACCTGCATCTTTACGCGTGTCGGAGTGTAAGTTGAAAGAGACACGTGCCTGTTCACAGTGCCTATGCCGGGAGTTGCAATTATTTTTAAGTATTCACATTTCCTTTGCGGCTTGCGTGCTATTTCTTTGCTGTAGGTGATAATTTTCATGTGGTCTACAATAAAGCGGGTAGCGGTTTCTTCACGAACTTGCTTGGAACAGTTTCCTTTAAAACGTATGTTTTATTGTCATTAGTGTCACTGTGGTGGACATACGACAAAAAAGAATATTGCATGCGGCTATTCGGAATTGTTTGCCACGCAGCAAAATTATCGTTGTAAGTTATTCTCGATTCTCTGAAAGAAATATTCTTTGTAATGACAAAATAAATTAGGTAAAGTTACCGCCCTGCATATGCTCACGTCATGCAGGCATATGGGGTGATGTGGAGGTAGAGCTCCATATATTCTTGATCTCGGCTATGGTTGGGATGATGTGATGAGCATCATACTCGGCCGCCTTTACCCCATCCCACGCCCAAGTACTCATATATACGAGGGTAGGTGGGCCTCAGAGCCGTGCAGAAATGGAAATTACTGGAAAATATACTGGTCCAGATCACCTGCCCCGGGATTAAAGAAATTATTAAAAGTTATTAATATTTATTCAAAACCAAGAAAGATTTGTTAGTTTATACAAATCAGTTTTTCTATGTAAAGTGTATATTCCTTCCCCCAAATCTCTCTCGTATTCCCTTAAAGAGCGAATGATGGAAGAGAGAGAGAGAGAGAGAGATAACGTTGTTATCGCCAGCTAAATACTATTTTGTCGTATGTCCATCTGCAGTGACTTTGCAGGAGATCTGATTAAAGTTTGACGTATGTGGATTTTGAATGCAAAGGTTACAAATATTTCAGTAATGTTGATAATAATTCAAACCACATGATAGATAGACAAGTTGCTTCCGAACATGACGCATTAACGTGTTAGGAATACGAATACGTCTTCAACTCATCTCCGACAAAAACTGGAGATACGACAAAATAGCATTCGAACGGTTATATAGATTATAGAGATAAAATTATAGGGATATATTGAATCTTTTTCAGCAGTGTGGCCCAAAAATCATTGTTACGGTCCAGGGGGCAATTGCCCCATTGCCCTAAAGATCAGTGCGCCTCTGTGTGAGAGAACGAGACGCTCTTGTCGACAGCTTTCCCAATAGGAACGCATTATCGTAATACATATCTCGCTGGAAACCGTGGAAGCTAACTTTGAGAGATTTTTTTTTTAAAAAAATGGGGAAATAATTACATTACGCCAGCCGTAACCTAACCGAACGGGACGCTGGGAGGTGGAGGGAGGGGGAAGGGGGATTTGTCTTCTTTCTCTTCGTCACTTCGAAGCGAAAATTGTGTCGAGAAGTCCTAAGTGGCAGCGAGAAAGTAATCTCGCGAATCCGAGCGTTGCCCCTGGCAACCGTCATCGCATTTTCGGCATGTGATTGGCAGGCTGGGGCGTTGGCTTGTTTTTTTCTCTTCTTCCGTCTTTTCCCCTCGCAGCGACTGGCAACAGTGGTTTTGCGCGTCAAAGGCGGTTTCCACGGCAACGGGTTGTACAGTCCCTGATGAGTCTCTGTGGCGGTCGGTTGAATAATGAATGCTTCGTGACACGAGGATCACGTGTTCGATTATCCTTTTCCTTATTTCCAATCTCCTCCCCCATGTCTTTTTCCTTCACGAGACCAGTTGAATGAGGGCAACATTGCATCGGAAGCTTCTATTATGAACTCTTATGCAAAATCGCCGGGTTCAGCTGATTTGGTACAAAAGTTACATAAGTAATACTTGCATACATTAGTATATTCACCAGCGCATGTTATAGTGAAGACTATTTGAAAGTTTATAATCAATAAATAGTCGCTTAAACCGTTGTGAGTGGAGCACATTCCTCTGAAAGCTGTCAAATCTGAGGAGGACCAGTCACTGGCAACATTGTGGATGGATATGAGACAAGTTAAGATTCTTTTAACTTTTCCCTGAATGAAAATGAGCCAAATCAGGTTACTTTAACTTTTCCCTAGATGAAAACGAAGGAAGTCAGATTACTTTAACTTTTCCCTAGATGAAAACGAAGAAAGTCAGGTTACTTTAACTTTCCCTGGATGAACATGAAAGAAGTCATGTTACTGTAACTTTCCCCTAGATGAAAACTAAGGAAGTCCCGTTACTTTAACATTTTCCTAGATGAAAACGAAGGAAGTCAGGTTACTTTAACTTTTCCCTGGATGAACATGAAAGAAGTCAGGTTACTTTAACCTTTCCCTATATGAAAACGAAAGAAGTCATGTTACTTTAACTTTTCCCTGGATGAACATGAAAGAAGTCAGGTTACTTTAACCTTTCCCTATATGAAAACGAAAGAAGTCATGTTACTTTACCTTTTCCCTGGATGAACATGAAAGAAGTCAGGTCACTTTAACTTTTCCCTAGATGAAAACGAAAGAAGTGAGGTTACTTTAACTTTCCCTGGATGAACATGAAAGAAGTCATGTTACTGTAACTTTTCCCTAGATGAAAACTAAGGAAGTCGCCTTACTTTAATTCTTCCCTGGATAAACAAGAAAGAAGTCAGGTTACTTTAACTTTTCCCTGGATGAACATGAAAGAAGTCAGGTTACTTAAACTTTTTCTTAGATGGAAACGAAGAAAGTCGCGTTACTTTAATTTTTCCCTGGATGAACATGAAAGAAGTCAGGTTACTGTAACTTTTCCCTGGATGAACATGAAAGAAGTCAGGTTACTTTAACTTTTCCCTAGATGAAAACGAAAGAAGTCAGGTTACAGTAACGTTTCCCTGGATGAACATGAAAGAAGTCAGGTTACTCTAACTTGTCCTTAGATGAAAACTAAGGAAGTCGCGTTACTTTAACTTTTCCGTGGATGAAAATCAAAAATGTCATGTTACTTTAACTTTTCCCTGGATGAACATGAAAGAAGTCAGGTTACTTTAACCTTTCCCTGGATTAACATGAAAGAAGTCAGGTTTCTTTAACTTTTCCTTAGATGAAAACGAATGAAGTCGCGTTAATTTAATTTTACCCTGGATTAACATGAAAGAAGTCAGGTTACTGTAACTTTTCCCTGGATGAACATGAAAGAAGTCAAGTTACTTTAACTTTTCCCTGAATGAACATGAAAGAAACAGGTTACATTAACTTTTACCTACATGAAAACGAAGGAAGTCAGGTTACTTTAACTTTTCCCTGAATGAACATGAAAGAAACAGGTTACTTTAACTTTTACCTACATGAAAACGAAATAAGTCAGATTACTTTAAATTTTACCTGGATGAACATGAATGAAGTCAGGTTACTTTAACTTTTCTCTAGATAAAAACGAAGGAAGTCACGTTACTTTAACTTTTCCCTGGATGAACATGAAAGATGTCATGTTACTATACTTTTCCCTAGATGAAAACGAAAGAAGTCAGGTTACTTTAACTTTCCCTGGATGAACATGAAAGAAGTCATGTTACTGTAACATTTCCTTAGATGAAAACGAAAGAAGTCATGTTACTGTAACTTTTCCTTAGATGAAAACGAAAGAACTCAGGTTACTTTAACTTTTCCTTAGATGAAAACGAAAAAAGTCATGTTACTTTAATTTTTCCCTGGATGAACATGAAAGAAGTCAGGTTACTTTAACTTTTCCCTACATGAAAACGAAAGAAGTCAGGTTACTTTAACTTTCCCTGGATGAACATGAAAGAAGTCAGGTTACTTTAATTTTTCCCTAGATGAAAACGAAAGAAGTCAGGTTACTTCAACTTTCCCTGGATGAACATGAAAGAAGTCATGTTACCGTAACTTTACCCTAGATGAAAACTAAGGAAGTCGCGTTACTTTAATTTTTCCCTGGATGAACATGAAAGAAGTCAGGTTACTTTAACTTTTCCCTAGATGAAAACGAAAGTAGTCAGGTAACTGTAACTTTTCCCTGGATGAACATGAAAGAAGTCAGGTTACTATAACTTTTCCCTAGATGAAAACGAAAGAAGTCAGGTTACTTTAACTTTCCCTGGATGAACATGAAAGAAGTCATGTTACCGTAACTTTTCCCTAGATGAAAACTAAGGAAGTCGCGTTACTTTAATTTTTCCTTGGATCAACATGAAAGAAGTCAGGTTACTTTAACTTTTCCCTAGATGAAAACGAAAAAGTCAGGTTACTGTAACCTTTCCCTGGATGAACATGAAAGAAGTCAGGTTACTTTAACTTTTCCCTAGATGAAAACGAAAGAAGTCAGGTTACTTCAACTTTCCCTGGATGAACATGAAAGAAGTCATGTTACTGTAACTTTTCCCTAGATGAAAACTAAGGAAGTCGCGTTACTTTAATTTTTCCCTGGATGAACATGAAAGAAGTCAGGTTACTTTAACTTTTTCCTAGATGAAAACGAAAGTAGTCAGGTTACTGTAACTTTTCCCTGGATGAACATCAAAAATGTCATGTCACTGTACGTTTTCCCTAGATGAAAACTAAGGAAGTTGCGTTACTTTAATTTTTCCCTGGATGAACATGAAAGAAGTCAGGTTACTTTAACTTTTCCCTAGATGAAAACGAAAGAAGTTAGGTTACTTTATCTTTCCCTGGATGAACATGAAAGAAGTCATGTTACTGTAACTTTTCCCTAGATGAAAACTAAGGAAGTCGCGTTACTTTAATTTTTCCCTGGATGAACATGAAAGAAGTCTGGTTACTTTAGCTTTTCCCTAGATGAAAAATAAAGAAGTCAGGTTACTTTAACTTTCCTGGATGAACATGAAAGAAGTCATGTTACTGTAACTTTCCCTAGATGAAAACTAAGGAAGTCGCGTTACTTTAATTTTTCCCTGGTAAACATGAAAGAAGTCAGGTTACTTTAACTTTTCCCTGGATGAACATGAAAGAAGTCAGGTTACTTTAACTTTTCCCTAGATGAAAACGAAAAAGTCAGGTTACTGTAACTTTTCCCTGGATGAACATCAGAGAAGTCAGGTTACTTTAAATTTTCCCTAGATGAAAACGAAAGAAGTCAGGTTACTTCAACTTTCCATGGATGAACATGAAAGAAGTCATGTTACTGTAAATTTTCCCTAGATGAAAACTATGGAAGTCGCGTTACTTTAATTTTTCCCTGGATGAACATGAAAGAATTCAGGTTACTTTAACTTTTCCCTAGATGAAAACGAAAGTAGTCAGGTTACTGTAACTTTTCCCTGGATCAACATCAAAAATGTCATGTTACATTAACTTTTCCCTGGATGAACATGAAAGAAGTCAGGTTACTTTAAATTTTCCCTGGATGAACATGAAAGAAGTCAGGTTACTTTAACTTTTCCTTAGATGAAAACTAAGGAAGTCGCGTAACTTTAACTTTTCCCTGGATGAACATAAAAAATGTCATGTTTCTTTAACTTTTCCCTGGATGAACATGAAAGAAGTCAGGTTACTTTAACTTTTCCCTGGATGAACATGAAAGAAGTCAGGTTACTTTAACTTTTCCTTAGATGAAAACGAAGGAAGTCGCCTTACTTTAATTTTTCCCTGGATTAACATGAAATAAGTCAGGTTACTGTAACTTTTCCCTGGATGAACATGAAAGAAGTCGCGTTACTTTAACTTTTCACTTGAATGAACATGAAAGAAAAAGGTTACTTTAACTTTTACCTACATGAAAACGAAGGAAGTCAGGTTACTTTAACTTTTCCCTGAATGAACATGAAAGAAACAGGTTACTTTAACTTTTACCTACACGAAAACGAAATAAGTCAGGTTAGTTTAACTTTTCCCTGGATGAACATGAATGAAGTCAGGTTACTTTAACTTTTCTCTAGATGAAAACGAAGGAAGTCAGGTTATTTTAACATTTTCCTGGATGAACATGAAAGATGTCATGTTACTGTAACTTTTCCCTAGATGAAAAAGAAAGAAGTCAGGTTACTTTAACTTTCCCTGGATGAACATGAAAGTAGTCATGTTACTGTAACTTTTCCCTAGATGAAAACGAAAGTAGTCAGGTTACTGTAACTTTTCCCTGGATGAACATGAAAGAAGTCAGGTTACTTTAACTTTTCCCTAGATGAAAACGAAGGAAGTCAGGTTACTTTAACTTTCCCTGGATGAACATGAAAGAAGTCATGTTACTGTAACTTTTCCCTAGATGAAAACTAAGGAAGTCGCGTTACTTTAATTTTTCCCTGGATGAACATGAAAGAAGTCAGGTTACTGTAACTTTTCCCTGGATGAACATGACAGAAGTTAAGTTACTTTAACTTTTCCCTAGATGAAAACGAAAGTAGTCAGGTTACTTTAACTTTTCCTTAGATGAAAACGAAAAAGTCATGTTACTTTAATTTTTCCCTGGATGAACATGAAAGAAGTCAGGTTACTTTAACTTTTCCCTAGATGAAAACGAAAGAAGTCAGGTTACTTTAACTTTCCCTGGATGAACATGAAAGAAGTCAGGTTACTCTAACTTTTCCCTAGATGAAAACGAAAGAAGTCAGGTTACTTCAACTTTCCCTGGATGAACATGAAAGAAGTCATGTTACTGTAACTTTTCCTTAGATGAAAACGAAAGAAGTCGCGTTACCTTAATTTTTTTCCCTGGATGAACATGAAAGAAGTCAGGTTACTTTAACTTTTCCCTAGATGAAAACGAAAGTAGTCAGGTTACTGTAACTTTTCCCTGGATGAACATGAAAGAAGTCAGGTTACTTTAACTTTTCCCTAGATGAAAACGAAAGAAGTCAGGTTACTTTAACTTTCCCTGGATGAACATGAAAGAAGTCATGTTACTGTAACTTTTCCCTAGATGAAAACTAAGGAAGTCGCGTTACTTTAATTTTTCCCTGGATGAACATGAAAGAAGTCAGGTTACTGTAACTTTTCCCTGGATGAACATGACAGAAGTTAAGTTACTTTAACTTTCCCTGGATGAACATGAAAGAAGTCATGTTACTGTAACTTTTCCCTGAATGAAAACTAAGGAAGTCGCGTTACTTTAATTTTTCCCTGGATAAACATGAAAGAAGTCAGGTTACTTTAACTTTTCCCTAGATGAAAACGAAAGAAGTCAGGTTACTTTAACTTTCCCTGGATGAACATGAAAGAAGTCATGTTACTGTAACTTTTCCCTGGATGAAAACTAAGGAAGTCGCGTTACTTTAATTTTTCCCTGGATTAACATGAAAGAAGTCAGGTTACTTTAACTTTTCCCTGGACGAACATGAAAGAAGTCAGGTTACTTTCAATTTTTCTTAGATGAAAACGAAAGAAGTCAGGTTACTTTAACTTTCCCTGGATGAACATGAAAGAAGTCATGTTACTGTAACTTTTCCCTGAATGAAAACTAAGGAAGTCGCGTTACTTTAATTTTTCCCTGGATAAACATGAAAGAAGTCAGGTTACTTTAACTTTTCCCTAGATGAAAACGAAAGAAGTCAGGTTACTTTAACTTTCCCTGGATGAAAATGAAAGAAGTCATGTTAGTGTAACTTTTCCCTAGATGAAAACTAAGGAAGTCGCGGTATTTTAATTTTTCCCTGGATAAACATGAAAGAAGTCAGGTTACTTTAACTTTTCCCTAGATGAAAAAGAAAGAAGTCAGGTTACTTTAACTTTTCCCTAGATGAAAACGAAAAAGTCAGGTTACTGTAACTTTCCCTGGATTAACATGAAAGAAGTCAGGTTACTTTAACTTTTCCATAGATGAACATGAAAGAAGTCAGGTTACTTTAACTTTTCCCTAGATGAAAAGGAAAAAGTCAGGTTACTGTAACTTTTCCATTCATGAACATGAAAGAAGTCAGGTTACTTTAACTTTTCCCTAGATGAAAACGAAAGAAGTCAGGTTACTTCAACTTTCCGTGGATGAACATGAAAGAAGTCATGTTATTGTAACTTTTCCCTGGATGAAAACTAAGGAAGTCGAGTTACTTTACTTTTTCCCTGGATGAACATGAAAGAAGTCAGGTTACTTTAACTTTTCCCTAGATGAAAACGAAAGTAGTCAGGTTACTGTAACTTTTCCCTGGATGAACATCAAAAATGTCATGTCACTGTAACTTTTCCCTAGATGAAAACTAAGGAAGCTTCTTTACTTTAATTTTTCCCTGGATGAACATGAAAGAAGTCAGGTTACTTTAACTTTTCCCTAGATGAAAACGAAAGTAGTCAGGTTACTGTAACTTTTCCCTGGATGAAAATGAAAGAAGTCAGGTTACTTTAACTTTTCCCTAGATGAAAACTAAAGAAGTCAGGTTACTTTAACTTTCCCTGGATGAACATGAAAGAAGTCATGTTACAGTAACTTTTCCCTAGATGAAAACTAAGGAAGTCGCGTTACTTTAATTTTTCCCTGGATGAACATGAAAGAAGTCAGGTTACTATAACTTTTCCCTGGATGAACATGAAAGAAGTCAGGTTACTTTAACCTTTCCCTGGATGAACATGAAAGAAGTCAGGTTACTTTAACTTTTCCTTAGATGAAAACTAAGGAAGTCGCGTTACTTTAACTTTTCCCTGGATGAAAATAAAAAATGTCATGTTCATCCAGGGAAAATTTAATGTTACTTTAAATTTTCCCTGGATAAACATGAAAGAAGTCAGGTTACTTTAACCTTTCCCTGGATGAACATGAAAGAAGTCAGGTTACTTTAACTTTTCCTTAGATGAAAACGAAGGCAGTCGCTTTACTTTAATTTTTCCCTGGATTAACATAAAAGAAGTCAGGTTACTGTAACTTTTCCCTGGATGAACATGAAAGAAGTCAGGTTACTTTAACTTTTCCCTGAATGAACATGAAAGAAACAGGTTACTTTAACTTTTACCTACATGAAAACGAAGGAAGTCAGGTTACTTTAACTTTTCCCTGGATGAACATGAAAGATGTCATGTTACTGTAACTTTTCTTTAGATGAAAACGAAAGAAGTCAGGTTACTTTAACTTTCCTTGGATGAACATGAAAGAAGTCATGTTACTGTAACTTTTCCTTAGATGAAAACGAAAGAAGTCATGTTACTGTAACTTTTCCCTAGATGAAAACGAAAGAACTCAGGTTACTTTAACTTTTCCTTAGATGAAAACGAAAAAAGTCATGTTACTTTAATTTTCCCCTCGATGAACATGAAAGAAGTCAGGTTACTTTAACATTTCCCTAGATGAAAACGAAAGAAGTCAGGTTACTTTAACTTTCCCTGGATGAACATGAAAGAAGTCAGGTTACTTTAACTTTTCCCTAGATGAAAACGAAAAAGTCAGGTTACTGTAACTTTTCCCTGGATGAACATGAAAGAAGTCAGGTTACTTTAACTTTTCCCTAGATGAAAACGAAAGAAGTCAGGTTACTTCAACTTTCCCTGGATGAACATGAAAGAAGTCATGTTACTGTATCTTTTCCCTAGATGAAAACTAAGGAAGTCGCGTTACTTTAATTTTTCCCTGGATGAACATGAAAGAAGTCAGGTTACTTTAACTTTTCCCTAGATGAAAACGAAAGTAGTCAGGTTACTGTAACTTTTCCCTGGATGAACATGAAAGAAGTCAGGTTACTTTAACTTTTCCCTACATGAAAACGAAAGAAGTCAGGTTACTTTAACTTTCCCTAGATTAAAACGAAAAAGTCAGGTTACTGTAACTTTTCCCTGGATGAACATGAAAGAAGTCAGGTTACTTTAATTTTTCCCTGGATGAAAATGAAAGAAGTCAGGTTACTGCAACTTTTCCCTGGATGAACATGAAAGAAGTCAGGTTACTTTAACTTTTCCCTAGATGAAAACGAAAGAAGTCAGGTTACTTTAACTTTCCCTGGATGAACATGAAAGAAGTCATGTTACTGTAACTTTTCCCTGGATGAAAACTAAGGAAGTCGCGTTACTTTAATTTTTCCATGGATAAACATGAAAGAAGTCAGGTTACTTTAACTTTTCCCTAGATGAAAACGAAAAAGTCAGGTTACTTTAACTTTCCCTGGATGAACATGAAAGAAGTCATGTTACTGTAACTTTTCCCTGGATGAAAACTAAGGAAGTCGCGTTACTTTAATTTTTCCCTGGATAAACATGAAAGAAGTCAGGTTACTTTAACTTTTCCCTAGATGAAAACGAGAAAGTCAGGTTACTTTAACTTTCCCTGGATGAACATGAAAGAAGTCATGTTACTGTAACTTTTCCCTGGATGAAAACTAAGGAAGTCGCGTTACTTTAATTTTTCCCTGGATAAACATGAAAGAAGTCAGGTTACTTTAATTTTCCCTAGATGAAAACGAAAAAGTCAGGTTACTTTAACTTTCCCTGGATGAACATGAAAGAAGTCATGTTACTGTAACTTTTCCCTGAATGAAAACTAAGGAAGTCGCGTTACTTTAATTTTTCCCTGGATAAACATGAAAGAAGTCAGGTTACTTTAACTTTTCCCTAGATGAAAACGAAAGAAGTCAGGTTACTTTAACTTTCCCTGGATGAACATGAAAGAAGTCATGTTACTGTAACTTTTCCCTGGATGAAAACTAAGGAAGTCGCGTTACTTTAATTTTTCCCTGGATTAACATGAAAGAAGTCAGGTTACTTTAACTTTTCCCTGGACGAACATGAAAGAAGTCAGGTTACTTTCAATTTTTCTTAGATGAAAACGAAGAAAGTCGCGTTACTTTAATTTTTCACTTGAATGAACATGAAAGAAAAAGGTTACTTTAACTTTTACCTACATGAAAACGAAGGAAGTCAGGTTACTTTAACTTTTCCCTGAATGAACATGAAAGAAACAGGTTACTTTAACTTTTACCTACACGAAAACGAAATAAGTCAGGTTAGTTTAACTTTTCCCTGGATGAACATGAATGAAGTCAGGTTACTTTAACTTTTCTCTAGATGAAAACGAAGGAAGTCAGGTTACTTTAACATTTTCCTGGATGAACATGAAAGATGTCATGTTACTGTAACTTTTCCCTAGATGAAAAAGAAAGAAGTCAGGTTACTTTAACTTTCCCTGGATGAACATGAAAGTAGTCATGTTACTGTAACTTTTCCCTAGATGAAAACGAAAGTAGTCAGGTTACTGTAACTTTTCCCTGGATGAACATGAAAGAAGTCAGGTTACTTTAACTTTTCCCTAGATGAAAACGAAGGAAGTCAGGTTACTTTAACTTTCCCTGGATGAACATGAAAGAAGTCATGTTACTGTAACTTTTCCCTAGATGAAAACTAAGGAAGTCGCGTTACTTTAATTTTTCCCTGGATGAACATGAAAGAAGTCAGGTTACTGTAACTTTTCCCTGGATGAACATGACAGAAGTTAAGTTACTTTAACTTTTCCCTAGATGAAAACGAAAGTAGTCAGGTTACTTTAACTTTTCCTTAGATGAAAACGAAAAAGTCATGTTACTTTAATTTTTCCCTGGATGAACATGAAAGAAGTCAGGTTACTTTAACTTTTCCCTAGATGAAAACGAAAGAAGTCAGGTTACTTTAACTTTCCCTGGATGAACATGAAAGAAGTCAGGTTACTCTAACTTTTCCCTAGATGAAAACGAAAGAAGTCAGGTTACTTCAACTTTCCCTGGATGAACATGAAAGAAGTCATGTTACTGTAACTTTTCCTTAGATGAAAACGAAAGAAGTCGCGTTACCTTAATTTTTTCCCTGGATGAACATGAAATAAGTCAGGTTACTTTAACTTTTCCCTAGATGAAAACGAAAGTAGTCAGGTTACTGTAACTTTTCCCTGGATGAACATGAAAGAAGTCAGGTTACTTTAACTTTTCCCTAGATGAAAACGAAAGAAGTCAGGTTACTTTAACTTTCCCTGGATGAACATGAAAGAAGTCATGTTACTGTAACTTTTCCCTAGATGAAAACTAAGGAAGTCGCGTTACTTTAATTTTTCCCTGGATGAACATGAAAGAAGTCAGGTTACTGTAACTTTTCCCTGGATGAACATGACAGAAGTTAAGTTACTTTAACTTTTCCCTAGATGAAGACGAAAGAAGTCAGGTTACTTTAACTTTCCCTGGATGAACATGAAAGAAGTCATGTTAGTGTAACTTTTCCCTAGATGAAAACTAAGGAAGTCGCGTTATTTTAATTTTTCCCTGGATAAACATGAAAGAAGTCAGGTTACTTTAACTTTTCCCTAGATGAAAAAGAAAGAAGTCAGGTTACTTTAACTTTTCCCTAGATGAAAACGAAAAAGTCAGGTTACTGTAACTTTTCCCTGGATTAACATGAAAGAAGTCAGGTTACTTTAACTTTTCCATAGATGAACATGAAAGAAGTCAGGTTACTTTAACTTTCCCCTAGATGAAAAGGAAAAAGTCAGGTTACTGTAACTTTTCCATTCATGAACATGAAAGAAGTCAGGTTACTTTAACTTTTCCCTAGATGAAAACGAAAGAAGTCAGGTTACTTCAACTTTCCGTGGATGAACATGAAAGAAGTCATGTTATTGTAACTTTTCCCTGGATGAAAACTAAGGAAGTCGAGTTACTTTACTTTTTCCCTGGATGAACATGAAAGAAGTCAGGTTACTTTAACTTTTCCCTAGATGAAAACGAAAGTAGTCAGGTTACTGTAACTTTTCCCTGGATGAACATCAAAAATGTCATGTCACTGTAACTTTTCCCTAGATGAAAACTAAGGAAGCTTCTTTACTTTAATTTTTCCCTGGATGAACATGAAAGAAGTCAGGTTACTTTAACTTTTCCCTAGATGAAAACGAAAGTAGTCAGGTTACTGTAACTTTTCCCTGGATGAAAATGAAAGAAGTCAGGTTACTTTAACTTTTCCCTAGATGAAAACTAAAGAAGTCAGGTTACTTTAACTTTCCCTGGATGAACATGAAAGAAGTCATGTTACAGTAACTTTTCCCTAGATGAAAACTAAGGAAGTCGCGTTACTTTAATTTTTCCCTGGATGAACATGAAAGAAGTCAGGTTACTATAACTTTTCCCTGGATGAACATGAAAGAAGTCAGGTTACTTTAACCTTTCCCTGGATGAACATGAAAGAAGTCAGGTTACTTTAACTTTTCCTTAGATGAAAACTAAGGAAGTCGCGTTACTTTAACTTTTCCCTGGATGAACATAAAAAATGTCATGTTCATCCAGGGAAAATTTAATGTTACTTTAAATTTTCCCTGGATAAACATGAAAGAAGTCAGGTTACTTTAACCTTTCCCTGGATGAACATGAAAGAAGTCAGGTTACTTTAACTTTTCCTTAGATGAAAACGAAGGCAGTCGCTTTACTTTAATTTTTCCCTGGATTAACATAAAAGAAGTCAGGTTACTGTAACTTTTCCCTGGATGAACATGAAAGAAGTCAGGTTACTTTAACTTTTCCCTGAATGAACATGAAAGAAACAGGTTACTTTAACTTTTACCTACATGAAAACGAAGGAAGTCAGGTTACTTTAACTTTTCCCTGGATGAACATGAAAGATGTCATGTTACTGTAACTTTTCTTTAGATGAAAACGAAAGAAGTCAGGTTACTTTAACTTTCCTTGGATGAACATGAAAGAAGTCATGTTACTGTAACTTTTCCTTAGATGAAAACGAAAGAAGTCATGTTACTGTAACTTTTCCCTAGATGAAAACGAAAGAACTCAGGTTACTTTAACTTTTCCTTAGATGAAAACGAAAAAAGTCATGTTACTTTAATTTTCCCCTCGATGAACATGAAAGAAGTCAGGTTACTTTAACTTTTCCCTAGATGAAAACGAAAGAAGTCAGGTTACTTTAACTTTCCCTGGATGAACATGAAAGAAGTCAGGTTACTTTAACTTTTCCCTAGATGAAAACGAAAAAGTCAGGTTACTGTAACTTTTCCCTGGATGAACATGAAAGAAGTCAGGTTACTTTAACTTCTCCCTAGATGAAAACGAAAGAAGTCAGGTTACTTCAACTTTCCCTGGATGAACATGAAAGAAGTCATGTTACTGTATCTTTTCCCTAGATGAAAACTAAGGAAGTCGCGTTACTTTAATTTTTCCCTGGATGAACATGAAAGAAGTCAGGTTACTTTAACTTTTCCCTAGATGAAAACGAAAGTAGTCAGGTTACTGTAACTTTTCCCTGGATGAACATGAAAGAAGTCAGGTTACTTTAACTTTTCCCTACATGAAAACGAAAGAAGTCAGGTTACTTTAACTTTCCCTAGATTAAAACGAAAAAGTCAGGTTACTGTAACTTTTCCCTGGATGAACATGAAAGAAGTCAGGTTACTTTAATTTTTCCCTGGATGAAAATGAAAGAAGTCAGGTTACTGCAACTTTTCCCTGGATGAACATGAAAGAAGTCAGGTTACTTTAACTTTTCCCTAGATGAAAACGAAAGAAGTCAGGTTACTTTAACTTTCCCTGGATGAACATGAAAGAAGTCATGTTACTGTAACTTTTCCCTGGATGAAAACTAAGGAAGTCGCGTTACTTTAATTTTTCCATGGATAAACATGAAAGAAGTCAGGTTACTTTAACTTTTCCCTAGATGAAAACGAAAAAGTCAGGTTACTTTAACTTTCCCTGGATGAACATGAAAGAAGTCATGTTACTGTAACTTTTCCCTGGATGAAAACTAAGGAAGTCGCGTTACTTTAATTTTTCCCTGGATAAACATGAAAGAAGTCAGGTTACTTTAACTTTTCCCTAGATGAAAACGAGAAAGTCAGGTTACTTTAACTTTCCCTGGATGAACATGAAAGAAGTCATGTTACTGTAACTTTTCCCTGGATGAAAACTAAGGAAGTCGCGTTACTTTAATTTTTCCCTGGATAAACATGAAAGAAGTCAGGTTACTTTAATTTTCCCTAGATGAAAACGAAAAAGTCAGGTTACTTTAACTTTCCCTGGATGAACATGAAAGAAGTCATGTTACTGTAACTTTTCCCTGAATGAAAACTAAGGAAGTCGCGTTACTTTAATTTTTCCCTGGATAAACATGAAAGAAGTCAGGTTACTTTAACTTTTCCCTAGATGAAAACGAAAGAAGTCAGGTTACTTTAACTTTCCCTGGATGAACATGAAAGAAGTCATGTTACTGTAACTTTTCCCTGGATGAAAACTAAGGAAGTCGCGTTACTTTAATTTTTCCCTGGATTAACATGAAAGAAGTCAGGTTACTTTAACTTTTCCCTGGACGAACATGAAAGAAGTCAGGTTACTTTCAATTTTTCTTAGATGAAAACGAAGAAAGTCGCGTTACTTTAATTTTTCCCTGGATGAACATGAAAGAAGTCAGGTTACTGTAACTTTTCCCTGGATGAACATGAAAGAAGTCAGGTTACTTTAACTTTTCCCTAGATGAAAACGAAAGAAGTCAGGTTACTGTAATTTTTCCCTGGATGAACATGAAAGAAGTCAGGTTACTTTAACTTTTCCTTAGATGAAAACTAAGGAAGTCGCGTTACTTTAACTTTTCCCTGGATGAACATCAAAAATGTCATGTTACTTTAACTTTTCCCTGGATGAACATGAAAGAAGTCAGGTTATTTTAACCTTTCCCTGGATGAACATGAAAGAAGTCAGGTTACTTTAACTTTTCCTTAGATGAAAACGAAGGAAGTCGCGTTACTTTAATTTTTCCCTGGATTAACATGAAAGAAGTCAGGTTACTGTAACTTTTCCCTGGATGAACATGAAAGAAGTCAGGTTACTTTAACTTTTCCCTGAATGAACATGAAACAAACAGGTTACTTTAACTTTTACCTACATGAAAACGAAGGAAGTCAGGTTACTTTAACTTTTCCCTGAATGAACATGAAAGAAACAGGTTACTTTAACTTTTACCTACATGAAAACGAAAGAAGTCATGTTACTTTAACTTTTGCCTGGATGAACATGAAAGAAGTCAGGTTACTTTAACTTTTCTCTAGATGAAAACGAAGGAAGTCAGGTTACTTTAATTTTTCCCTGGATGAACATGAAAGAAGTCAGGTTACTTTAACTTTTCCCTAGATGAAAACGAAGGAAGTCAGGTTACTTTAACTTTTTCCTAGATGAAAACGAAAGAAGTCAGGTTACTGTAACTTTTCCCTGGATGAAAATGAAAGAAGTCAGGTTACTTTTTTGACGTCTCCGAAGCTAATTAACATAAAGAGCTCCAATTTTGTTGTGTCGCTTCACTTTCATCTAATCATCATTCATTCTAATTTTCGCGATTAGCCAAAACGTGACAGAGAGGCGACCCATAATAAAAAGCATGCAAAGTAGAACACTTAAACTGTTCAATAAACGTATTCTTGTGCTCTTTCTAATGACCCCTGGTAAATGCTTCTATTATGCTTCCACCTAGCGTTCGATTCTGCTACCAACAGCTGAACTGAATCGCGTGTTTGGTTCATTAATATTTCAAAGGAATCCTGGAAAATAAGAAAATTTCTCCACGTCGTGACCGGTTTTGAGAAATTGTTCGGCTCCGTTGGAGGACGGAAATGAAAGGAATAGAAAATGAGTACCTGCACCGTTTATGCTTCAGTGAGGTGGGAGGGGAGGTGGGCGAACCACAAGAGGTTCACACGGATATATTTCTCTCCCTATCTCTTCCTTTTCTTCTCGGACAAAGGATATTGCAAAACAACCGCGGGAAATTGTTGAATCGTGTTGTAAAGTAGGAAAAGGAAATCCTATCTTTGCGGTTTACACGAGAGAGAAACGGATTTAATATATTACAAGTACAGGGTGTTCATAAAAGGTTTGCTACATTTATACGATGTAATGAACATAAACGTGAATCCAGGAAGTACAGTCGGATGCAGAAGTATTGCGCGGCAAAATATCCACTAATATTTTCATTAAATTTTCGATTTAATCTTTGTGAATTTAAGAATTGGACTTCTACGTATGCTGGTGCTGTGGTTGACAGCATTTTTGCATTTTGTTTCAATTCCTGAAAATCTCCTTGCGTGAAATAAAGAGTATAAACATGGTGATGGACAAATTGCTAGGTAATACTTATTCGCCTCAGAGCACAATACGACTCTAACCTGGGCATGGATGTTCTTTGTGAATGTTACTCATCCTCGTCGTTGCGATTAGCCAAAACTGGCAGAAAAGCGACGCTAAATAAGGAAAATGAACTCACGAGACGTAAACAGTACTGAGGGACTCTGACAACGGTATAAGCTTACTTCAACCATTTGCTGCCTGAATAGCGGCGTGACGTCATTCAAGTTGGTCCAATTAGAATCGAGATACAGATCGTAACAAGCCCTTGAGAATGACACCTTTCACTCTAGACATTCCAGTATTTCAAAGCTCGTATACAAGCTTGAATAAATTCACAGCAAAGAAAAACTAATACGAAGAATAGAAATATTTCAGTGAAAAGAACCACGCCATCTTTAATTTTGAACTCGAAATAATCATGTCTACGTCACTTTCCTACGTCACAGCTCTCTCTGTATTTGTAACCGTTCCCTAATTGAATCGTAACTGTGAGAAAATTCCACTCCTTTCCCAAATACCTTATACAACACTTTCTGCCGTCATCGTGACAGACCTACATAGCACTTATAGTGAAGCGTTACTTGACAACCAATTAGAAACCGAAGCACAATGGGAACAGAAATAGAATTCCGAGCAGACTTTTATTGGAGGTTTTTACTAACAACCCTTTCCTGGAATCTTTCAACGAGTTCTGGAAGATTTTTTGGTGGGAATTTCTTGGAGTGTCTTTCCTAGGAAATCTCTTCTCATCCAACCGCATGAAAATTCTCCCAATATTTTTTGTTGAAAGGCTACAAGTATAGAGGAGAAACAGTTGAAGATCACGGCTTAACGAGAACATTGTGTAGGACTCCCGCTTCTCCTATTTCACGTTCTTTTTTCATGAGTATGCCTTAACTGTGCTTCTTTGTTAAGATTCAAGTAGTAAACATTAATCGTATCATCTTACACTTGTACTGTATTGTACAATATAAGAATTTTGATAACATGTTTTCTGGATGGAGCGTTCGTTTCTAGGGGAGCTGAAGCCAGTGCTCTAATCCCCTAATTTTCAGACGGTATATGCAAAGTTTTGTGAAACATTGAGAGGGTGCAATTTTCCCATTAACTTTGTATTATGTTTCAATTAAATAATGGATGAAATCCTTAACATAAAAAATCCTATTAATGGAAGAATACTGGTGATGATGGTGATGAATGATATATCAATCATTGGCATAAAGTAGACATATTTCAATAAGGAAATCACTTTAAAAATATGAAACACGTATTTTAATCATTTTCATTTGGACGTAAGAGATACATAACCCCTATGGGTTGCGGGTTCGAGTCCTGGCCTAGTCATGTGTGGGGTGGTTGCTTTGTGAAAGTCCTTTCCTAAGCTTCATCCGCCTTGTGATCAATGGTTCGCTGGGTTCTGTACCCGTTGGATGCACGTTATAGTTTGTTTGTTTGAATTGTTGTTTTAAGTTCACTTCATGTACAGATAGGTTAATGAGGACTGGACCTACAGTTTAAAGTTGGATCAGAACCACTATTTG
Source organism: Lepisma saccharinum (assembly GCF_977018435.1). NCBI lineage: Eukaryota > Metazoa > Arthropoda > Insecta > Zygentoma > Lepismatidae > Lepisma > Lepisma saccharinum. Next base: position 66,255,029 of record NC_139247.1, on the reverse strand, counting down.
CCTCCACCGGGTATAGAACACGGGATTTCGGGGAGACACAAAGTGTTTCTTATTCTTCTTTAAACTGTAAGGTGTAGCATCGATTAGCTTTCTTCAATTAAAGTGGACTTAAGTCTCAAAACTCAACCAATCAAAAGCTCCGTCTAGTTCGCTTCTCTTTTTGACGCTAGGTGTAGTGTAGGTGTATCCCGGTGTCAAGCTGGTGCAAGGAAATGACGTTCAACCAAGTTCAAAAAATTCAACAAATGCCTCTCTGGTGCTTTAAACGTTCATTTGATTGGTTAGCACGCACCACGTGACCATACACCACACATTAAACCGCACCAGAACGTAGTGCAAACGGTGCAGGGACCAAGTACACTACTTGACACCAAATCAACGAAGTAGACTAGTCGGTGTTGCACGTATAACAAACTACACCCTGTCCCAGTTATCTCTGGAGGAGGCGAACTAAAACAAGACTCTGCGCAAGTAGTTAAGCGAGACGGCTCCACCAATGAGCACGCGAGAGAAACTGGATTGCTTTGAGGTAGGAAGCTACTGCAGTTACCAGCCTTCGCAGTAGCGTGTACTGCTTCGCTCTGCCCACTCGATTTCCCCCTTCTCTTCCGTTATGTGCAGCCTTGCTCCAGAGCTAGATGTGAAAGGGTATAGACTTAACCAATCCAAGTTTAATCCAATCATCTTTCATCCTCATCGTCGCGATTAATCTAAAGAACAGAACGGAAACGTACAAAACTACAAAATGAACAAGGCGTCAGGAGCATTGAATGAATAAAAACAACCAATTTAATTCTCCGTCCAGGTTCCAGAAGCATGAACTCGTCCAACATTTAATCTAAGTTTATTACAGAACGGTTCAGTATGTTTTTCACTTTGCACTTCAGGCATTATTGAAGATCCGTACGCTTAAGAGATTCATCAGCCCTGTTTTAATTAAGCATTTCCCCCGCCTCTTAATTACGTACCTGGACCAGCCGATTTCCTACCGTATTGTGAGGGTACTGAAGGGAAAATTAGTTCGGCACCAATAACTTCCGGAGGGGACTTGGCGTCTGAGAATTTCTGAAAACTGGGGAATTAGAATTTGTGCTCGGAAACGGGAAATGGATTTTCTCGAATGATGCCCTGCAGTGCTTGAATATGACTGCGGATCTGCGAGTAGGGGATTATTTGCGGTAGAGTGCACTGCTCGGTTGAGGTGTATTTCTACACCTCTTGAACAGGTTTGCCATAAGGAACTAATACATATTACTCTTTTCGGTGTTGAGGAATATATTTACCAAAAAGTACCCTGAAAACAATGCATTTATGATCAATATACTTCAAAACATGAGCTACAAACTTTAAAAAATGTTCTAAGAAACTTCAAGAAATAACCTCAAACTTCATAAAATGGCATAAAACTTTAAAACGTTAGCTAGGAAACTTCACGAAATGACCTAGACACTTCAAGAAATGACCCAAGGAACTTCAAGAATTGATCTAAAACTTTAAAAAATAACCTAACAAACTTCAAAAATGACCTAAACCTTCAAACAATGACCAAAGAAACCAAGAAAAACCTAAAACTTCATAAAATGGCCTTAAACTTTAAAGTTACCTAAGAAACTTCAAGAAATTAACTAAAACTTCAAAAAACTTTGTTACGAAACTTCACGAAATGACCTAAATTCTAAAAACGTTACCTTTTAAACTTGAAGTAATGACCAAACTTCAAGAAATTACAAACAAAATTAGGAAGTTACCTAATAAAATTCAATATATGACCTGAAGCTTCAATAAATAACCTAAATGTTTAAACAATTACCTACGAGACTTCAAGAAATGACCTAATAACTTCCAAAATTGACTTTAAAGTAATTATTCTCCTAATACATGCCATAAATGTGAACAAAACATCTCATAATTTATGACCTAAAATGAAAAGACACTAGGCTATTCTCTAATCAAACTGATTCTTTTATTACAAAACGTAACATCTGAGTTCTCTGTTTAACTATGTGTTGCAGTATGTTACAAAGACTAGTAAGGAACAATTAACTTTCATTTCCCTAAAGGTAGGCCCATTAGGCTAAATGCAGGAAAAGGATCAATATTTTAGTATATCGTTAAATATAAAATTATTTAAGCTCCAGAAGTAAGGAAATGGCAATGACATTACCTATAGCTCTTTTCAGTTCTTACGGCGGGCGCTCTAGAAGCTGGCAGGGGAAGTGGGGAGCGGGGATTACGCAACAGACCAACCAGACAACAGTGGCGCCGAGAGACACGACGCGGCCGGAAAAAGTACTACGTGAAACTCGTTCTACTGTCCGCTACGTTTTTTATCGTGCTGGATTGGTCGCTTCCCCGCTCCACACTTCCCCTGCCAGCTTCTAGAGCGCCCGCCGTAAGAACTGAAAAGAGCTATAACATTCTTTAATGGACCAAAAATCCCCGAAGAAATAAATCTCAAAAGTTTTAATTCGTCACGAAATAAGTAAATACTGAAGTAGTTACACGTTTCTGGAATACCAGAAGAAAAATACAAAGATGCTGTATGAGTTGCACCCAGAGGAAGAAAATAATTACAAACCACATGTTTTTGAATATTGAATACTATGATAGAGAAAACTAGTAATTCATGAAGGTTAGCGTAATAACTTTTATTTTATAAATGTTATATATAATATGCGAAACATAACTGGTGTGTATGTATGCATAATTAGATAGTTGTACAGCTTTTAAACAATACTATATAATATTACAGGTTCTTTTCAGGGAACAAAGATATTTCAGACTTCCCTTGTCTCAAGAAAGTTAAAAGGAAAGTTCATTTTTCCTTGACATTTTGCACCATCTCTCGGTTCATGCTGCGGTTCCAAAGAAAGAAGAGTTTTGGAAGTTATTATAGAGGGGAGATGGTAGTGGGAAGAAAAGCAGGCCACACGCTATAGGATAGGAAGCGAAATAGTCACGGAAGTCGAAATATTCCTAAGATGATCACAAGAAAACTTGCGAAATCCAATTTCATGACACTGGAAACTTTTCTTTCTGAATTTCGCCCACAATTTACTACCCCATCTGGCTGAAGTTAAGATGACATGCAGTTTCTCTTATGCCCGACTGTATGCGTGACGGAAGTGGAAATTGCTCATGTACGGCGAACAGCTGAATGTATGGTGGATTGGAACTTCAAAGGGGTTTGGGTTGGATTCAGGCTGCATAATTTGCTTCTCTCAGGACTAAAGCTCTTGGATTTATTCTTCCGGAATACTCGTCACACATCAGTTTAATTTGTTCTGTGTGTAATATACGAAGCACGTCCAGAAAGTAGTACCCTTTTGGTCGAACATCCCCCCCCCCCCCCGCGGAAGTTCATATCTTGAGCTATTTTACTACACAGGTACCCATGACATATTGTACCGCGAGGCATACGCTTCCGTGGAAAGCGTAAAGTGCTAGCGCAGTTAATGTGAATATATCGACTGAAATTTTTTAAAATGTAATTGCCCTTAGGGCAATTTCCAAAACACATCCTCCCAGCTAGGATAACTTGCATTTGAATACCCCCTCCTACTCCACTATCTCCATGTTGATTCATAAAAGCATTGGGTTTGGTGCGAAGCACATCCAGCGACTAACACAGGTGGAAATCGGTTTCTCAAACATGCTGATAGCACCAAACGTAACCCTCTAATCAAGTTACATCCATTACCTTCACAATTACAATTCTAATAATGCCTACTTTGTAATATTAGGAGACCCATTTTCGCTACGTGTTAGCAACTGGATGTGCCAGTCACCCGATCCTAAAAACATCCCCCACCAAACCCCAAACTCAACCAAACATACTCACTCACCTGCTGGTAATTTCCACTTCTGGCGTTGATTCTCCCCTTGTCGAGGTTTAAGACCACCCTATGCTTAAATACGCTGAAACTTGATCTGCAATTTGAAGAGAAATCCAAAAAACTTTACAATGAGCCTCCACCAGGAATCGAATCCGTGACCAATTGACGCCGCTAACCACTACATCACCAATAAGATCCCATTTCGTTTCTTCAAGATCGAATTAGGTGTGACCTGTCTAATGGTACTTGATAACCAATCCATGTTATCGCCTCCAAGTCAATTTAGATTATTAGCAGCGCCATCTTCCAATCAGGTAATAACTAATTAATCCCCTTGCAAATAATTCCAGTTTGCAATCAAATTAGCATAATTGCGTGAGGTTGCTAAATTAACTGATAATAGATGATCATGTTCCTTATTCCAAGGTCTATTCAACTGAGGTTAAGGGATATAAAACAATCTATTTTATGTATGTAGCAAATTTTATACGACTCTTCTTTAGTACTTTAGCCATTTGCGAACTTATTTATGTACAGTTCTCCAATAAGGAAAAACAATTACATGCATTTACAACATGTATTCGCATACGCACCTAACACACACTTTTAAAAAATCTTCCCAGTTTGATTTGACCAAAGGACGCTCCGCTAGATTTTCTGGTGGGGCTGGTTCACTGGATGCCGTGTATCCTAATATTCACGCGATCCAAACAACAGCAGTCTAGCCCAGTGACGGAGTGGTTATCTCTGCGCGCTACGATGCCAGGTGTTCCGGGTTCGAATCCCGGCTAGAGCATGGGGGTGTTTGTGAATGGGAGCCTCTCCGATAGCGTAGTGGTAACATCGTCGAAATCAAGAGGTACTGGGTACCATGCGCATGGCACAGTGGTTTGGAACCCACTTAAAACAATAATTCAAAGTTCAAATTTGATTCTTTGCGAGTCACCCTATGAATATAATCAAATCATCACTCATCACAATTTGTGCAATGTGGCAGAAAAGCGAAGTAAATTAATGCAAATGAATCAATATAACCAAACGACAGAAATAAAGGGAACTACAAACGTTTGCAAAACCAGATTACACAAACCAATCAGTGCATGTGCCTTAAATTTTAGGCCCAGATTTGCATAATTTAGGGATTTTTACAGCGCGTTTGTTAAGAAGAGATCCTGAAATCAAATCTTATACGTTCCCATCATGTTTCCTTTCGTTTTATATTTGTCACTAAATTCACATTTTGAAAGGGTTATTTTCAGCGGGTCTTGTCCCCTGTGGCCCACCTTTGGCGCCGCAGGGCCCCCATATCAATGTCGGATGGGAAACTTTAAGTCTGCCACACTTTAAGAACTTTTTTAATTCTCTTTCTTGAAGTAAAATGAAGATGGGGTTACTGGGCTATTACGCTAATCAAGTTCCAGCATACTCTTCAACTTCGCCCTCTCTCCAGAAGTATCCCCATTCCCCACCCAGTCCGTGTTGAGAAAGGACGGAGGGCCTTGCTTCTGTACGGAAGGTTTTCCATTAGCCTGGCCCTAAGGATCGATACCCGCTGCGTACCCAACGGAGAGTTGGATGCAGAGCTCACGAGAATGTCAACGCAGAGCACCGTAATATAGCTCTCAGGCTGATCGTTGTTTCTCTTCGTTCTTTCCTGCCCCAAAAAAGGAGCTTACGTACGCATGGAGATAAGTAAGGTCAACAAGGGATTCATTTCCTGCTGACTAGGTCAACAGGTCCGACCGATTTCCCGTCACAAAGCCGCAGGGTGCTCCAGAAGTCGCTGTGCTTTTGGTGCGCTGAGCTACCGAGTTCTCCCTTCGTAAACCGACCTTCAGTTTTTTTTATTCACATTTCAAACTGAACTCGCTGCCTGAGATTCACCTATGAAGTAGGTGCTAAGTTTTATTCATCCAATCAAATTGTTCATTGTGCACTCCTTTTTCTATTGGTTATACTCGTTGTTATGCAATAATAATTTTGTGATATGTGCCAATCACATCAACGGAGGCGAGAGATCCAGTCACAGTTTCGTACTCGAGGGTAGCAGGTTTGAGTCCCGACGTGAGCATATGCGTTGCTTCTTGACTTTCATGTATCAATTTCAGCTAATCATGACTCGTTCTCATCGTTGTTACTAGTCAAAATTAGCAGAGAGGAAATTGTAATAGGACAAATATAACACAACACAAGGTACGGTCACCGACAATACGGTCACCCTTTTTTATTGCCGGTGAGTGTACATGGAAAAATATTCTACATGTATCTATCTTATACGTGAAGTCCAGTTTACGCGGAAGACCTCTGTGGCGGTGTGTTTACAACAGTGCGCTACGACGCCAGGGGTCCCAGGTTCGAATTCCGACCTGGGTGCTCTTTGTGAGTGTCCCTTCACCAATTTGATCATATTATCACTCATCCTCATCTTCGCGATTAGCTAAAAGTGACATATAAGCGAAGTAAAATCAACAAAATGAATTAATCCAGTTTATGCTTAGATAGCTTAATCGGGAATCGATTTAGTTTGAAAGTTGTTCCCTGGAACTGAAACAGGAACTCTTCACTACAGTGCGACTCTTTTGCGGATTATGCCTTGAGTAAGCAGAAGAAATTGTTGCAAAACATTAAACCTGTAGCTGAAGTTTCCACTCCTCTCCATGCAGCGTCCACTCCGTCATAGTCACTTTGGTGTAAAGACCATCCACGCGCGAAACGGTAGCCCACGGAACTGTTTGTCGACCGAAAAAAAGTGACGGAAAACCCCCTTTAGCTGGTCATTGAAGCTCGAACGAGTTTGTCGACCAGAGAAATCAATGATCTCCTCTCGGGCTTCAGGTGTGCGGATTCCCATTCCGGCGTATGGGAACCAAATAATTGAAGACAACAGGAGATCTATGGAATTGTAATGAGAGGATCAGTGATGCACATCTGGCTACACTGTCACAACGGGACTGGCTTGTTGCCAGATACTGTCAGATCTCCCTTGTGACCACTGTTAAGTAGCATTATCTCATACTGCTTATAGATTCACGAGTTCTCTATTAAACTAGCTACATGAATGGATCATAGATGGCGCCCAAGGCATGAAGTTTTATGTAGCTGAAAGAACTGATCTTGTTTGTTTACAGGTAGTGCGTCATGCACTTATAAATTCAGAATTAAAGAGATATTCGATAAGAAGTTACATTAACAAACACTATTGTTACATTTGTACCATAGAGCACAATTCATATTGTTTCTCGCGGACTAAATGAGGACCCGGTTTTGTTAGTATCATCTTGCTGAGTACCACTTGGTCCTGACACTCCGAAGGGATCATCCCCTCTTCCCACCTCCTTCCACCTACGATCATCCTCTGCGGAGGAGCACATGCATGGCTCCCCCAGCCACACTGAGGGAACAATGATCCCCTTCCCCAATCTCCCACCTCAGGAATTTCATCAGCCCTAGTTAAGAAAAGGATGCACCACAAATCCCACTCTCATCCTCCACCTCTCCTGTTGCAGTTGCAGGGTTAAGCCTCCCACAAAATATCACCACCACCCGAACAGCTAAAAAAACACTGCCAACCTACTTCAAGATCTAAGTCAGGTTCCACGGGACTAAACTTCCACACCCATCATACCAAAAATCGGAATCGCCTCGTGGGTTGAAGACCACGTCTATTTCTATCTAAAAGAAGCTCCCATTTACACACTATGTCACATAGCGACAGCGACAGGAGGCATCTTTTGTCTACTTTTCCATTGATATCTTCCACAGTTTCAGTTTTAGAAGCAAGAATCCAGAGACTCAAAACGACCAGTTTACCAGCTTCAAAGAGATCAATATCAGTGTCTGCCTTGCTCTTCAAGAAGTGATAGAAATATCATCAGGAAGCAAAATTTATTTTAAAAAACACATTTACTTTATTTCAAGGCAAACAGGTATGCAACTATGGACGGGTTTAGGGACTCTACGATCCCTCCGCAAAATGAGTGAAGGGAGTAGTACATGTTGTATAACATATTTTTGAGTATATATACACACAGTTTATACGAACACTACAGTTCTAAATTCCGCAGCCACACATTTTCCACATCTTTTATGTCTTCTTTCTTGTCTCTTAACAGCTGTAACTCAAGAAAGATCATTATAGTTTCGATATATTCCCCACCCCCTCTACACACACACACTCTCTCTCTCTCTCTCTCTTTTTATCTGTTTATCTATCTGCATGTATCGAATAGTTGGTTTAGTTTCTGTTAATATTACTTTTGGTAAAATATTTCAATTTTTCTAGTACTTTTCCGATTCAGTGAATATATCTGCCCTTAGTCCAGCACCAGACTAGATATCAAATATCGGCAAAACAACGTGCTCTGCTTTCATGCACCCTTTGGACTGGGCTACCCCCAATATCATAGCGGTTAATGCTATAAAGTTATAGTTTGATTCTCAGTCAGTGCACACAAATGGATCCAATGCACTCTTCCATTTAGCCGCTTTACACAAGCCGGATTTGGAAAACAAGCATTACCAATTCATCAGAGATCAGACTAGATTTGTAAAATGCACCTTATCCTGGAAGCTATGCAACCCAATTTTCGCTCGCCTGTTTTGGGTTGCCTAACTGACAGGAAAAGTATTTCGTTACACGTCTCGGTTTCCGAATAGGCTGGCTAACTTTGTGGCCCAAACCTCTCCGCGAAGTTCAACCAAATTCAGCTTCTACCACGTTACGTAACTCGGTTATAATGCAGAGTTCCTATAGTCTGTGCAGGGAATCTCTGGACCAAGGCCACTCATAATGGTAAAGATGGGGAGAAAGCGAGAGAGCGAGCAAGGAAGTGATAAAGAAGTGATAAAGCTTCTGATAACGGACTGATAGCTGCTGCCGCGTTTCCCGTCCATGTATACTCGTGTCTCTGGAGCAAGTCCGCGCATAGCGGTAGAAAAGGGGGGATCGAGGACGGGGTGGGGGAATCGAGTGGGCAGAGGGAAGTAATACACGCTGCTGGGAAGGCTGGGAACTGAAGTCGCTCTCCCCCCTCAAGGCAATCACATTCTCTCTCACTTGTTCATTGGTCGAGCCGTCTGGAGTCACTACTTGCACAGAGACTTGCTCCAGAGATTACTGAGACAGAGTATAGGTTCGCACACCTGCTATACAGATGCGCAACCACGAATTTTTGTCTGGGGTGCAAGTAGCAGGATAAACGTACCAATAATAATAATAATAATATTACATTATTATTATTATTATTATTTCTACTACCACTAGTGGTAGTAGTAGTATCAAAAACTTTATTATCCTCTTAAATTACGCAAAAAGGGGGTAGAAGTCGGTGCTAAAGATTTTGTTTGAAATATACGATTTGAAATATTTTCTCAACACCATCAATTTCACATTAGCTAATAATGGAAAACAAGCACACAAACTCTATTCTTGAATCGCAGAAAATGAATGATAAATGAATTCCGAAGATTTTTTATTTGCACATAATATATAACTTTCATGTACAACATATGTTTTATACATACAGGTATACAACATGGATAGACATAAAATAAGAAAACACATATGCAACATGCTAACAGTAAATTGTATACGTATTCTAACTTAATTCAATACATATATACAACACATATTATTTAAAAACTACCACATTGGGAGCGAAACGAGGAAGAAAATTTTACGATTTTTTTTTTGAATAAATTTTGAAATCGAAGGGGGTATTTGCTTCTTTCCCCTTGCGGGTGCCCTTGGCCGTCAATGTTTGCCCCTTGACCTCCCCTATTTAGATTATTCAGCGCCCATGTTCGGCTTCCGCCAAACCCTAGCTATGGCTGTGAACTTGACGAAAATGAGAGGCAGGCATTGCGAGCGAAGAGAGGAAGAAATTTTACGAAATTTATTTTTATTTGCATAAAATTTTAAATCGAAAGGGGTAATTGCTCCTGTGTGCCCCACTTACAGGTGCTCTTTGCCGTCAATGTTTGCTCCCCCTTACCCACCTAGAAGATTGGGGGCAATTCCCCCGGCCCCCCTGTGGTTGCGCCACTGCTGCTGCACGATATTCTAAAGTACTTTGCCGATATGAAGGAATTGTGTGCAAAAATATGATCGTTCGATAGACTACTTTCTTAATATATTATGGCCTTAATTGGCACGAATTGCGTAGAAGGTACGAAACGAAGATTAAGGGAATACCATTAAAACTTGATCCTGACCGGGATCCTACCCTAAGAAATGAGAACAGTATCTTCAAATTTTACAAACTTTCGAGTTTGTTCCTCGATTTCTGGGAGAAAAATATTTGTCGGTTCTTCTCGGAGGTTGAATCGTAACTTCCGGGAAAGTAGGATTCGCAAATTTACGAAGACCATTTTACCTCCGTTCGCTGCAGTGAATAATTGATATTTCTCCCTCCTTTATGAACTACTTCGTTCCCTTCGCGCTGCACAATATCTTCCGCTAAAGAGATTTCGTGTTGTGGAAGAAGGAGTGAGTGTAAAACTTGAAGTCAAGTGGAATTTTATTCATCGTAAGTTCCACGCTCTTTACTGCAAGATGAAGGATATTAAGGATTCTGTTACGGGAAGAGTATCATAATTTTGATTAGTATTTTTCATATTTTGCATGCCTTGTCTGTCTCCTGTTAATGGTGACTTTGAGGATGAAGAATTATCAGACGAAATTGATGAATGAAGAATCATAAATGAAGTACACATATCCAGGCATGCACTTGAACGCATAATATTATCACTGACCATGACAGGTCGCTTTCGTAAGAAATATATATTATTTGAGCTTAAAGGATTATATACACACACCGTGTACAAATAACATTTTCTATCATTACAATTACAAAAAGTAATACTGTATATTAATCTTGTAGTGAATAAATCTACACCCTTGCCGATTCATGAACTATCACGATTGGGCTTATTTTATAGATCCACCACCGTATTTGAACCCGTGGCCTAGCGCTAGTGTCGATGGTTTAAGCCACAAGGAAGCCAGTAGTTCTCATATTTTCCGTGGCTTCAGAAATCTTGGATATACAGAATAGTATAGTTGCTTGAATCTTACTATGAACTGTGGACCTAGCATAAAGTGAAACTTAAGAATCAATTTCTTCCTTGAATAGATAACGATATAACAATTTGTGTTTGTTTATGGAATGTCCATGTCCATATCGTGGAACATAGAATTTGGCGACGAACTCATAACTCTAAAACTCAATGTCCCAAGCCACTCAGGACAGCATGCGTAACTTTTAATAATATTCTTTAATTAAATGTCGTCATAATAAAGCATTCAAACAATCAAATGTTAGTATTACATTTGAATGTAAGTAGACCTAGTGGCCGGGTACTGGGCCATCATTTGGAGCTCGAACCATCATTTGGAGCTCGGTGGGGCAGAGCACAGTTTGGTTGCACATATTCACTTTCCCGGCACACAAGTACGACAGTGTTTTTGAAAATGTTGTAGTACAAGTGGCCCGGTACTGAATTTTTATTTGGGGCTCGTGGGGCTCGTCGTAGCCTTCTATGATGTATATTTTGAGGGGCACAGAGTTGGCGACACTGTGGGTTTTTACTGTAGCTTTTTATGAGGGGGGGTTTATTGCTTTTTGTTTACATCTGGTAACACTGCCGTAGTTTGACAGTGTTGTTAACCTACTGGGTTTTTTTTACTGAGGCTCGAATCATCATGTGGGGCTCATCGTAGCTTTATATGATGTATATTTTGAGGGGCACAGAGTTGACGACACTGTGGGTTTTTACTGTAGTTTTTTATGAGGGGGGTTTATTGCCCTCTGTTTACATCTGGCAACTCTATTGGATGTTTTTTTTATGAGGCTCGAAATTATTATTTGAGGCTTGAAATTATTATTTGATGCTCGTCGGTGTTACCAACCCACTCTACAAAAATTCTACTATAAGATTTTTCACTGGCTAAGCTAACCTACAAATAGGAGTTATATATAGCACTGACTTATAAACCCACTGGGTCCTCTTGGCATGTTTTTTCATGATGTGTTGCTAGACTATTGACCATCTTGGCGTATACAATGTATATATTTTGAGAGGGGGGTTATGGTTTTTTATGCTGTACGAATACTGGAAGCTTGACAGTGACAACCAACAGAGTAGGTAAACCTACATCCAGGAACTGGCAACACTAGTTTCTGACAGTGAATTTGAAATAAAATATTAAACAAAATATATGAGTTAGCACTGTGGGTACAAATAGTACCAGTGTTGTGCCCCCAACTCCAACTGGACAACTGGGGGGAAATAATTGTACAACAATTTGTACCTAATTGTACAACAACTTGTACCTAATTGTACAACATATACACAGACATAAAAGAGAGAACCTTCCCGTAACTTACTTCATGTACAATTTATATGTTTTTACAACTGTGAAAAGAAAGCATATGTGTTCTGTATGCATATATTTATTCTTATTTTTCGAAGTTGAATGAAAGCACGTGTTTTTACGTTCTCGTAATACTGATCTTGCTCTACTGATTTTAAATTGCTTCCATCCGTTTTTTTTCTGTGTTATTTCCGTATGCACGCAACATTCGCTTTCAATAGACAGAAGGAGTGTTAGTATAGTAGGCTCCAAGTTTAAAATTTATTAAATTAAACAATAATTTATGTAAGAATATACTTGTACTTAAGGAACACAAAATAATAAAAGCACATGTGAATGTTTGCGTGTGTTCATGTTATATGACGACTGAGTAAAAAAATAATGTTGACTCCTCGAAAGATAAAGTACTCCACGTCACCAAAAAAAATATCTCCTCTTGTCGATAAGTTGTCATGTTGTAATCAAAGGGTCCCGGGTTCGATACCTACTGGATTCCGATTCTATTTTAAACTGTATGCCCAGTCCTCCGATTAATCTATCTGTGCATAGAGTAAACTTAAAAAGTCGGTTAATTATTGTTGCGATTAAGAATTAAAAAAAGAGGGGTGGGTGAAGTCAGATTCAAAAAATGCCACGTGATTATTTTGATTCAATAGCTCCGTCTAGTTTGCTGCATTTTTTGACCGCACTCACACGTCTAGTTGGTTACACGGTACAACCTATCTTGTTGATTTTGGGTGTCATGTAGTGTATTTGGTGTCTGCACCACGTCTTGGAGAGGTGTAATATGTGGTGTGGTGTATGACCACGTGGTGAGTGGTTAACTAATCAAATGAATGTTTAAAGCAGCAGACAGGCATTTGTTGAATCTTCTGAACTTGAACACTGCTATTCGTCTACTCGGTTGAATGTTATTTTTTTTCACCAGCCTGACACCGGGATATACCTGCACTGCAAAGAAGTGCAGCGTACTAGACGAGGATATTAAATTGCATACTGATCTATTGCATGCTAACCAAACCTCTTGGGAGGTGGGCCACGGGTCCTATGTATGTATGTATGTATGTATGAAATGCCAAATTTTAAATTTACAGCTTAATTAATCTGCATGCATGCTTAATGTTTGATTTTTTTGTTTCTAGTTCGACATGAGATACACACAATTTTATTTTTTGAAGTACAGTTAATATTACCTAGGTTAATCTGTGACATACAACTAGCGATCGACACGACCACCTGACATACAGACACAGAGAGAGTGAACAAATTTAAAATGTGATCTATCGTGAATTAAACTAAGCTCCCTCACCCACCCACATATAGCCTTACAGGTGACTCAAAAGCAGAAATTGGTCATAGCGTGACAGGTCGATCTATCGTGAACTAAACTAACCTCCCCCCCCACTCATACATACACACTATGTCTTACAATAAGTAAGGCTGCTATATCACATGTAAGGGCTGACGGTTGCCAACACACACAAGATCTATTGCAAATTTTATTAACCTACGACATAAGCCATGGACACACACACACCAAGCCTTCCAGATAGGCTATAAGCAACTCACCTCTTGCAATTGTATAACGGGGGAAAATTAACCTGCAGCTAGCAACACTGTTTGAGCTGCTTTCGACGAGTAGTGTTACCAAACTTACTTTTGCAAATAGGCTCTACAGCTAGAGGCTTGAAACATATACCCTACCAGAGTATGCCAACTTACCTCATGTAAAAATATTACCTAGTACGGGTTAAGCTGTGACATACAACTAGCGAACGACACGACCACCTGACACACAGACAGCTTATACGCAGTTTTTCCTACACACGTACTGGGTTTAAAAGGTAACTTGCAACAACCATTTCACTCACCTCCTATCATATAATAAAATTACCACAGGTTTTTGATACTTGCTGCCAGAACATGGTGGTTTTAGACTGGAAATTCAGCCCGATTATTCTATTTGTGCAAGAGAAAAATGATGATGCCTGCATTTGGAATTTATAATTCTTCTTACGGTATTTTGCGTGCCCCAGTAACCTTGCTTTCGATTCACGGAAGCTATGACGTGTATTTCCTGTTTCGCGAACATACGAGAACCTTTCACAATGTCGCATCAGATAATAATATATTGCAAGAGCGAGTTGGTTGTGTATATAAATCTAGTCTTGGGGAATGGACATGAATATAATGTCAAAATTATTGCATAACTTAAAAAGAACATTTATTGCACTGCGCTTTCTAGCAAAGGTAAATGTGGAATGCCCCGGCCCCTCAGAGATTCGAATACTGTTAGTTAAACAGCAAGCATTGTCATATGGACTGACGATTATTTTTTTTATTAAAGCATAGCGCTTATTTACATGTCAGCGCAACATGCATGCAAAGAAGGGAGGGAGACCATAACGGATAATTCTTATTTCGATTTCAATATTTTTGCTAGTCATGCTATCTAGACGAACACTGGAAGATGGGCAAAAGCGAGGGGAAGAGAGAAATGTTATTTTTTGCCCCTCTGCCTGTGTGTGATATACTAGTTTTACATGCATACGGCTGTATCGTGAAGCGAGGCCGAAAATAATTTTTGAAAGCAGTCTCGAGCATCTTCGCGTTCAGCCAACAAGAGAAATAAAATATTACACATGGGTGTGGGGTGCAACAGCCACAGTACGGTAATGTGCATGGATGTTAAAACTTTTGGGTTTTTCTGAATAGACATACATATCAGTTTTGCAGTCTCCAGATGGGACCGGAGCTTATTTTTTATTTGGACAAGGGGGTTCAGATCAACTATAATTTTTGTTAATTTTTGTTAATCTACGAAAAGCCAAGGGGCGAACGGAGATCACTACGAAAATTGTAACGCGAGGCTATTTTGGCTAATGGAAACGATGAGGATGAATAATGGTTGTTTTGATGAAATTGAAAAAGTGGGGCACGTCTGCTTCGAAGTGTATTACACCAACAACTACAATTGTTCTTCTTCCCCACACGAGGCGATTAACAGAGGTGTATTTTTGCCGGTCTACGACTCTGAGGGCTCAAGTTACAATGTTTACCTATAGCTGTACATATTTAAAAATGACCTGAGCAATTAAATGTTACA
The DNA here is from genome assembly GCF_977018435.1 of Lepisma saccharinum. Lineage (NCBI taxonomy): Eukaryota > Metazoa > Arthropoda > Insecta > Zygentoma > Lepismatidae > Lepisma > Lepisma saccharinum. Next base: position 66,239,713 of record NC_139247.1, on the reverse strand, counting down.
ATACCGATCCTGATTTTTGTCGGATGACGTAGGTTGCAATCCCACCCCCGATGGCGTATAGACTTAAATGTTTCCATAACATGAAATACTGTTAATGGAAATCTGTTGTTTCTAATGTAAAAATCATATAACAAGAAAAAAAAGAAAATAAATGTTGCGAGCAAATACGGAGCCTCAACCCAAACACATAAATAATCAGACAAGATGTCAACGGTGCGTTCATAACTAACAAGTGATTATTCAAAAATTGAAATGGTGCAGGGGGGAAACAACCGACTAACTAACTAGGCTTCTTAAACCCGAGGACAGCAAATACAAGCCTATCCTGATCTGAGAAAGATCTCTATCTATTTTTTTTTCCATCCCAACCGATTTTTAGGTTTATTCAACCCCTCATGGTACACGAGCTCCCACTGCCCTGATGGTGGAGGAAGCGAATCTATTTGGACATGAAAGAGCATTATGTGTGGGAGACTATAATTTATACATGTGGTTGCTTGGATGCTTACAGAGGATGTCATAGCTCGTGCGATTGAGGCATTTTATTAAGCACATATTTTGATGAGTGTAAAGAATTAAATAAGTCACAAGGGGCTGAGGCATGGTTCGAATTTCTCGATCTAGGTATGGATGCAGACAGACACGAAGTTTTGTGTGTGGACACAAATGATAATAGAAAAATGCCGTTCACCCCGATAGCATAGTGGTAATGTTGTTTTTGCCTCGTTTTCATCGACAACATAGTGGTTACACTGTCCAATATTAAGAAGTTCTCAAAATTATTCAATCACTCTCTCTCTTCTTCTTCTATCATCTCGGTAACCAAAAAAAGGTTTTCTCAAATGTTTAGACGACTACGAAAACGTTGAAATGTAAAATATTGTTGCATTGTAATCAAAAAAGAATTTGTTGAATATGCCTAACCTAAAATAAAATTCAAGAATTAATAGAGTTAAACATTTGCCACTCTGAAATGGCGACGGCTATCATAACATTATTTTCAGCAGGATAATAATGACAATATTATATATATTAAGGATTAGGCCCGAGGGATTCTTATTCACTACACTCGTTTCTAACCTGTCCACACTGGAAACCGAAAACACAAGTACGAGACACTAACTTGGGAGAGGACATGCAAAAAACTCTGCGGGCTCATCTTAAAAACTTCAGTAGATGTTTGTCATGGAACTCCCCCCTTAAATTCGATTCGAAAGGCACAAATATTCCGGTTCTTGAATAAGAAGCGCGTATGCCTTCGGAAAGAGAGAAGAAGAAATAAATAAATCAACTCATGCATATTCTTCATGTACGTACGCTTGGTGACAAGAAACAGTATTTTTTTTTCTCTTCAAGAAATTGTTTTCAATTTTTTGCTAGGTGACCCAACAGGAGTGGACGAAATAGCTTATTCATTCAAACTGGAAGCTTGCTTTTTTTTTTCAACAATGGAAAACATATTATTTCCAGTGAAATATCGACTCAACTACCTAGAATGGCTACCACGGGCTTGGTGACTGAATACTAAAAAACTATCGAGCGACTTACTTCACAGCAGTGTCACTTAGTTTCAACAAGAACAGTTCAAGGCTTCCCGGGTGTCCTGCAAGGTTCGGCATTTATTTTTTTTAATAGCAAGCAGATGAACTGGCCTTACAATATGAAGACCCCTCTCACTGTGTCGGTTGCAGTTATTTTCTGGTAATTATGTCTTGCCGATGGCGTTGTCGCTTTG